>NC_092123.1:3793620-4127995 GCF_045679555.1 Salvelinus alpinus
TGCCCAAACTTTCTATAGGGTTGAGGTCTGGGCTTTGTGATGGCCACTCCAATACCTTGACTTTGTTGTCCTTAAGCCATTTTGCCACAACTTTGGAAGTATGCTTGGGGTCATTGTCCAATTGGAAGACCCATTTACGACCAAGCTTTAACTTCCTGACTGATGTCTTGAGATGTTGCTTCAATATATCCACATCATTTTCCTCCCTCATTATGCCATCTATTTTGTGAAGTGCACCAGACCCTCCTGCAGTAAAGCACCCCAACTACATGATGCTGCCACCCCCATGATTCACATTTGGGATGGTGTTCTTGGGCTTGCAAGCCTCCCCCTTTGTCCTCCAAACATAACGATGGTCATTATGGCCAAACAGTCATATTGTTGTTTCATCAGACCAGAGGACATTTCTCCAAAAAGTACGATCTTTGTCCCCATGTGCAGTTGCAAACCGTAGTCTGGCTTTTTTATGGTGGTTTTGGAGCAGTGGCTTCTTCCTTGCTGAGCGGCCTTTCAGATTATGTTGATTTTGGACTAGCTTTACTGTAGATATAGATAGTTTTGTACCTGTTTCCTCCAGCATCTTCACAAGGTCCTTTGCTGTTTTTCTGGGATTGATTTGCACTTTTCACACCAAAGTACGTTCATCTCTAGGAGACAGAATGCGTCTCCTTCCTGAGCGGTATGACGGCTGCGTGGTCCCAAGGTGTTTATACTTGCGTTCTATTGTTTATACAGATGAACATGCTACCTTCAGGCATTTGGAAATTGCTCCCAAGGATGAACCAGACTTGTGGAGGTCTACAATATTTGTCTGGGGTCTTGGCTGATTTATTTAGATTTTCCCATGATGTCAAGCAAAGAGACACTGAGTTTGAAGGTAGGCCTTGAAATACATCCACAGGTACACCTCCAATTGACTCAAATTATGTCAATTAGCCTATCAGAAGCTTCTAAAGCCATGACATAATTTTCTGGAATTTTCCAAGATTTTTAAAGGCACAGTCAACTTAGTGTATGTGAACTTCTGACCCACTGGAAATGTGATACAGTGAATAAGTGAAATAATCTGTCTGTTAACAATTGTTGGAAAAAATATGTGTGTCATGCACAAAGTAGATGTCCTAACCGACTTGTCAAAACTATAGTTTGTTAACCGTTTGTAGTTTGTTAATTTGTGGAGTGGTTGACAAATTAGTTTTAATGTCTCCAACCTAAGTGTATGTAAACTTCCGACTTCAACTGTACATTATTCGTAAGTTACCGGGATTTTGTTATCCTAATTAGACAAATGTTGCATTTACTGTACTAGTACAATATGGGCCAACCCTGAGTTGTGGTTTGACTCCAACTAGACATCAAACATGCAAAAGCACAGTATAAGAGGAAATCCAACTACACCAGAGTTCGTGGTAGGGCTTGCAGACAATAACGAATTACATTTCAGTAGATGCTCTTATCCAGAGAGACTTTTTGGAGCAGTTAGTGTTAAGTGCCTTGCTCAAGGGCACCAGCAGTTTTTTCACAAAGTTGGTTCAGGATTCAAGCCAGCAACCTTTTGGTTACATGGCCACTCACGACTCCAACACCATTATCAAGTTTGCTGACAACACGACTGTAGTAGGTCTGATCACCAATGCCGATGAGACAGCCTACAGAGAGGAGGTCAGAAACTTGGCAGTGTGGTTTAGTTTAAGAATAGCTTAATGTATTTGCACCAAAGAAAACAAGTGATAAACAACAATACAGATAAAACTAATAAAGAAATAATAAATGGTGTGCAGGTGTGGTTAGAAGCCCAAGGGTTTACATGAAAACCACACCACACAAAACCAACATACAATACATAAGTACAAAAATAAAAAAGGTTTGTTAAAACAGATAACAAAACCTACTAATTATTAATGTATACATTCATTAATCAGTAATGTGAGTGTGTGAGAGTGTGAGAGTTGGGCTATATGGAGGAGATTACTGAGTAGTTTGGTCATCAGGCTGACCCCCAGTCTTCGTTATTGAGGGAAAATGATGTTTTGGCAATGTGAAGATAAGAATTCCTGAGTATGGTACCTCTATATCTGATAGAGAATTGACTATGTGAGGTGCGGCACTGGGAAGGGTGAAGGTTATTGCAGTGTCTTGTGTTATATAGATGAATTTCAGAATTAACCTGGAAGAATCTATTGAAGAGTTTAGGTAAACTGTCTGGGAGGTATGAGTATTTGTAGATGAAAGTACGTAAATGGCATACATTAATGTCGTAATTAGACAAGACATTGAGTTTCTTAAGCAAAGGTGCAAATGGAACCAGGTAATTAGAGGTGGATAGTCTTGCAAATGTATTTTGTAAAATGAGTCAATTGTGTAGGTAGGAGGCATATGTACTGGCCCAGACAATATTACAGTAAATGAGATATGGATAAATTAAGCTATAGTATTTAGTTAGGAAGCAAGCCTGATGAAGCAAACCATTCATCTTTCTGATGATACCAATAGATTCCTACAGACAAATTGAATATGATCTCTTCAGGATACCTTTTCATAAATTATAACTCAGAGGAATCTAGTGGATGTGACTTGTTCAATTTCATTCTCACCAATTGAGATTCAATTTTTTTTTATTGTTACAATATTTCTTATTCTTACTAGTGAATGTACTAGTGAATACTGGAGGTGCCAGGACAACCTATCCCTCAAAATCAGTAGGACCAGGGAGCTGATCATGACTACATGAGAAAGAGGGGAGTACGCCCAATCCACATCGACAGGGCTGTAGTGGAGCGGGTCGAGAACGTCAACTTCCTTGACGTCCACATCACTAAGAACTTAACATGGTCCACCCACACCAGATCGCGAAGATGGCAAGACAGCACCTCTTCATTTTACATTACATTTACATTTTTGTAATGTAGCAGATTCTCTTATCAAGAGAGAATTACAGTAGTGAGTGCATACATTTTCATACATTTTTTGTTCACTTCCCCCTCAGGATGTTGAAAAGATTTGGCATGGGCACTCAGATCCTCAAAAAGTTCCACAGCTGCACCATCGAGATCATCTTGACTGGCTGCATCGCCACTTGGTATGGCAAGGTCCTACAGAGGGTAGTGCAGATGGCCCGGTACATCACTGGGGCCGCGCTCCCTGCCATCCAGGACCAATATATGAGGCGATGTCAGAGGAAGACCCGGAGAGCTGCCAAAGACTTCAGCTACCCAAGCCATGTTCACTCTGCTAACGTCTGGCAACTTCTACCCCAAAGCCATGATGGCTAAATAGCAATAAGACTGCTAAATAGTTCATTAAATGGTTACCCGGACTATCTGCATTAAACCTATCTTGCACTGACTCTATGCACACTCACAGGACTATATATACACACTATATACTCACTCACAAACACTACACTGACACACTCACACAAACCCCACACGCATACCAAAACAACACACACACACAGACACAGACACACACACACACACACACACACTCATCATATGCTGCTGCTGCTGCTCTTTATTTTCCTCTGTTTATCTATCCTGATGCCTAGTCACTTTACCCTGTCTTTATGTACATATCTACCTCAAATACCTTATTATTATCTATCCTGATGCCCAGTCACTTTACCCTGTCTATAAGTACATATCTACCTCAAATACCTCGTACCCCTGCACATTGATCTGGTACTGGTACTCCCTGTATATATATAAATTCTTGTGTATTTTATTCTTCTTGTGTTGCTATTCTTTTCTAACTCTGCATCTTTCAGAAGGGCTAGTAGGCAAGCATTTCAAGGTCAATTTGAGGATGAAGGGCAACATACAAATGAGAATGAGTGATGAGAGACATTTCACCTTTTCCCATGAAATCTGGTGATTGATTTTGATTGAAAAGGGCTCTCTGCTCAGACCATTCTGGAAAGAGCTGCGGGACACATGGAGGAATCCCAGCAACTCAGTTGGCCAGCTAATCTTGGCAGATGGAGTGCAAACCCAGCCAAGAAGCCATGAGACCCATTCACACATAGCACACATCACATCATGAGACAATTGTTGTCGCCATTTAGAAACATGACAACAGGACTAAGATGAATCACCTAGCCCTGATGTACCAGAGGGAGTTTGTTATTCACTAATACACAGAGAAGATGAGAGGTTGGTAGTATTCTTTATTATAAACTGGGTGGTTCGAGCCCTGAATGCTGACTGGCTGACAGCTGTGGTATATCCGCATTGCGTTGTGCCTAATAACAGCCCTTAACAGTGGTATATTGGCCATATACAGTACCACATCCCCATTGGGCAAATAAACAGAACACAGTTTTATTACCAAGCTGCATCAGGACAAACAATAGCATGATTTGAAGGAAACAGTGAATAGTTAAAGTGTTAAACGGGCAGTGCAGTTAAATACATGATTTTCCTGTTTTTTTAATGATATTTCCACACTATGAGGTCGAAATAACACTCTGAAATTGTGAAAATTATGATAATGCACTTTTTGTGTAAGATATGCCTGGAATTTCAGCCTGTTCAGGTGGAATGGAGTTTTTGGCCCAGATCTTGACATCACAATCTGATCTGATTATTCTGACCAATGACCAGTCATCTTTAATTTACATATGTATTTTCCTACTTTAATGTGTATGTAAATATATAAAAAATTGTATCTGTAAACCCAGACGATCAGACTGAGCATTTCAATGGTAAAAAAAGGCTCAGGAAAATAAATTATAAAAAACATATTTTGATTTTCATGAAATAAACACATACAGTGATTTATTAGATATACAGTGATGATTTAAAAATAGCATTAAAGCATGGGGGGGGGTTAATGATATTGTGTGTTATGTGACTTGGCGATAAACCTGTGTTCTCTACATCTCTCTCATATTAAGTCATTATTGCTCTAATCGCAGACCTAGGGGTGTTCTTACACCTTTAATCTGCACCTATTTCAGGGTCCACCAATCACTGGGTGGCCATCTTTCTTCCGGTCCTTTGAGCCCCATAGGGACACATAAATTAATATGCTCCCAGTTTAAGATTATATGAATTCCATTTCCCATAGTAAAAAAGTCCCCTGTTTTAAATCACAGCCATAACACCCATTGTCCATCTAACATGCTGACCAGACCGCTAGCGTGCGTGCGTCATTGCGTGCATGTTGATTTTGTCCATCCCCATCAGACGCGAACAGGACACGCAGGTTGAAATATCAAAACAAACTCTGAACCAACTATATAAATTTGGGCACAGGTTGAATAGTATTAAACATGTATGGCAATTTAGCTAGCTAGCTTGCTGTTGCTAGCTAATTTGTCCTGGGCTATAAACATTGGATTGTTATTTTAGCTGAAATGCACAAGGTCCTCTACTCCGACAATTAATCCACAGATAGAAGGGTAAACTGAGTTTGTTTCTAGTAATCTCTCCTCCTTCAGGCTTCTTCTTCTTCTTTGGACTTCATATGGCAACCAACTTTAAGAGCATTACCACTACTGTACAAACTGGACTGGAGTGTGGACCTCAGTTCATCTTTCAATCACCCACGTGGATATATGCTCCTAAAAACCAATGAGGAGATGGGAGAGGCGGGATTTGCAGTGCGCAATCAGTGTGGGTGCAATGACTGAATAACATGTATGTGTACATTTATTTTGCAACGCGAGCGGTGTGGTCAGCATGTAAGACTCTTAGAAGTTGCACAAATGATAAGTGCTCTAGATTGTAAATAGTAAATATATCTCCTCAGATGTGGAGAGTGTCTATTGTAATGTATGCTGATGGGTTGGGTTACTTCTATAAAACGCATATTAACAACCTTCCCCTCAACTACTGACAAGCCAAAATGCGGGCAACAGTGCAATGAGTGCTGCAGTATCAGACGCAGCAAATTAAATTTGTGAAAGGCATCCAGGAAGTCTTTAACCATATGACCTTTATCAAAACTAATTTCCAACGGGAGAGTTTATCATACTCCTCGCGGACCCTATGCATAATACACCATTGGCTAATGGGGTTCATGAGTTATTTCTCAGTAGTTCTTCTCAGTGATTAACTGTATCCAGTGTGAAAGCCTAATCAAAATGAATCATAAAAATAGGTGATGGGCTCATGTTGTTCAGACTGGTCACTGAAAAACAAGCTCTCGCTTAAGCCGGTGGTTATAGCTTTCCCTCCATTTTACATCTTTGGTGTTCTACTGTCACGACTCGTCCTGAGCTGTAATTGGTCATATATCCCAGCTGGTGAAAAGGTTAATTGCAATGGTATTATGAGGGTGTCAGAGAGCTCTAAAACACATGATGATGTTCCCACACGTTTTGTTTTAATCTCCCCACTTGGCGATAATAGCAAGTCCGCAATGAGAGTGAATGTGTTGTGTTCATCATAGACATTTTGTATGGTTTCAGAAATGGGACATGCTGGGGTATTACGACACAGACATTTACAGAGAGGGCTCAGTTCATTTACACCCCAGACCTAGGTCAGATATGTTTTTGTTTTTGTTTTAAATACTTAGGGTGTGCCCAGTGGATGAGTTATTAGGCAGAATAGGGAATTGCCTCAGTCCTTGTAATACATTTTTTTTTACAAATAATTGGTTCCGCTTGAAGCCCCCCCCCCCCACCCCATGCTGCTGATAACGCTGCCATCGTCGGCGAGGCAGAGGACATGTGTGTGTAGCCCATGTACAGAATCTGATGATGTCTGGCCAAAAAGAGTATATGGCATGTCACACTCTTTTTGGCCAGACAGCATCAGACACAGTTGAAGTCGGAAGTTTACATATACCTTAGACAAATACATTTAAACTCAGTTTTTCACAATTCTTGAAATTTAATCCCAGTAAAAATTCCCTTTCTTAGGTCAGTTAGGAGCACCACTTTTTTTTTAAGAATGTGAAGAATAATAGTAGATGTCAGAATAATAGTAGAGAGAATGATTTATTTCATCTTTTATTTCTTTCATCACATTCCCAGTGTGTCAGAAGTTTACATACACTCAATTAGTATTTGGTAGCATTCCCTTTAAATTGTTTAACTTGGGTCAAATGTTTCGGGTAGCCTTCCACAAGCTTCCCACAATAAGTTGGGTGCATTTTGGCCCTTTCCTCCTGACAGAGCTGGTGTAACTGAGTCAGGTTTGTAGGCCTCCTTGCTCGCACACATGCTTTTTCAGTTCTGCCCACACATTTTCTATAGGATTGAGGTCTGGGCTTTGTGATGGCCACTCCAATACCTTGACTTTGTTGTCCTTAAGCCATTTTGCCACAACTTTGAAAGTATGCTTGGGGTCATTATACATTTGGAAAATCCATTTGCGACCAAGCTTTAACTACCTGACTGATGTCTTGAGATGTTGCTTCAATATATCCACATCATTTTCCTCCCTCATGATACCATCTATTTTGTGAAGCGCACCAGTCCCTCCTGCAGCAAAGCACCCCCACAACATGATGCTGCCACCCCCGTGCTTCACAGTTGGGATGGTGTTCTTCGGCTTGCAAGCCTCCCCCTTTTTCCTCCAAACATAACGATGGTCATTATGGTCAAACAGTTCTATTGTTGTTTAATCAGACCAGAGGACATTTCTCCAAAAACGATGATCTTTGTCCCCATGTGCAGTTGAAAACCGTAGTCGGGCTTTTTTATAGCAGTTTTGGAGCAGTGGTTTCTTCCTTGCCGAGCGGCCTTTCAGGTTATGTCGAAATAGGACTCGTTTTACTGTAGATATAGATAGTTTTGTACCTGTTTCCTCCAGCATCTTCACAAGGTCCTGTGCTGTTGTTCTGGGATTGATTTGCACTTTTCGCACCAAAGCACGTTCATCTCTAGGAGACAGAACGCATCTCCTTCCTGAGAAGTATGATGGCTGCGTGGTCCCATGGTGTTTATACTTGCGTTCTATTGTTTGTATAGATGAATGTGGTACCTTCAGTCATTTGGAATTTGCTACCAAGGATGAACAGGACTTGTGGAGGTCTACAATTTTTGTCTGGGGTCTTGGCTGATTTCTTTTGATTTTCCCATGATGTCAAGCAAAGAGGCACTGAGTTTGAAGGTAGGCCTTGAAATACATCCACAGGTACAATTGACTAAATTATGTCAATTAGCCTATCAGAAGCTTCTAAAACAATGACATCATTTTCTGTAATTTTTCAAGCTGTTTAAAGGCACTGTCAACTTAGTGTATGTGAACTTCTGACCCACTGGAATTGTAATACAGTGAATTATAAGTGAAATAATCTGTCTGTAAACAATTGTTGGAAAAAATACTTGTGTCTTGCACAAAGTAGATGTCCTAACCGACTTGCCAAAACTATAGTTTGTTAACAAGAAATTTGTGGAGTGGTTGAAAAAACGAGTTTTAATGACTCCAACCTAAGTGTATGTAAACTTCCGACTTCAACTGTACATGGGTTACATATAGTAACTCGGATACTTTCTCCGTTGAAATAGTTTCAGCCACTTTTGAATTGAAGGAAAGTTGGCGGTGCACTGTTTGTATGATTTAATTATTTTAGATGAACGTGCAAAGGTAACTTACTTTTAAAGTGATTTATTTGACAATCTGATGAAAACACCATGACTGATTGTGTTGATGGCACATTAAAATATAAGACATCTTTACAGTTAAATGGCCTTTGCCCGGTTCCTCCAAATCATTAATTCCGTCCCTGGGTGCGCTTGATTCAACTTGACTGACATCCACTTTTGTGGTCATTTATAATATTCTTACAATAGTCAATAAATAGCTGATGTCGAGGCCACATGTACGTATATTTTCAGCACAGATGCAATATACTCAAGAGGAAAAGCCATGATCATGCTATTGATAACGTGAATACAGTGGCAGCCCTAATGATACCTCCAGATAATTATGTAGGAAATAAACGCCATTGGCACTTGCATCATCACTTTAGCTGTGAATTCAATTAAGACTTGTTTTCTTGACTAAGCAGTTTCCCTGCGCTAAGCTGAGAGGACATTGTTTTAATAATACCAATAGAATGATGCATGATTATCATAAACTATACATATTGTGAATCTGAATTACATAGGCAGTTTATAATCACAGCCAGAAGGAAGGTGGTTCATTGCAAAAACAGGGTGATGTCAATGTGCACAACCATTTGTCAGTAGTGTACTTAATACATTACCGTGTACCCAATCAGGCTACCTTCGACGCACGCGAAGCAACCAATAGGGACAAGGAAGACAAAGTATATCTCATGCTTCCCAAAGGCATCACTTTTTCATAATGCAATTTTCATCATCTCCTAAAGGGAAATCATTATAATATTCGATTTATTGTTGCTCCATCCTTAAGCATTTAACCTCCCCCACACACACACCCACACACTAACGCTAACACACACACACACACACACACACACACACACACAAAATATATTTGTTTTGCGTGCAATGACCACTTATACATGCACTTACTAAGAAAACCCTGTGAGATACATTTTCTTCCAGTAATGACATCAATTCTCAATATTTTAACTTGTCTTCTTTGATCTCTAAAACCTTGATGATAGCGACACACCAACACACTTTTACAGAAGCATCTCTGAAATCAGACAAAGTCATATTGTCCACCAAGAGCGGCTGAATATGTTCCTTTAAGCAGGCTGGTCCCTTGGTCTTTCAAGCATCGCACAGGACATTTTCACCGAGAACAGAGGTGGCCAGCTTCCTCAATTGTTCCCATGGCAACAGTCATCCAAGCGCCCCTCAATATACAGCCGACGTGGGAACAAATGTGACCGAATTTAGCAGCTTACCAACTTGCCTGAGAGTGCCAGATCACATTGTATGTCATTGTTTCACAGCTAAACTCTGACAAATGATTGGCACTCTCTGCATAAGAGTGTCATCAACGCATCAATCTGTGAACTGCGACCAACAGTACGTATCAGCTCCTTGTCACTATGGATATGGGCCAATGATATGCCAGCAATTGACTAAAATATGGCAAATTAAGGGAAGTGCATATTTGACATGCAGAACAAAAACGGAAATTTAAGGCATAGGGATCCAAATGAATTAAGGTTAGGTTTAGAAACAAAGGTTTGGTTAAGGTTATATAGTTTCAGTAAGGCTAAGGTTAGCATTAAGGAAAGGCATAATAGTTAGTATTAGTTGACTCATTTACTGGCTGTCGAATATACTGTACACTACCAATGAACAATTAACTCATAACCAACCAATGTCAATATATTTTGTTAAAAGCAGCATGTTGGATGGCAATGTACTTTTCTACAGCTGACCTTAAATGCAGTGGTAATGGCACAGAACAATACAACGGAAGATGAAGGAATGGATGTGCAACTGAGTCATGAAACAGTCACAATGATTGCTACCTTGAGTGTCATCACAGTGGTCTAAGTCATTGAAAATAAAGCATTAGAATGAAGGCAAAGCTGCATATCAAAATCATTGCCTTTTCAGAAAGCTCAATGCCATTGAATATGGATATCGTATAGCAACCCAGTAGCTTTTCAATTTGCACAACTTTGGCAATCTATATCTGCTTGGAGGTTGAGTATCGTTGAGGTTGTTGACTATGCAACGGTGCACGAACAAACACGGTACTGATTTATTAAATAAGCAGAGGGCTTTTCAATCATCTGTACTCATCTTTGTCCATTGATCGTGATTGTGGTACACTGTCTCTCATACAATAGCTCCTATATCTCAGGTTTAATAAAGTGTATTCAATTATATTATATTTCTCAGGTTTAATCAAGTTTTTTCAATTATATTATATTATATTTATCAGGTTTAATACATTTTATTCAATTAAATGATATTCTATTTCTCAGGTTTACCAGATACTGTATACAGTACCAGATATACTACAGCACTCATATGGGAATATCTATTTTTCCCCATCTGAGGGACAACTATTGTAATGCACAGCATCATTACCATAAATGTATCTCAAAATCACCTACGATGCCTTCAGAACGCATTAAAAACGTACATGCTTTTTTGAGCTAATGTATCTCGTCCTTTTATCATGTCGCTATGGAATTAGGCGGATCACTGTCTGTCAGATGCAATCCGAGGCCCTGATGGAAGCATGACCAGTCAAACCCAGTTTTTCTGCATGGTTAATCCGATAGCACCTTCTGAAGCGATCCAATTAAATCTCTCCTTCAAAGAATATGTGACTGCTGAAGCATGGACAAGAGAGGAGTGGGGGGGTGGGGGGGGGGGCGTCGTTCCTCTGTTTTAATCATGCTCAGATCAGTGTCACAGCATTTTGCCAAGACTTTGGAAACACCCAAAGAATGTGTTGAGTAGTACAGTGTACTGTAGCATCTAGACTTGTGTGTGTGCATGATTGTGTGTATGTGTGTATGTGTGTGTGGGTGAGTGAGTGAGTATAGGGGTATTTGAGTGCAGTACACAAGTACACTAGATAAACACATGTTAAGGTGATTACACCTCAGTAGACTAATCAGCATCTATAATTACTGTAGATGGAAGGCACCAAGGTAATTAGGCCGACCACTTGATGCAGCTCCAAATAGACCTTGAACAATTGTACTTTAATAATAGTAGTAGTAGATATTTTAATGTGTTAGTCTGTTTTCAGTGGGAATCCTTCACAGCCTTGCAAACAGCCTCCCTCACCTCACTATCCTCTGCAGTAGGTGCCTGTTCCTTGATGGAGGCTCATGAGAATTTCACATAAAGCAGTTCCTCCTTACAGAACACAGTGATAATGTGTAGCTTATCTTAGGGGCTCGAATACAAAGTAATTACCTAGGTGGGGATCCCAGGGGAGCTCTGTTCAGTTCTGCTCAGTTATTATGAAGTCCCGTAGTGCTGCACATTTTCACTACACAACCCCCCACCATATCTCCGAGACACTCTCCAACCATATGCCTGGTCATCTCAAATTAAACTGCATTGCGAGGGGCTGTCTGCAGAGGCAGATCGAGTGAGTGGTCAATCATTTGAAAAAGTACAACAGGTATTTTTCTGCTAATTAAATTGATGACGTGTGGTCACTCATGCATATTTTCCACTTATTAAGCAACGGGGAGACGTTTTGGCAGGAAAAAATGGGTCCAATTTTGCTCATGGGTGGATGGACACATACGATTTATGATCGCTGTACAGGGTAGAGGGAGACAAACCTGTGATTAAACTACAAAGGATCAGGGCTTTAAGTGCCAAAGGTGCTGACTATTTCTCAATGGTGTTTGGAGTTAGCTGTCCCTCTTTTCCTCTCAGTACTTTTGTGCACTAAAAAAGCCTCTTAGGGCTCGAAAATGCTTTGATGTGAACTCTTGGAATTTGCAGTGGTCCACACTGAATTCCTCACAACAGCTAAGGAGGTACACACACACATCATTTTTCTGGAAAAGCAGCTACTGTAATGCTACAGTTGAAGTTGGAAGTTTACATACACCTAAGCCAAATACATTTAAACTCAGTTTTTCACAATTCCTGACCTTAATTCTAGTAAAGATTCCTTGTCTTAGGTCAGTAAGGTTCACCACTTTATTTTAAGAATTTGAAATGTCAGAATATTAGTAGAGAGAATGATTTATTTCAGTTTTTTTTTCATCACATTCCCAGTGGGTCAGAAGTTTACATACGCTCAAGTAGTATTTGGTAGCATTGCCTTTAAATTGTTAAACTTGGGTCAAATGTTTTGAGTAGCCTTCCACAAGCTTCCACAATAAGTTGGGTGCATTTTGGGCCATTCCTCCTGACAGAGCTGGTGTAACTGAATCAGGTTTTTAAGCCTCTTTGCTCGCACACATGCTTTTTCAGTTCTGCCCACAAATTTTCTATAGGATTGAGGTCAGGGCTCTGTAATGGCCTCTCCAATACCTTGACTTTGTTATCCTTAAGAAATTTTGCCACAACTTTGGAAGTATGGTTGGGGTCATTGTCCATTTGGAAGACCCATTTGCGACCAATCTTTAACCTCCTGACTGATGTCTTGAGATGTTGCTTCAATATATCCACATCAATTTCCCTCCCTCATGATGCCATCTATTTTGTGAAGTGCACCGGTCACTCCTGCAGCAAAGCACCCCATCCCACCCCCGGTTGGGATGGTGTTCTTCAGCTTGCAAGCTTCCTCCTTTTTCCTCCAAACATAACGATGGTCATTATGGCCAAACAGTTATTTTTTTATTTCATCAGACCATAGGACATTTCTCAAAAAACTACGATCTTTGTCCCCTTATGCAGTTACCGTAGTCTGACTTTTTTTCTGGCAGTTTTGGAGCAGTGGCTTCTTCCTTGCTGAGCGGCCTTTCAGGTTATGTCGATGTAGGACTTGTTTTACTGTGGATATAGATAGTTTTGTACCTGTTTCCTCCAGCATCTTCACAATGTCATTTGCTGTTGTTCTGGGATTGATTTGCACTTTTCGCACCAAAGTACATTCATCTCTAGGAGACAGAACGCGTCTCCTTCCTGAGCGGTATGATGGCTGCGGGGTCCCATGGTGTATATACTTGCAAAATACATCCACAGGTACACCTCCAATTGACTCAAAGAGATGCCAATTAGCCCATCAGAAGCTTCTAAAGCCATGACATCATTTTCTGGAATTTTCCGAGCTGTTTAAAGGCACAGTCAAATTAGTGTATGTGAACTTCTGACCCACTGGAATTGTGATACAATGAATTATAAGTGAAATAACCTGTCTGTAAACAATTTTTTGAAAAATGACTGGTGTCATGCACAAAGTAGATGTCCTAACTGACTTGCCAAAACTATAGTTTGTTGACAAGAAATTTGTGGAGTGGTTGAAAAACCAGTTTTAATGACTCCAACCTAAGTGTATATAAACTTCCAACTTCAACTGTACATTGAATACAACATTGAACAGATATTGTATTCCAAATACTGAACTAATATCAATGATTGGACATATTTTATCAGGTGTGCATTTTGGATGTTACTTGTCGGGACAGTAATTTTCTAATAATTTTATATGTAAAATGCAAAGCATTCCCGTTCTTCAGCAATCATTGATATTTCCGCCATATCTTCTTGTAGCTCTAAGTGTTCATTACAGTACTTGTACTCTCAATGCCCACTTGTCTTTGGGGGACAAATCTACAGACTGGCTCATGTATGATCAAAAGGTTGAATCACTGTCACTGGTCCACAATGTCTGAAGATGAGGCCCTCTCAGATTACTCGAGGGCCACTTGCTTTCAGAAGTATGAATCTCAGTCAAAGGACTCTTCTTTGTCAACAGCATTGGTTTGAGGTAGAAATGCAAGGAATTTGCAATTTGCACTTTAAGGAATTCTAGGAGACGATTCAAAATACAGAGTAGTGAACATTGATCAGTATACGTGTAAGACGTGAGATTATCTAGTTCTAGTTGGCAGCATAATTCCTGATATCTGCTTTGAAGCTTTAATTTTGGTTTTCTGAATGACCACAGATGGACAAAAAAAGAATAATCTTAGATTAACATTGTTTAACACAAATGTTGATTAACATGAAGGCAATCTAACAATGAAGTGTGTTCGTTACTCCTCTCTAACAATTATAAATGCAAGTACATTTTCCCCAATATTGACTTGGAATGACCCCAATTAAACTTGTTCAAATGTAAAATGACATGAATACAAAGTGAATGTTTGTAGAATGTTCAAAAGGTACCCAAGGATACTTCCATGTATTATAGTGCTTTGTCAACAACTCTCTAAGCAAGGTTAAAATAGTCCCATATTCCCAATGTACCCACTCTATCACTTTTTAAGGTATGACCCAGGTGCAGACAGTGTTGAAGAAACGCAAGTTGTTTCTTTTCACCGGGTCAGGCAAACGACAGGTCAAGGCAAGCAGGGGTCAATAATACAGAGAGGGTGTAAGGCACCGGAACAGCAGGTGTGCTCAGGGTCAGGTCAGGCAGAGGTCGGTAATCCAGAGTAGAGGCAAAGGTACAGGACAGCAGGCAGGCTCAGGGCAGGCTCAGGGCAGGCAGGCAGGCAGGCAAGGTCAAAACTGGGAAACTAGACAACAGGGACAATAGCAAAGCCAGGCGCAAGGGAAACCGCTGATAGGTTTGAACAAACAAAATGAATTTCCACAGACAGACAGACTACACAGGTATAAGTACCCAGGGGATAATGGGGAAGATGGGCGACACCTGGAGGGGGGTGGAGACAAGCACAAGGACATGTGAAACAGATCAGGGAGTGACACACTCAGTGAGTGCATGATGAATAGCTACCTACTTGTTCTCGACACACGTATGCATTCACACACATGCACGCACACGCACACACGCACACACACTCACACCAACACACAGAATCAGGAAGAAGTGAAAGGGGGTAAGAAAGAGTAAAAGAGAGGAGGAGTAAACTGATAAAAAGGGAAGAGAGAGGAAGGGAAAGGAAGATGAAGAGAATGTTTGATCAGTGAGCTGTGAAGGGAAGGGTGGGAGGAAGGGCAGGGTTGTCCAGGGACATCAAGTTAGGTGATAGTGTACGGCTCATTCATATGTACGTCAATGCTGGGGGAAGAGTAAACAGCAGTGTCCTCACAAGTGCATTGGAGCTGCATTCTATTTTATTGGGCTGATAGCCTGGCTGTGCTTGGGCACTGGGGAGCTGAGTGTGAGAGTGTAAACTATTGATGTGACCGTGGCAGTGAATGAGTTCTGTACTGTTTTTGAAACAGGATGGAACCTTTCTGAGACAATATGTTTTGACTGTTCTTCTCCAAGTCCATGTAAAATGAATCAAATAATCAATTCACAGCCCCATACAAAAAGCTAATCCCACCGAATCAATTTATATCAAATGATTTTCCTTTGAAGCTGTGGGAGATACAGTATGACACAGAGAACAGACAAGACAAATGTCTGTGGCACGGATTGTCCCTCTGTGAGTTTCCACCAGAAAACCAGTTTGTCTCTTAGTAAAACAAACACGGTTTTGTGCTCCTTAAAAATAATCTCTTGTTCCAGAAGACAATACTGTGAGAATAGCAAGCTTTTCTTCCCAGAATCCTCCTCTTCTCTCTGAGGTTCGTCCTTTTTTGTAAAATGACGGTACATTTGCATGACTAAAAGAGAAACGCGGTCTCTTTGATATGTGTCTCCTCTCCACTCGCTTGCTTCAGTACTTCTCCAGGCATTGTTCACGAGGGACAGATAATTGTTGGGAATCTCTCTGTTTTGTTCTTTCTTTTCCATGGAACGGTAATGATGGTAATGATGGGCACGGGAACCAATTACTGCTACTGAGTTTCACTTGGCATGTAGAAAAAGGACTACGACACAGCGTGTTTAATTTTCACACGCAATTAGTTAACGTAAGGTTGTTTATTTTCTGTTTCTTCTAGATCGTTCTGGTCTACTGCAGGCAATCATGTGATGTTTAGTGAGTTAATGACCCTGTCAGAGTTGATTGGAATAACTCACTTGATCGTCTAATTAAGGATGAACCCAACACAAGAAATAATAGACAAAACGAGGGAAAAATGATTTTTCCTTTTCAGACGAAAGAGCTCTCCCCGTTGCAAGCCAGATAATCCCCCAAACCAAGTCAAACAAGTAACCAGCTCTCCGTCTTGAGGAAGCAGAATCAATTGCAAACCACAAAACCCACACGATCACAGGGCTTCCACAAAAAAATGGCCTTACAAATTGTCTTTGTGTTTGAACGAGAGCCGCGCCGAGCCTCTCCAGCACTAATGGCACACTTTACACTACTACACACTACCAGTGCGCCCTAAGAAATACCTTCAGAGCTAACAGTCAGAGCTGGAAGCCAATGCTAATAACAGAGACAGCAGCTGCGCTTTTCACTCTGCGAGAAACCTTTTGTCTCGGGGCAACCTGTGGCGCAGACGTTACCCTGCTGTCTCATCTGAGCGGGCATCGGACCCGCTGCGCTGAGACATCTTTCCTGGTGAGCTGGTGGATTCTGAATGCACCATGTCATCCCTGCAGTCGGTAAAGGCATTCGCTCCGAGGTTTATTATGCGCAAGATGAGGCCTGTTATAGCACACACTCAGGAAATATTGATCCTCCCAGAATGCAACAGCAGGAGGAAGCGCTGGGCTGACAAAGTTTCCCCGAAACAACAGGGTAGAGAGTACACGATGTCTTCTCCAAATAAGGTTTGGACCTCTGAACATCAGAAAACAAAACAACACAAATCTTAGAATCTCCATTTCTCTGGAATCTGCACTTAACTACACATCAGCGAATTACCTGTATCAGTCTCCTTTGTAAGCTTGTCTAGATTGACTCAGCATTGATTATACAGTACCTGGCTGAATCATCAAATGCAAGTACAAAGGTTTACCTCATTCTTTGTCAGTGTCTCCTCAGATCCCTGCCTGATCCCCTGCCAACATGTAAGACATAAGGTCAGCGTTACCACCATTTCATGGGGATAAAGCTGAGCTCACACATTGCCTATGGGACATTGCCTATGTGAAATTTGAAAGGAAGTATGTTATACCTTCAGGAACTACCAGAGCCCCCTGAGTCCTACAAGCCTTTTATGATGAATTTAAAGAAAGTACCCAAGTAATAAATGTATGTCTAAAATACAGGTCAACACTTCCCTATAGGATTCAGAGGAACCATTTTCCTTTAATGAAATGTCACGCTCTCGAAAAAGAAGCCGCCGACCGTTCTCATACAGAGACTTAATCAAAGGTATCAATACATTATCAGGAGATGTTTGCATTTCCTGACACTGAAAAGATGGTTGCTCAATGGCTGGCGGCTCGGGCGAGACTCCCGATAATGTGATTTCAAATTCTGATTACCTAACGTTACAGTTGTGAATCCCTCTCTCTCTCTCTCTCTCTCTCTCTCTCTCTCTCTCTCTCTCTCTCTCTCTCTCTCTCTCTCTCTCTCTCTCTCTCTCTCTCTCTCTCTCTCTCTCTCTCTCTCTCTCTCTCTCTCTCTCTCTCTCTCTCTCTCTCTCTCTCTCTCTCTCTCTCTCTCTCTCTCTCTCTCTCTCTCTCTCTCTCTCTCTCTCTCTCTCTCTCTCTCTCTCTCTCTCTCTCTCTCTCTCTCTCTCTCTCTCTCTCTCTCTCTCTCTCTCTCTCTCTCTCTCTCTCTCTCTCTCTCTCTCTCACAAACACACTTGCAGTATAATTAAATATTTCTGAGATTACTACAGCGTCAGCCTCTTTTTTTGTAAATGGGACAGGAACTAGAGAACAGTCCTGCACTGCCTTCCACAGAGAACCATTCTGCAAAGGCAATTAAGATTTCTATATTTGGAGATGTGACATGTTCTAGAAATCAGAGTTGCATAATAAGAGTTAGCGTTCATATGGAAGTGGTGCTGAGCCTAGAGGGTGAGCTGCAATGTTTTATTCAGAAGCTTGGCGAACGAGGCTGATAGTTACAATGCAACCACTTCACACACATATCCACAGGCTCAGGTACAAGCAAACATATATCATCCTTCACTGCATACTACGGAGAGTGATTTTACAAAATTATCCAGTCACACTTTATTTGGATAGTCCAATACTATCTGTTAATACGGTTAAGAATAAGGGTTAGGGTAAGGTTTTAGGTCAGGGTTAATAGATAGGTGAAGTGTTACTGATAGTCTGTAGAGCATCTACAGATGAACTATTCAAATGAAGTGTTATCGATTATCCTTACTCTAATCACTTCTGTTCTACCACTGCAGGTTATACCATAGCATCCATAATATGCTGATATTCTGGAGTTGGCTCTTCAGTATGTGTGACTTTTTCCTCAGAAAGCATTTGTATTATTCCCCTGCATAATTTGAAACTGCGACTAAGGACACCCTCCAAGGTTGTTTCCAGAGCTCCAAAATGAATGCCATTGTAACTTTTTAATTAACAAAGTAACACAACATAAGAACCCGACTAAAAGTGGGTTTAAACTATTACTTGTTTTCTAAGAGATTAAGTTCATGGTCAGAATACGCATAGAGAGAAAAGTGCATACAAAGGGAATGAAGTTCCATTTGTGCATGCTTAACTCGGGACAGAATTCCCCCCTAAGAGATAAAGCACATATCATATGCATGAGTTAATTATCGAATGATTCTTCGAAATCGCCACTTGGCTTATCAACATCTGACAATCATTGCTGCTGGCTCCCTGCGAGATGAGACAAGTAGCAGTGGTGTGGACCCAAGAGTTTAGAACGGGAGTCGAATAAAGGGAGAGAGCGAGAGACGAGTTCGAGAGAGACTGAGCTCATCAAAGTAGCTGTTTTACATGCCAGATATATTCTCAGCAGCGTAGTGTAAAGCCCTTTGTGTCTCATTAAGCACCTTTTTGGGGGATCTGCCTTTGTGCGCCAGAGCCAATTTGAAATTCAGGGGCCTGCAGGATCGAGTGATGTCAAAAGAAAAATAGAGAATGCATGCAGGGCTTGTGCCTCTATGGAGTGAAAAGGGTCAATTGTCTCAATCATTATCATTTCAAGAGCAAATTATGAGAGTGCTATGATATGATGCAAGCCCAAGCCAGAGATGATAGATAAGAGGGAAAGAACTAGTGCGGTTGTTTGCCTCCATTTTAAAAAGTTTTTAGGGGGGGGGGGGGGGGGGGGGTTTACTTGTTGGGCTTTGTCAGAGCCAAAATAAAACATAACTCATCAAAAATGATTCATTATCTACTTGTAGAAAAGACAGGCAACAGGAAGAGGCCTAGGATGAATGGCTTGAGTTTGGAAATACACCTTTGCAGATGCATGACCAGCTGGGTACAAACTGTAGTATGCTTGCAACAACAAATTCAGTGCCAAGGAGAGTTAGGATTGCCATGGAAATTGAGATTCCTGTGATGGCGTACATCTAAAGTCATACAATTGTGTTCAGTTGTATTGTATTCTAGCTATTACAATTATTTTCTGTTCCATCCCAAAGATACTTGATTCTCTTATTCTATCAAGGCAAAGAGACTAGGTTTGCAACAGTCATATGACGAGCATACTGTTCCTCTGAAATCACCTCTGCTGACCTCTGGATTCAAGTGAGTGACATCCAGCATTCTGATAGACCTATAATATAAACGATACACAAGTCATACAACGTGGACAAATATTTGAACTAATGTATGTTTTATAACCAACAAGGGTGGTGCTGAAATATTAATGTATGAGGGATGGAAATACAAAATTCTATTTAAATGAAGTTATATTACAAGGATCACAGGGAAGGTTTGAGTCTAGAGTTTTTGTGACCCCCTCCATCTTTGGGCATACAGTGTCAATATTAGGAAAGCTTCAGTCAAGTTAGACCTGTGGCTGGGAAACCGATGGCTAGTAACACAAATGAGAGACAGTGACATTGAGGAATCCTAATATTAATCATTCAAAATGCAAGGAATTTTCACGACCCGCTTGACTTATGTAAAATTCTTATATATTTTCCCCGGGGCATTGGTGGATTGCGTTTATTAAACTTGCACACTGCATACACTGCGCCAACATATTCCGTTGCAGTCAGTTTCGAGATCAAAGGAATAGCAACGTTTCATTTCTATTGAATAGTGATGAATGATTTTGAATAAAACTAATGATGGGTGATTTTAGTAATATCCAGGATTATTTTTAAACTTGATTTAATACAAGTCTCTTCGTTTTCAGTTGGCCTGGTCTGTGGTCACTGACAGTGACTGGTTTTGGCCAATACGCTTCTGATCTTCAAGGGGCCTTCTCTAAAGTTATACCTCCATTTCCAGGCTCATCCTTAGAGATGTGCATAACATAGCTTTTTCGGTGCTTTGATTTATCTGTGATGTGCTATGTTCATTAGTGGCAATCACTGAGGCTTGTCAAAACTGCGCTAAAGTGATTTTGTTAATGACTCCGGAGGTGGATCAACGTGATGTATGTAGGCGTCTTGCAGGGAATACATAATCAATAGCTGTAAATTTTGGGATGACTCATCAACACCCTCAAAACAATCACCAATCACCAATCAACAAGAACATGTGATGCTGAAGAATTAGACGCTCAGTCAGGTTTCTACGGTTGTCCAACCATGAAATGTACTCATGGATTCATTATTGGTTGTATCGAATTATGTATTGAAAAATAGATGTACAAGCTGTCAAATACGTATGTTAAAGTTGTCAAATAAATGTTGTTACGTTGTTGTTTCCAACTATGATGAGAAACACAGGGCAAGCAACAGTCCAGAATACAGCCGTATTGGGAAATCATTGAACATATTGGTCTATCCAACGATGGTTTAGCTGGTTTAGCAATGGATTAATACAAATGGAACCGTAATGTGAACATTTCTGTAAAGGCTTTTGGGGGGCGGGGGATCCCAATCACTAGAACAAGGGCATACTCATCTAGCAGGACTGCTTTCTTTTTTTTACTCTGCACAATTTAATTTCCCTGCTTGGTAGTAGACCAACTTTAAAATAATATCGACTAATTTCAAAATGTAATAAACCTCCCTTTGATTGGCTTCACCTGATGAGCAGACTGCAATTACAACTTATTGAAAACAAATTGCTTCTTTTTTTCAGGATACATTTTATTTTGGCTCGGATGTCTTTGAAGTTCTAAAAACCAATTATAAGTTTCGTCACCAGATTGTGTTTTGGGAGATTTTCAGTTGTATAAAGTACTTAAGTAAAAATACTTGAAAGTACTACTTAAGTAGTTTTTGGGGTATCTGTACTTTACTATTTATACTTTTGACAACTTTTACTTTTACTTCACTACATTCCTAAAGACAATTATGTACTTTTTACTGTATACATTTTCCTTGACACCCAAAAGTACTCATTACATTTTGAATGCTTAGCAGGATAGGAAAATGATCTAGTTTGCACACTTATCAAGAGAACATCCCTGGTCATCTCTACTGCCTCTGATCTAGCACACTCACTAAACACGTGCTTTGTTTGTAAATGGTGTCTGAGTGTTGGAGCATGCCCCTTGCTGTACCTAAATAAATAAAAAATTAAATGGTTTCCTCTGGTTTGCATAATATAAGTAATTTGAAATAATTTATACTTTTCCATTTACTTTTGATACTTAAGTATATTTTAAACAAAATACTTTTAGACTTTTACTCAACTAGAATTTTACTGGGTGACTCACTTTTACTTTAGTCATTTTCTATTAATGTATCTTTACTTTTACTCAAGTATGACAATTGGGTACTTTTTCCGCCACTGGAGATTTTGATATATCTTGTAAAATAATTGTCAAATTTCAAAATGTTTGATTAACAGAGTTATTTTGTGTCTGTTCTATCAAACGGACTACTGAAAACAATACAAATCTAGTGTCCATAAAAAACTTTCAGAAACTATTAAGTGAAGCAAGCTACATAATTCATCCCTGAACTCTCCCACATGAGTAATGTTTGGATTTTCTCCTGGGAGAACTCAACATGAGATGATAAAATATGAAGACAACATGCACATCCTTAATGTGATGCAGTGTTGATCTGTGATGCCACAGTGCATCAACATCTAATGCTTGGCTAGTGAGTCATTCATTTTTGGGGGGGAATGCAAGTTATAATTCTATGGGCCCTCAGACTAAAGGACCCCCAAGTGTCCCGCAGCTTATTCTTGTCTACCCAGTGCACATAGCCATCAACATAGCCATCAACATCTGCCATCGCCACAACATTCACAACATTCACAACATTCACAACATTCACGGAATGGGCTGCAAAATAGGAAAGACGCTTCCTTAAGGCTGCAATATGTAACTTTTTGGGCGACCCGACCAAATTAACATAGAAACGTGTGTTATATATCTGTCATTATCATTGAAAATAAGTCTAAGAAGTGGAAGATCTGTTCTACTGTATGTGCTCTATATCTATGCTTCCCATTCTTAAGTTTCATATTTGCGTCTTTTACTTTCAGTTCTTCACACCAGCCTCAAACAGCTGAAAATACAATAGATGGTGCAATTATTCCCTACACTATACTTGCTTGTTTTGTCACATAAACAGAAATTAGGCAAACTAATATAATTTTTTCAACCAGGAAAAAGTGGAGCAATTACTGTATAGTGCATCTTGAAGAAGCTTAGTTCTGCCGCAGCCAGTTGTTGATGCAATTAATGTATTATTGGGTTGAATTGCTGATTACCGCATCCATTATTTCGTACAGTAGCAGGCCAAGACTTTGCTACAGGGGATACAATGGCTATGATCCTTTCCCATGACAATGTATGTGCATAGAGATTAAAGGAGAATAATGTGATTCCCAGATGGAGGAACACGTCCCATGTTACAATGATCACATGTTTTCTACGGGAGGGAAATTAATTGTAACACAACACCCATTTCAATAATTATCCTACAGTATATACAGTGGGGTGTTAGGGCATTTAGGTCTACATGTCACGTTGCATAGCAACATAGCAAACATGGATGAAATTGCATGTGCACACGTGCACACATACACACATCCAGACACACAGTCGGAAGTCGGAAGTTTACATACACCTTAGCCAAATACATTTAAACTCAGTTTTTCACAATTTCTGACTTTCAATCCTAGTAGAAATTCCCTGTCTTAGGTCAGTTAGGATCACCACTTTATTTTAAGAATGTGAAATGTCAGAATAAAAGTTGAGAGAATGGTTTGTTTCAGCTTTTATTTCTTTCATCACATTCCCAGTGGGTCACAAGTTTACATACACTCAATTAGTATTTGGTAGCATTGCCTTTAAATTGTTTAACTTGGGTCAAACGTGTCAGGTAGCCTTCCACAAGCTTCCCACAAAAAGTTGGGTGAATTTTTGGCCCATTCTTCCTGACAGAGCTGGTGTAACTGAGTTAGGTTTATAAGCCTCCTTGCTCGCACACACTTTTTCAGTTCTGCCCACAAATTTTCTATAGGATTGAGGTAAGGGCTTTGTGATGGCCACTCCAATACCTTGACTTTGTGGTCCTTAAGCCATTTTGCCACAACTTTGTAAGTATGCTTGGGGTCATTGTCCATTTGGAAGACCCATTTGTGACCAAGCTTTAACTTCCTGACTGCTGTCTTGAGATGTTGCTTCAATAAATCCACATCATTTCCTTTCCTCATGATGCCATCTATTTTGTGAAGTGCACCAGTCACTCCTGCAGCATAGCACCCCTACAACATGATGCTGCCACCCCTGTTCTTCACAGTTGCGAACGTGTTCTTCGCCTTGCATGCGTCCCCCTTTTTCCTCCAAACATAACAATGGTCATTATTGACAAAAATGTCTATTTTTGTTTCATCAGACTAGAGGGCATTTCTCCAAAAACTACGAACCAGACTTGTGGAGGTCTACAATTTTTTTTCAGAATGTATTTGGCTTAGGTGTATGTAAACTTCCGACTTCAGCTGTATATACACTAGAAGTGATAATGCTGAGTCATTGATCTAAACTCTCACTTGTAGAAAGCCCTTTTGCGG
This sequence comes from Salvelinus alpinus, assembly GCF_045679555.1. NCBI lineage: Eukaryota > Metazoa > Chordata > Actinopteri > Salmoniformes > Salmonidae > Salvelinus > Salvelinus alpinus. The sequence continues at coordinate 3,818,031 of NC_092123.1, forward strand.
AACATACAATACTGTAAATGTTGAGCCATCTCATTTGCAACGGATTCACTGTTGTTCATTCGTTCACAATAAATGAGAGAGAGAGAGAGAGAGAGAGAGAGAGAGAGAGAGAGAGAGAGAGAGAGAGAGAGAGAGAGAGAGAGAGAGAGAGAGAGAGAGAGAGAGAGAGAGAGAGAGAGAGAGAGAGAGAGAGAGAGAGAGAGAGAGAGAGAGAGAGAGAGAGAGAGAGAGAGAGAGAGAGAGAGAGAGAGAGAGAGAGAGAGAGAGAGAGAGAGAGAGAGAGAGAGAGAGAGAGAGAGAGAGAGAGAGAGAGAGAGAGAGAGAGAGAGAGAGAGAGAGAGAGAGAGAGAGAATGTGTCTGTGGAAGGATGTCAGTTGAGGAGTTGGAGCATGGCTACGAAAGTGGATTTGTGGCGGCTTCTAGACAGATTTCTCTCCACTGGCACAGAGGGATGAGCTCCAGATCTAATGAGGGCCGAGACCATCATGCACTCCTCTTGGGGTTGAGGGGATACCCTGGGATACCTCTCTAACATAATTCACCATTTACCTCTCCCTCCCTCTATCTCTCTCTCTCTCAATCTCGTCTCTCCCTATCCCCATCCCTCTCTCTCATCTCCCTCTCGTCACCCCCTTTCTATCTCGTCTCTCTCTCTCTCTCCAGGTCTATGTCTCACATACACACACAAACACAATGTAGCGGTCAATCATCATACCACCCTGCATCATCAGAAGAAACATGCATATCTGCTTCTTCTGTTCATCATAGTATAGACAATGCCTTGCAAAAGTATTCACCGCCCTTGGCATTTTTCCTATTTTTTGTTTCATTACAACCTGCAATTTAAATGGATTTTTATTTGGCATTCATGTAAAAGACATACACAAAATAGTCCAAGTTGGTGAAGTGAAATGGAAAGAATAACTTATTTTAAAAAATAAAATAAAATAAAAAAACTGAAATGTGGTGTGGGCATATGTATTCACCCACGTTTGCTATGAAGCCTCTAAATAAGATCTGGTGCAATAAATTACCTTCAGAAGTCAACAAAGAGACCAAAGATAACCCTGAAGGGGGTGCAAAGCTCCACAGCGGAGATTGGAGTTTCTATCCATAGGACCACCTTAAGCCGCACACTCCAAAGAGCTGGGCTTTATGGAAGAGTGGCTAGAAAAAAGCCATTGCTTAAAGGAAAAAATAAGCAAACACGTTTGGTGTTCGCCAAAAGGCATGTGGGAGACTCCCCAAACATATGGAAGAAGTTACTCTGGTCACATGAGACTAAAATTGATATTTTTGGCCATCAAGGAAAACACTATGTCTGGCGCTAACTCAACACCTCCCATCACCCCGAGAACACCATCCCCACAGTGAAGCATGGTGGTGGCAGCATCATGCTGTGGGGATGTTTTTCATCGGCAGGGACTGGGAAACTGGACAGAATTGAAGGAATGAATGATGGCGCTAAATACAGGGAAATTATTGAGGGAAACCTGTTTCAGTCTTCCAGAGTTTTGAGACTGGGAAGGAGGTTCACCTTCGAGCAGGACAATGACCCTAAGCATACTGCTAAAGCAACACTCAAGTGGTTTCAGGGGAAACATTTAAATGTCTTGAAATGGCCTAGTCAAAGCCCAGACCTCAATCCATTTGAGAATCTGTGGTATGACTTAAAGATTGCTGTACACCAGCGGACCCCATCCAACTTGAAGGAGCTGGAGCAGTTTTGCCTTGAAGAATGGGCAAAAATCCCAGTGGATAGATGTGCCAAGCTTATAGAGACATACCCCAAGAGACTTGCAGCTGTAATTGCTGCAAAAGGTGGCTCTACAAAGTGTTGACTTTGGGGGGTGAATAGTCATGCACACTCAAGTTTTCTGTTTTTTTGTCTTATTTCTTGTTTGTTTCACAATAAAAGTGGTAAGCATGTTGTGTAAATCAAATGATACAAACCCCCCAAAAATCAATTTTAATTCCAGGTTGTAAGGCAACAAAATAGGACAAATGCCAAGTGGGTGAATACTTTCGCAAGCCATTGTAAGTCATTAATCTCAAAGCGTAAAAAAGGTAAAGGTTAACCCTATAAAACCTCTAAATCAATTATAGGACAGATCATAGAATGATTGAGCTTCTACTAGCATTTTCTTTGAAGTGTTGCTTCAATGAATAGAGAAAGGTAATTTTCCTCTCAGTTTTAGTGCTTTTTCCCCAAATATTGCTAAGCTGTGGCAAATAATTTCAGATGCTATCTAAAAACATATTGTGTAGTGACACAGTCATTAAAGTAATTACTAAGCAGGTTCTATTTAATTACACATTATAATTGTTTTACGTCAATAATGCCCTCAAAACATACTAAATCCTCCTCCAAGATCGTATTTAATGGGCTTACTTAACATGCAATCAAACGGTATGCAAATGGTCCTAACTGGCATTGTAAATTCCCCTCTCCAATTCACCCACATAGGATGACTTTGCTTTATTCATCAACCTGTCATGAACAAAATAGGGGATATGTCAAATATTCAGCAGCAAAGGTGACAACCTAACACAATTGCTACTAATCCCAAAGGCAAGATAAGTCTGAAATGAATTTTGTAATCAACTGCATCAAGTTTACAGGCGACAGTAACTCAATAGTAGATGACTAGAACCCTTAACCTGAATGTGTGTTTCTGATCTCATTAAGTTTGCTTGATAAACATAACATTCTACATTTCTTCTTCACTTCTTTCTCTTTTAAATACATGCTTCTGAGAGATCGAAACCCCCTGTGAAATCATTTACACATAAAAAGGTGCATTGAGTGTTGTCTCCTTTCCCTTTCCTCTCTTAGATTGGCTGAGGAGAGATTGGAAAACCTGACACGGCAGCTTCTGAATCATAGAATTGAGGAGGTATACAGAACTGTGAAGGTAGAATTTGGCTGCTTTGCTGCATTTGTCACTAAGGTGTGCTCCTGGAAATAGTCTTCCTGGATTCGGAAAATCCTTTCCTGGGATTGAATATCGCAGGTAGTCTGGTATCATTTACATTGATGCCTAGCTGAAAGAGACAAGGCCAGATCTGAGTCTCTCCAGGGCGATTTGAGGTGAACTGTCCCAACACTGCCTCCAGATTGGCTTGTCTGTAAGACAAGATAAATAGAATATCACAGATATCAGGCTGTGTGTTTACACGCACCTCTGCCATATTCAAGTTTGCTCACAGCTAAGGAGGTGAAAATCTAGAGGTTAGAGGTTAACTAGACTGTCGGGTAGCCATTTTGACTGAGCTAGCACTACAGAGGCTACGGAGTGAATTGGTATCTTGACACGCTCAGGGAAGTGTGAAGGGTTTTTCAATTAATACAAATGAGCGAGCATGCACGCTTAAAAATTGCAGCGAGATGCTTCGATTTTACTTTGTAAACGAAAATGGCGGGTCCACTCAGAGACACCATAGACAGAGGAGCAGAAATGCCTTGTTTGCCCGATGGTAACCTATTCCCTACGTGATGCACTTTAAGGTCAAATGTAGTGCACTACATAGGGAAAAGGGTGCCATGTGGGACAGAGGCCTTGTTATGTAACATGATGGTGTGGTGACAATATAAGTGCACAACGCGAGACCCAGATGCAGACATGGGAGGCAGATGGTTTGAAACTCTGATATTTATTATATTCCAAGGGGTAGGCAAGAGAATGGTCGTGGACAGGCAAAAGATCAAAACCAGGTCAGAGTCCAGGAGGTACAAAATGGCAGGCAGGCTCAAGGTCAGGGAAGGCAGTATGGTCAGGCAGGCGGGTTCAGAGTCCAGCCAGGCAAAGGTCACAACCGGGAAGACTAGCAAAACAGAGCGAAGGAAAAAGCAGGAGAACGGAAAAACATGCTGGTTGATTTGACAAACAAGACGAACTGGCAACAGATAAGCAGTGAACACAGGAATAAGTACCCAGGGACTTATGAGGAAAAGAGGTGACACCTGAAGGTAGGTGGAGACAATCTCAAAGACAGGTGAAACAGATCAGGGTGTGACAGACAAAGCAAGGCTGCCAGTTCCCCCTTTCATTGATGCTATAGCTTGGACAGGGCGGAAGAGTACATTAAGTCTCCAGGTGAGGCTCTTTGCCATGGACTAAACGTATCCCTGGTTTTATAAAGGCCTACTTCTACTGCTCAGAGATACTCATCACTATCCTATGGATCCGTCGGATCTAAAAGGACAGAGTAGAGTAGAAAATCTAACTGGTATTGGTTTGACTTATTTAGTCTAAGTAAATAACAACTAGGAGGTGAGGAGAACGAACCATGCTACAACATTTCAATTGGCTCAGCTGTAGACGTCAGTATCTCAAAAACAGCATTTTATCCTGCGTCCACGTACGTCAACAACACTGATAAGCATAATCATTATCTTAATCACAATACATTGTGATGGACATGTTGAAGTCAGCAGGCCTGATTTTCCTATGGCAGTTGACTTGTACACCTTTAAATGTGAATAAAACCTTCCGTCACATGTACATGTTGTGATGAGCATGAGGGTCTGTTCATGGAGATATGGCTGTGATTACAGTTTTTTTTTCTTTCTTTATGGCTTAGACGAGGAACATATTTTAAACTTCACGGGCAGGAGGCTGGAAGATAAGAACCCATGCTCCATTGGTCTCCACTCTACTGGTCAAATTGCAAAGGAATTGACACAAAGGATCCAATACCACCCTTAATTTGGTTGCCGGATAAGGAACTATTTAATTTTAAATCGTCTGTTAACAGATTGACCACAGCTGCTTGGGCGAACATATGGTCCCTGTGTGATGTTGCCCGGGCTTTACATGCTCCAGTGCAGAAGTATTGGAGGGGAACATGAAGTATGTATTACAGAGGAAGAATTTTAGCTATGCATTATAGGAGAATGTTAACTAGGTGCCAGCGTGTTTCTTAGAAGCAGAAGAAAGGCTGGAACATTCTAACAGCATGCCAGATGAAGTAATGTATTTCTAAGAGAGGGAAAATAAATATTATCTGTACTTCATACTTTTCAATATATTTATAACTTCGGATGGTGGTAAAATGGTGATGAGGTTAACATGGGATGGTAGGTAGTCAGTGCCTCCAGTGTGAGGATAATGATTGGTCTTGATCACAGACAATTACTATAATTAATCCTATAATATATATCGGATTAATTATATGTAATATATATATAATATATATAACCTTTATTTAAGCAGGGGAACCCATTAACACCGGGGTCTCATTCCCAATGGTGCCATGGGAACAACAATTCAAGCATGATAACTTCAATTCAATACTACACAATTACAATTTCAACGTTGCAAATAAATTGTTACATTCAAAAGGGAGCAATAGATACAAATTAAAACAGGTGCCGTCCTCATGTATCATATTATGTTAAAATGCATTTGTGTTATCTTCTAAAAGTCTAATGCAATGTGGACTCAACTCATGAGAGGTCAAGCACCTGTTTTTGACCTTAACCGTACACAGCTCAGTGCACTTCTGTTGTCTCTTGCCTTGATATACATCAATATTTCATATGATTGATTTTCAGCAACCTTGGCAGACTGTAGTTCATAGGGCCACATCCACAAGGAATTGGAATTCAGAGTTTCTATCTTTTTTCCCAATATGTTTTTCTAACATGGCGCTGCAATATGTATGCTTCATGAGTTGCATCTTGATACATCGGATACAGTGCCTTCAGAAAGTACTCATATACCTTGACTTATTCAACGTTTTGTTGTGTTACAGCCTGAATTCAAAATGGATTAAATATAGTTGTTGTTTTTCTTACCATCTTCAAACAATACCTCGTAATGACAACGTAATGACAAAGTGTTTTTAGAATAAATTTAAAAAATGATTGACAATGAAATTCAGAAATATATCATTTACTTAAGTATTCACACCCTTGAGTTAATAGATGTTTGGCCGTGATTACAGCTGTTGAGTCTTTCTAGGTACCTCTCTACGAGCTTTGCACACCTGGATTGTACAATGTTTGCAGATTATTATTTTTTTAATTCTTAAAACTCTTTTCAAGTTGGTTGTTTATCATCGCTAGACAGCTATTTTCAAGTCTTGCCATAGATTTCCAAGCCAATTTAAAACTGTAACTAGGCCACTCAGGAACACTTGATATCGTCTTGGTAAGTGTATATTTGGCCTGGCGTTTTAGGTTATTGTCCTGTTGAAAGGTGCATTTGTCGTCCAGTGTCTGTTGGAAAGCAGACTGAACCATGTTTTCTTCTAGGATTTAACCTGTGTTTAGCTCCATTACATTTTTTTAATCCTACAATGCTCCCTAGTCCCTGCCAATGACAAGCATATCCATAACTTGATGCAGCCACCACCATGCTTGAAAATATGAAGAGTGGTACTCAGTGCTGTGTTGTGTTGGACTTGCCCCAAACATAACGTATTCAGTAAAAAAAGTTTTGCACTTTTACTTATTGCTAACAGGATGCATGTTTGGAATATTTCTGGACAGGCTTCCTTCTTTTTAAGTTATCATGTAGGTTAGTATTGTGGAGTAACTACAATATTGTTGAGGTTTGCTCAGTTTTCTCCTATCACAGCCATTAAAGGGATACTTTGGGATTTTTACAATGAGGCCCTTTATCTATGGATATCTACTTGCATTCTCAACACTACATCGCAAAGCAAACTGCTTTGCTACAGATGCTGGTTTGACACCCGTGTCGGCTGCCACAGGGAGATCCATGAGGTGGCTTTTGGTTTCTCTAGAAATAAATAATTCTAAATAACAAACTGGCTTTATTTACCAATTTTGTCCCCATTTTCAAGAATGGCCTTTTTCTCGCTCACTCTAGGATAAATGAAAACTAAATCATCTCCAAAATATAATTACTTTTTAAACAAAGTGATTATTATTATTATTACTTAATTTAGAATTATATAAAAGCCCCTTAGATTTTCTCAGATATTCTCACAGATCCTAAAGAAAAGTGCCCCTTAGAAATTAATATAGAGTCCTCCAATCCTCTAAATGCAATTATTGGCTGAGACTCACGTCATTGAAAAAAATATTTCTAGATATACTGTAGGCCTAACGTAGGTGAAATGAGTCTCACTAGTGTTGAGTAATGTGCTGTTTAAAGTGGTGTAGGTAGGTCTTATTTATTTTAAAAGCATATTGAAGTTAGAAACAATAGGATTTGAAGCAAAACTATTTCAGCATCATTTCATGCTGCTCTGAGACAAGCATGTAGACTGGTCTTGATAAATCAATTAGATTTTTATTTTCACTGAATCTCCGTTTTGGTATTGGTTACACTAAAATAACGGGGTGGAAATGTTATGCCCCTTAGATATTAATTTAGAATCCTCTTATGCTGTAGCCTACTCCTGACCGTCACGTTGTACAGCGCCATAATTTCCATTCCATCCTAACGGAAACCCTGAAGGTTGTGTTTTTCGTTTTTCTTGGAATAGAAACACAATAATATTAATCAAATGAATTAAACTAAATTTCTTAAAATCAATCCCATATACTATGTTCTTCCCAAATATATATAAAATTCTCTAGTAATGCCAATATGGAAGACTATCAAATGCTTCTCAAAGATGCCCTCTGGTGGTCAAACTAGCAATAACGTGCATTAATGGTAAAAATGGCTGACATTTAAATAACGCGTCATAGAAATCTGCAGCAGTCTGCAAGGTGTGCTGCAGTATCACGCAACTTTTAAAGGAGGAACCACTGTACCTCTAACTTCCTTCATACTGGCCAGAAATACATAAAAATGGTATCCACAAGTTCGTCTGACTTTGGGGAAGTAGATCAAGTTTCTCATTGCCAAAATACCAAAGTATCCCTTTAAACTCTGTAACTGTCTTAAAGTCACCATTGGCATCATCGTCAAATCCCTGAGCGGTGTCTTTCCTCTCCAGCAACTTTGTTAGGAAGTACCCCTGTATCTTTGTAGTGACTGGGTGTGTTGATACACCATCCAAAGCGTATTCTTTAACTTCCCCATGCTCATAGGGATATTCAATGTCAGCTTTTTTTATTTTTGACCCATCTACCAATAGGCAACCTTCTTTGCAAGGCATTGGAAAACCTCCCTGGTCTTTGTGGTTGAATCTGTTAGAAATTCACTACTCCACCGAGGAACCTTACATATAATTGTATGTGTGGGGTACTTCAAAAAAGTTATTAAAAATAATGTAAAACCCTATTTTTGCATACAGACTGAGTCCATGCAAGTTATTATGTGACTTGTTAAGCACATGTTCGTACTCATGAACTTATTTAAGCCTGCCATAACAAAGGGTTCGAATAGTTATTGACTCAAGACATACCAGCTTTTCTTTTTTAATTAAAGTGTAAACATTTTCTAAATGCATCATTCCACTTTGACATTATGTACTGTAGTATTGTGAGTTGCCCAGTGACACAAAATCTCAATTTAATCCATTTTAAATTCAGGCTATAACATAACAAAATGTGGATAAAGTCAAGGGGTGTACATACTTTCTGAAGGCATGGTATATCTGTGATGTTTCACCTGTAGTCCTATGATGTACAAAACATTCCCAACTGCACCATCTACACCACCTTACTTTGTATTTGGTTGTTTTTACCAAATTTTTTCCCCATTTGCTAGTTACGACCATGTCTCATCGCTGTAACTCCTCAATGGCCCCGGGAGAGGCGAAGGCCAAGACATGCGTCTTTGAGCAACCTAGCCGCCTACTTCTTAACCCGGAAGTCAGACACACCAATGTGTCGAAGGAAACAGTGTTCGACTGACGACTGTAGTCAGCTTGCAGGTGCCATGGAAAGCCCCAAACCCTCCCCTAAGCCGGAAAGCGCTGGACCAATTGTGCACCGCTCTCGTGACTGCACCGCCCAGTCACGGCCGGCTGTGACACAGTGCCTGGGATCAAATCCCAGGCTGTAGTGGTGCCTTAGACCACTGCGCCACTCGTGCTCTCTAGCTACTTATCTGATACAAAAGACAAGCAAATTAATATTTTATTAAGATACAGCTTTTTTCCTCACCAAGTGATACATTTTTGCAGTAAATAACTCCAAGGACAGTTATAAAAGTGGTAACTTATTCATAAATGATACGTCAAGTCACACTTTAGAATAGGATACATGATGATAACTCATTCATAAATCATTAGACGGTAGCAAGAGGTTAGTAATACGGTTTTACCTCTATACACTAGAAAAAATAGTTCCAAAAGGCTTCTTCGGCTGTTCCCAAAGAAGAATGCTTTTTAGTTCCAGGTAGAACTCTTTTTGGTTCCAGGTAGAACCCTCTTGGGTTCCATGTAGAACCCACTGTAGAAAGGGTTCTAAAATTAACCTAAAAGGGTTATACCTGACACCAAAAGGGTTAGACCAGGAACCAAAAGGGTTCCACTTGGAACCAAAAAAGTTTAATCAGAGGGTTCTCCTATGGGAACAGTTGAAGAACCCTTTTAGGTTCAAGATGGTACTTTTTTTTCTAAGGGTGTACTCTATTTCAGTGTTCAGCACTAAATCTTTCTTAGAGCAGGCTACAAAAAAAGCTCAAGTTAGACGCAATAACATTACATTCCTGGTATTTACTAACCTGTTTATGTATTCATGTATTCAAGTAGAGTGGTGGAGAGATTATTCTCACACAATCTTATTTTCTGGGTGGGAAACGGCAGTATTGTTTCCTTTGACACTTACCAGTAGTGGATGCTTACAATTTTCACTAGCACCTTTGAATTCCAACTCACAACCCTACACAGCTTAAAGGGTCATATGTGGAGCTCTGAACTTTGTCATTTTGTTAGTTCAGTGACAACAGGCCATGGAGTCATACAGGAACAGAGTGAAATGGGATGATAAGTGAAGCCATGTCAGGCAGGCAGCATATTCAACTCATGAAGTAAAAACAAAACTTTCACATAGGCCCCCTGAAATGCTGACCATTCCTGCCAACATTCTTAATCAAAAGAAGACTGGTGTTGGATCTGTGGTTAGTTCTATCACATCTGACCCCAGATCAAGATCGATCAGCTTCATGCTAACAATTGAAACAAAGTGAGAATGAAGGCATCCCCCCAGTGTGATGTAGAGTACTATTATTGTAATGGACATAGATGTACATAACACAAATTGCCTATGGACATTTTTAACACATGTCCATGTAAGTGATCATGGCTTTACCACAAGCACACAACCTATCAATCATTCTACTCACGTTGCTTTAAATGTTAACCATGGTCTTAGACTGACAAACTCTCCGTAAACCCAGAGAGGGAAGATTGACTGGGGCCGTTACATCATAGGCATGACCTCCTCAACTCGTTTGCTCAAATAAAATCACATTTACTAGGGGAAATAAATTATTCTTCAGTCGCTGACCCATCAGTGTGCATACAAATCAAAGGCTGAAAGTGTGAGTCTAATTGTCCCACATGAGCGTGAAGTCACCGAGCACGTTTGACAGATCTAGACCCTCACACTGCAGAGACTGTTATGGGAGAGTTACCTTTGTCTCAGCACGCAAGTGTCTTCAGGTTTGGCTAAGGTACTTGTGCTGGGGCATCAGATAAATTAATTCAATACAACAATTGTGAATTTCGGTCAGTGAGTTACATTTTCTGAATCTTCGGGATTCTCGACTGGTTTATTCAATAATGTCTAATTATGACAAATATTAATACCATTCGACCCATGAGGCCACTTAGTCATTTAACTGCAAGACAGTGCAATGGCACATTTTCTCTGAGGACCATGACTTTCAGCACCAGTGTAAGAAAATATACTTACTTAAAGGTCTAATGCAGCCATTTTTATCTCAACATCAAATCATTTCTGGGTAGAAATTAAGTACCTTACTGTGATTCTTTTCAATTCATTTTTTTACAAAAATAGCTTTTAGCAAAGATACATTTCTCAAGCAAGAATTTTGATCGGACTGTCTGGGACTGGTCTGAGTGGGGAGCTGTTATTGGCAGAGAGGCTAGGGCACTGCCATCATTTTCACAGAATTATTCCAACCTCATAGTGTGTGGAAGTATACTGTATATAAAACACAGCGAAATCAATTTTTTTGATGGCACTGGGCCTTTGATGACCTTTGTGATCTGGATAATAGGAAAATATTTCCGAAATGAGTTAGTTCAGACACAGTGGCCTTATGGGTTTAGCTTGTAATATCCCTCCAGTGGTGACATGCTCTACAGCCAGAAAAGGCTTGTCCATTTTCACGTCAGCTTAATGTGAGTGATCTTCAACCTCCAACTGTAAAATCCTCCGCAGCCTGATGACCATGGATTGATATTGAACGAGATAATGATAATAGGTCCAATATCATTATCTCTGTATCATTTCCTGTCAGGAATCTACTGATCTTATTTTGTTGTGTGTGTTTCAAGTTTCAAGTGTTACTCTCACGTGCACAAGTATAGTGAAATGCCTTTCTTGCAAGCTTTAAACCCAACAATGCAGTGAAGAATATCATTAGTACAAAAAAATTACAAAAGGTAGAACAAAAACACACAAGAAATAAACATATGAAATGAAAAGAACATGAGAAAGTAAGAAGCTATATACAGGGTCAGTTACAATACCTATTAACAATGTGCAGGGATACTGGAACGATAGAGGTGGACATGTGTACATACAATACAGTATCTCAATGCATTACAGTATCTCACATGCATCACATCAATTCTCAAAGACGTCAATTCAATTCACAACGTCTCTTACCTTCTATCAAAACAGTTCATGTACTAGTTTCAACCTATACACATAGAATCCTATTTCCAAGGTGAATGTATATATAATATGAGTGTTAGTGAGTGATTCTGAGATATATTAAAGCTTTTTGCAGATAACTGAAAGGGCGATGTTGTTTTGTACATCATCCACAACATCACTATGGGGATAATCCTGACTCGTCCATTATGTTATCAAATGTTAGAGGGTGGAAATGTAGTTTTATATCAATAAAAACAACATAGAAATGATGGTAAAACCAAAAATGAAAGCCCATGGCTGTTATATATTTTGCAGGTCATACACATTTCAGACATGCAATTCTGTACACATCTGGTGGACAAGAATACGACAAAGGTTCTCCCAAAGGATACATCATAACAAGGAACTCAATTCTGGAGTGGGAATATCCCATAGGGAAACTCCCATGTCCACCTAGTAAATTCAAGTTAAGACGTGTAAAAAAGTAGTTAGCCTACCATCACATACCATATAAACACTGACATTTCACTGTCAACAAAAAAAGAGTTTACATTTTCACGTCTAACATCAAAGTGGAGGAACGCCCTCGATCTATGGAACAGGTCTTTGAAGAGAAGAGGGGTTGACAACAATCCAGACTTCTTACCTGGAGAGAAAGGAGCAAATGACAAGGTCAATAGCTATGTCACACTTCATTTGTGTCACTATTGCATTGATGTGCACTCTACCTGATCCACTGAAATTGGGCTCAAGTCTCTCGTCCGTGGTGGGTAGTGTAACAGTTTAGTGATACAACATTGTTCCGACTGAGTAAAAGCGATTTGACTGCGGGTATAATTTCTCTCTCATGACAACTAGGGTATAATAGGGTAATGTCAAAGAGTGCAATAAATGATGTGGCACCTTTCTTCTTTAATTATGCTACTTGCATTGTATAGTAGGTGGGATAGATGCAGCAGTGAGGGATCTTCGATACTGCACGGTACTGTCTTTCCAAGCTAGTCGGAAGACTTCCAGTTTGGTGTGGCGCCATTTCCGTTCCAATTTTCTGGAAGCTTGCTTCAGAGCTCGGGTATTTTCTGTATACCAGGGAGCTAGTTTCTTATGACAAATGTTTTTAGTTTTTAGGGGTGCAACTGCATCTAGGGTATTGCGCAAGGTTAAATTGATTTCTTTAGTTAGGTGGTTAACTGATTTATGTCCTCTGACGTCCTTGGGTAGGCAGAGGGAGTCTGGAAGGGCATCAAGGAATCTTTGGGTTGTCTGAGAATTTATAGCATGACTTTTGATGCTCCTTGGTTGGGGTCTGAGCAGATTATTTGTTGCGATTGCAAACGTAATAAAATGGTGGTCCGATAGTCCAGGATTATGAGGAAAAACATTAAGATCCACAACATTTATTCCATGGGACAAAACTAGGTCCAGAGTATGACTGTGACAGTGAGTAGGTCCAGTGACATGTTGGACAAAACCCACTGAGTCGATGATGGCTCCGAAAGCCTTTTGGAGTGGGTCTGTGGACTTTTCCATGTGAATATTAAAATCACCAGAAATTAGAATATTATCTGCTATGACTACAAGGTCCGATAGGAATTCAGGGAACTCAGTGAGGAACGCTGTATATGGCCCAGGAGGCCTGTAAACAGTAGCTATAAAAAGTGATTGAGTAGGCTGCATAGATTTCATGACTAGAAGCTCAAAAGACGAAAACGTCATTTTATTTTTGGTAAATTGAAATTTGCTATCGTAAATGTTAGCAACACCTCCGCCTTTGCGGGATGCACGGGGGATATGGTCACTAGTGTAACCATGGGGTGAGGCCTCATTTAACACAGTAAAGTAATCAGGCTTAAGCCATGTTTCAGTCAGGTCAATCACGTAAAAATTATGATCAGTGATAAGTTCATTGACTATAACTGCCTTTGAAGTGAGGGATCTAACATTAAGTAGCCCTATTTTGAGATGTGAGGTATCACAATCTCTTTCAATAATGGCAGTAATGGAGGAGGTCTATATTCTAGTGAGATTGCTAAGGCGAACACCGCCATGTTTAGTTTTTTCCAACCTAGGTCGAGGCATAGACACGGTCTCAATGGGGATAGCTGAGCTGACTACACTGACTGTGCTAGTGGGAGAGTCCACTAAGCTGGCAGGCTGGCTAACAGCCTGCTGCCTCGCCTGCACCCTATTTCATTGTGGAGCTAGAGGAGTTAGAGCCCTGTCTATGTTGGTAGATAAGATGAGAGCACCCCTCCAGCTAGGATGGAGTCCGTCACTCCTCAGCAGGCCAGGCTTGGTCCTGTTTGTGGGTGAGTCCCAGAAAGAGGGCCAATTATCTACAAATTCTATATTTTGGGAGGGGCAGAAAACAGTTTTCAACTAGCGATTGAGTTGTGAGACTCTGCTGTAGAGCTCATCACTCCCCCTAACTGGGAGGGGGCCAGAGACAATTACTCGATGCCGACACATCTTTCTAGCTAATTTACACGCTGAAGCTATGTTGCACTTGGTGACCTCTGACTGTTTCATCCTAACATCGTTGGTGCCGACGTGGATAACAATATCTCTATATTCTCTACACTCGCCAGTTTTAGCCTTAGCCAGCACCATCTTCAGATTAGTCTTAACGTCGGTAGCCCTGCCCCCTGGTAAACAGTGTATGATCGCTGGATGATTAGTTTTAAGTCTAATACTGCGGATAATGGAGTCGCCAATGACTAGGGTTTTCAATTTGTCAGAGCTAATGGTGGGAAGCTTCGGCGTCTCAGACCCCGTAACAGGAGGAGTAGAGACCAGAGAAGGCTCGGCCTCAGACTCCGACCCGTTGCTTAATGGGGAATACCGGTTGAAAGTTTCTGTCGGCTGAATGAGTGACACCGGTTGAGCATTCCTACAGCATTTCCTTCCAGAAGCCATGAGAAAGTTGTCCGGCTGTGGGGACCGTGCGAGGGGATTTATACTAACGTTACTATCTGTACTTACTGGTGGCACAGACGCTGTTTCATCCTTTCCTACACTGAAAATACCCTTGCCTAACGATTGCGTCAGAAGCTGGGTTTGCAGCTCAGCTATCCTCACCGTAAGGCGATCGTTCTCCTGTATATTATGAGTACAGCGTCTGCAATTAGAAGGAATCATGTTAATGTTACTACTTAGCTTCGGCTGTTGGAAGTCCTGACGAACGATGTACAGATAAAGCCTCCGGAGTGAAAAAGTTGAATGGGAAAAAAAAGTTGAGTGAGGGAAAAACTAAAAATACAAACGGTAATTAAAAAGTAAAAACCGTAAAGTTGTCAGGTAGCAAAGTAAGGTTGGCAGCAAAACGCACAGCAACACGTAAACAAGTCTGCAAGTTGTGACCGGAAATTACGAAATGACAATATACTAGTTCCGCACACACGTTTCTCTCTGTTTCATCGTTCTGTCCATCTTTGATCATTTACTTGGTCATGGGAAGACACACAATTCCCTTGGTTAAGGAAGACAACACAATTTGTCTCCTGTGTGAATCATGACGGTATCAAAGAACTCTGCATAATAATAAAGGCATATAATATCCATATTAACATACTGAAGTTAATTGCGATAGACCTCTGTGAAAATGTCAAACTAATAACAGATATGAACTGATTGATGTATCCCAGGAACATGTCAGCCATTACATGACTAGAGAATATTGCAAGTTGTAGTTTAGCCTGCCATTTTCAGGTATGACTTAAATCAGGTCTCTGTGGAAATGGCAGCAGATGAAGCTCTATGTATTTAATTAAATGGACTCAAAAGGTCAATGAGTGTGACAATGGAGAATTGGACAGAACAGTGTAGCTCAATTCATGCTGAATAAAATATCAAGTTGAAAATCTAACTCTCATACAATATGAACTATAATTGAAAATAGCATTATTCATTTGGTTGTAGGAAACTGAAGAGACTGACTTTTATTGAGGACTGAACTCATTCTGGAGTCGATTTAACAATTGAACATGTTCAGTCAACAGAAGAAGACTCCAAATATACTTAACTTTTAATGTTTCTAAACTAAATCATGATTTTTCTATCAAATACCTTCACTGCATGAAATGGCCTAAATGTGTGTTGTATAGGTGTGTCCAAATGTCTTTAATCATAACGAATATATCAACTTTAGTTTTGTTTGTTTGTTTGCTTTTGGGAGGAAATGGAGCCCAAAGGGTTTGGTATAAACTGGCAAATCACCATCTTCGACAGTACAGATCAACAGTACCAGCGTGCCTGCCAAAACAAACAAAACACATGCTTTCACAATACAAGGCCAAAACTAGAGGCGAGAAACAGATCAAATAAATGTTATGGTAAAAATAACTAGTACAACTGTCAGGGCTATTCTTCACCAAATTCACCAAGCCAAGTGTAGATGCAATAGTTCTTAGTGGCTTGAATACTGAATGAGTGGAGAAGACAAACTGCATTTGCCGAGCTGCGGAGACGCATGGACATTATGCAGTTTAGAGCATACTGTACCGTTGATTAGCATTCATCATGTTCAATCTACCCCTGCCTCCTTGTCACCCAACATCCTGGAACTGTAGCGAGGCCTGTCTTCCCATAGCCATCAGTTTGTAGTGAAAACAGAGGTTAATGACAATGGAATGCCATGTCAGTGTTGTCCCATGTATTTTGCTGAACTGTGACTGAAGAGTTCATCCCCACCTGAAAATATTTGAAACTCGCCAATGTAAATCAACATCTGCAACTTGCTGGGTAAAAACAAGGAAAGGGGAGTGACAATGATATGCATTAGACTCATATTGCAAATTGCTAATTTGTGTAAGTTTGTGGTTCATGTTACGGTTAGTAACATTAACAACGCTACCTCCCATAGGCTGATCAACAATACAGCTACCTCATAAGCTGATCAACAATACAGCTACCTCACAGGCTGGTCACTAGTATAGCTGCCTCTCAAAAGCCTATTTCCGCGTCAATTTAGGAACCTGTTGAAGGCAATTGTCTTAGACATGAAAGGGTGGTTTTTCAATACGCCTCATCCCAGGTTGCTGCCTGAGAGGGTGTATCCAGGGCAACGGAAGCCCCAGGAGCATGGGGTCGCCCACAAGGAAGTATAGGGCAGAAGATCTCACACCTGAGCCAACCAGACTTCGTATTTTTATCATTCACAATGCCACATGCCATGGCTCTTATAGCGTGTCAGCAATACTTTTACTCTCTTATCTGGGTGTGTATGACATTCCGCCAATTCTTCCATTTTTTTTCAAGAATCCCAGACCTCAGTTCCCGGCCAACTAAGCCTCTCTCCAAATAGACGCAAAAAAAACAATGAAGAAAATATGATAGGAAGTAATAGTGTTTTAGAAGTAATAGGGAGAAAAAGAACATAAACAATCCCCAACATGGCTCTGAGGTTGGGAGTTCAGTGTGCTGGGTTAAATGACCCCTGTAGACTGCGTGATACCAAGCACAGAGACCCCCTGCGTAGCGCCCTCCTGTCTATAATTGCCATCGCCGCCGAGACAGTTTGAAAACTGTCTTAGATAGGAGACTCGGAGGTGCACCAGTGGCCAGGTAATGTTCGCCCAGGGTTCGCCCAGGGTTCGCCCCCAGACGAAGATAAAATAAAAACTATTAACCTGACACCATGTAATTAAATAGGCATTAGCAGTCCTTGGCTTTGGTTCAGTCTAATGAATGATGATAAAGTGATGACTATATACGCTTGACTGTCAGCAATACCCGCTCGCTCACATTGCATGTATTTTAGGAACTATTGTGTTCCTAAAAATACAATTGCATCATTGTTATTTCAATACGCTTGTGTTTGTAAGGACAAGGGCCTGTCTCACTGGAACCAAACAGCATTCCTATTTCAGATGAACCACACAGTCCACGACGGAGTTACGTCCTGTTCTTGAACCCCTAGGGGAGACTTATGCCCTGCCCTGTTCCCACAGTGGTGTGGTCATTGGAAACAGGTGGTTCGGTTACATAAATCTCTTGCCAGTCCAGTTTCAGCCAATGTGCAATCAATCACAGAGGACGTGATGTTCCAGCGAAACCTGGCCAATCTGAATAGCTGTCTAGAAAATATCACAATTTATATCAGTACTCTATGCTGGTGGTCCATCCATGCAATTCCCTGGACCATATGACTGCCAATCAGTCAGTCATGCGAAAGTAATTGCATGCTCAAAGCATCAAGTGTGAATGCTTGCATTATCTTCCCCAAGGGCAACCCAATGGTAACACTTGCTTTGAAGGTCACATACATAAACCATTCATAACAGCATATATAAGCCTGAAGTGTTCCTACCACATTCATGAAGGTGTAAGAACATTGCCTTTGTCTGTCTTGTACAGTGGCTCAACAACATCTGTGATGGGTCATGCCGTCATTTATAAAGATATATTAAGTCATACTTGTCAGGGTAAAGAAAATAATTTTTTTATCTGGTAAGGGCCTAAAAATCAGAGTACTTTGTAAGGTATTCATTAGCAAGTCACATTTTAATTGTAGGGGTTTGTCAGGAAGTGGATGGTAAATGAACAGGAAACTCAAGTATGTAATTATTACTGGTACTGCTGTCCCCTCCCTCTTTCCCATCTCTTAAAAAAGAGAGTACAAGTGGTTGTGGGTAAAAACAGTAGAAAACAAAATACTTACTCAAAATGTGTATTTCTATTTGTATACTGTACATTCCACTGATAAATCAATCCCAAACTTATTTAGAAATGTACTTTCTGTATATGTTGGTGTGTCATTTCACAACATTTCTGTCAGATTGCTTTGCTTGTACTGTTGTGTGTGTATGCTCAGTGTCTTTGTTGTAGATGTAAAGAGGAATGTTTCAAACTGAGAAAACTGTGCCAACTGTAAGCCATGTACCCCTTTGAACAATAGCACAACCGATTACATGTTGTGGCCCATATTTCATCTGCTAACCACATTCTACTGTGCAATATGCCATTACTGTTGAAGTGGAGTGCGTTTAAATCCGTAGGTGAAATGTTGATGAAATTTGCTGTGACCTTTCCTGAAGTCTTCATCTTCTCCTCAATACTCTATAGACTGCCATCTTGGTCCCAGCAGTATTCCATGCTGTAGCCAAGCAATGACAGAGACTCTATACTTTAATATGCTGTCTCTGTCCATCACTTGTGGCACGGACATTCAAACTTATCTCATTCTAGAATATTTAAAGGAAGGACAATGTAATAAGTAGCGTTATGTACCCAACATCAAACAGGCAGTGATCCACTTCAGCTTAGATAAACTTGTTGTGTATTTGTTCTTATTGTCCTTTGTACAGACAGCATCGATTATGTCATGTTCTCTTTTGTACTGTAAACCATTATCCAGTGGCATTGTACTGTATGCGAAGTCCCTTTAAAAGATTAATCATAGGATTGGAAGTTTAATCATCGTGAGTTCCGTGGCCACATTTTACGAAGCCAGGTCACAGTAAATGACTATTTTGAAGCTCAAAGGAGTTTTCAACTTGAAATGGAGTTCAAATGGCCCAGGGATAGGGAGATATTTCATATAGGATCAGGCATGGTGAGAATGATTATGAGGCTCCATGGACGACAGCCTCTGAGGTTTTAAAGTGGGTGTCGTAAAGAGGAATTCAGTATCGTCACTATCAGTCCAGTGCCTCATTACAGGTTGATTTAGCCTGGAGGAATTTAAACCTGGGTTCAAACAGTATATATTTTCTTTGTAGGAATGTAGCTGTACTTGTTTTTAGCTTAACCGGACACATTTGGACCAATATAATTGTCCCATCGTGCAAACCATGCCAATCTGGCACTCCAATCAGGCTTATTGTCAGGCTTATTATCATGGCGGCACGCTGGGCCAGTAACCAAAAGGTTGCTGGTTTGAATACCTGAGCTGACAAGGTGAAACATCTGTCTATGTACCCTTGAGCAAGGCACGTAACCCTAATTTGTGCCATACTACTATGGCTGACCCTGTAAAACAGGGGTGTCAAACTCATCCAATGGAGGTCCTAGTGTCTGTGTTTCTTTTCTTCTTCTTTCAATTAAGACCTAGACAACTAGGTGATGGGGAGCTCTTTACTAATTAGTGACCTTAATTCATCAAACAATAACACGGGAGGAACGAAAACCCGCAGACACTCGGCCCTCCGTGGGATGACTTTGACCTGTGCTGTCAAACAACACATTTCACTGCACCTATCCGGTGTATGTGACAATAAAACACATTTACATTTTTTTAAACACACGTTATTTGAAGGAAAACAAGTACTATATGATTTAAAACTAGTTGTTCTGAGAGAGTTCCCGTTACAACTCCATTACATAGCAACCAGTAACCATTGAAAGCCAGAGGATTACTGTGTTATCCAGCGCTATTACAGTTGAATCCATGTACATGACTAAACAGACAGAGAGATATCCCGTCAACTTTGTGCTTGTCAACTCATTGCTTTGTACCCAATATTCTTTGCAGTCACTGTAATTGTCATGGGTAATTCAATCCGAACTCAAGGGCACTGAAATGAGGAAGGGCTCTCGAAGCCACTTATGCACCAAGGCAGTTCTTTACTTATCACTGTTGCCATGATAGTAATATATAATGCTATTTCAAAGATTCTCTATATAGTTCCATGCTAAAAACAGCGCAATAACAATGAAAAAACTTTCCCACGGCTTTCCAGGTGCTGCAAGATGGAGAACAGGGAGCACTACGTTGAGTCCACGTCCATACCAATTTGTGTTTGTCCAAGCAGAAACCGATTGTCGCCTCAATATGAACATGCTCCAAATATGACAGCCGTCCAAAGTATGAGATGAATTGATTTAAAAGAGAAATAGGAGGGTGGAAGAATGTACAAAAAAAATAAAAAATAAAACAGACAATAGAAAAACTGCCCAGATGCATGCCAGGAAGAGCTGGGGAAGAATGCAAAGACCCGTTCACAAGTACACGTAATCATCCTGACAGAGGGGAAAAACACACAGTGGCCATAATCACATTAGGGGACCAGGAAAGGCACTCCAGGGGGCCCAGGCAAACTAGAGCTGTTTGAAAAGAAAAGCCCTTCAGCCAAATTTAAAGCATTTCCTCCAGAGTAAAGCGGTGTGTATGCCTCGAGTGATATTAAAGTACAACTCTTGCTGTCATGGCTCTGGAGGGTTTGTGGGACTAAATAATTTTTCTTATGTGCGTACTTGAAAAAATATCTACTTCCCATTGAGGAGAGATTAACCACATTGGTGGCAGATAAGTGTTTTGACGAAACACTACTTTTGTGTCAAAGGACATCCTTTGGTCTATTTTCCTTCCCCACAGAGTGAATATTTTTGCATTGATGTCTCTTAAACATTGGAAATGACTGAAAGACGAAGTTGTTGTTCAATTTCACCTGGTCTGAAAGGAAATTGCTATTTTTACCCAAAAAGGCCTACATGAGACCTACTCACATATTAGCTATGAACACATAATACTTGTTGGGAATTCTGCAGTCCAATGTAAATTCAGTCATGATGAGGAAGTAATGAGGTAAATAATACAGAATATGTCCTTGAGGATTTGTGTAAAATTATCCAGATGCCTAAACAGCCACTAACGAAAGGTTTGCATGAGTGTCATTGTGAGTTTGACATGTACAAAGCAAGTATGTTCGGATATTACCTGGCGTCAACCCATTTTATCGAAACCTGTCTCATTCAGAAAATCTAAGAATGACAGTTTGCTCAAACTGCACAAAGGTAAATAGACACTTGTTAGGGTTGAGGTTAGGGCTAAGGATCATCATGCAATCACTTAATCACTGTTGGTAATCTGGTGGTACACTGCCAACATGTTAATGATCTGTCTCTAGCACAGTACTCAATTGCCATCTCTAGATAACAGGACAGCTAAATCTGGATTGCATGAATTATTGAGATGTAAACTAACAACTTCTATTCGAGGAAGGTTACTTTGTTTGACTGTAGTGGAAGAAAATAGACCAGAACGTATCGTGTAACACTGTTGAGGAAATACGGGCAAAATCATTCAATGTACTATAGCTATTTATTTGGCAAAATTCTACATGTAGAACTAATAGTACTCTGTAAGCATCAAAAGTTATAAACAGATTTTCATCATTGCCTCAGGAGCTCAACGGTCAGGTTAGCCGACCCAAATGAACTGTCTAAATTAAAAGGTACTCCCATTAAATTTGATAGAGGTACGGAGATCAAAAATCCAAATTATACAATTGATATCCTCTAAATGTCATGTCACATCATGTCAGGTGTAGGTTCTGGGTGCTCCTCAGAAATGGCAAGCTCTTATTCGTGTTCAGTAATGACTATGATCATCAATTTCCAGGATCCAAGGGATTGTAACTCATCAAAAAAAAAGTGTACATGAAAATGAGATGTGTCTTGAATGAGATGGCATGCACATCCATTATGCATAAAATAAAGGTCCTACCTTAGAGGACTCCCCATGGATTTCCAAGAGACACTGTCCCAACCTTAGCTGCCACATCAGCGTAATTTATGCAACTATTAAGCAAGTCCACATTCTAACTTGATCCGGAGTCTAACAAGTTAACTTTGACACACTGGCACTTTGGGAAGAACAATTTTGGGCATACCTTCCTTCACTGCTATTGTCAGAGTCTCAGAGACAACAGCGCCAAAGGACAACATCAAAAACTCTCATCCCTTGTGTGCAGCTTGTGAGTGAGGGATTTCCATGTCTGGTTCAGCCATGCATATAAAACATGACAGTTACATTAACATGCATTTAAATGGAGTGAATCCCCTTGAGCCACAATGGTAAAACTTGTTGTGACCTCCAAACTTCCATGCTTCCACTCCTCCTCCTCCAAAAGTCTCAATAGTGATCCTGTGGTTTTAATCACAGTCAGCTCCCGCCATTAGCAGTAATAAACCTCAACTGGAGCTTGAGGGAGGCTCGCCTTAGACATCACTCCCTTATTAGAAACAAATAGCTTAGCTTGAACATTGCTCATTGCATAACCCCCTTTCCCTATATTGATCCAGTACTGGTAAAGTTGGTGATTGTGTAAGATAAATTCATTGGACAATCAATCTTGATGTATTGATTTGATTATCGGCATTCTCAGCAAAATACCTATTATAAATATAATGGTAACTTCTTGTCTTTCATGATAATAGTGATTTACCAAGACATCATACAGTACACTATAAGGTTACACTGAAATCTAAAAGACTATATCCAGCATAGGTTGTATGAAAAGTCTGGCCACTTTTTGCCAATGGAGAGGTCCCACGGTTAAGTATCTTTATACTATACTATCTTTGGTAATATCATAAGGTGCTTCTAGGGAGGGTATTCCCTATTCATGTGACTGAATGATCTGTTGTGCACATTCATTACATGGGACACCACTGAAACAGATTACGCAGAATTTGTGTGGCCTACAGTACCATGTGCAGATAATTGTGTTATTACAGATAACACAGGCAACCCAATTCTGATATTTTTTCACTAATATTGGTCTTTTGACCAGATCAGCTCTGAAAAATATCTGATGTGATTGGGCCAAAGACCAAATAGTGGAAAAAATATCAGAATTGGGCTGCCTCTCCAAATCCAGCCTAAGAGGGCAACCGTGAGAGAAATCTAGTGTGAAATTATAGCTTGCAAGCAAGACAGACATGGCTTGAGACAAATAAAATGTCTGTTTGGATGTAGAGATTTGAAGCCATCTGCCATATACCATCGCTTTAAATTCTTAGTTGTTAGGACTTGCGCATGCTAAATGCGTTTCAGAAGTTGACCCTTTGAGAGCTTGACATCCTTTGCATAACCTTGGTCTATTAACTCAATTTAACATTGCAGGACACCAACAGCAATTTATTCAATGTTTGTTTCTTCCACAAGAGGTTGTTTTGTGCAGGTATGCGTGTCAGAGAGGCCTATTGTTAAGGATCTAGACTGGGAGAAATGTTGGGAGCTAGCAATTTTTTGTCTCCATGGATACATTATAGTTGCTAATGCAAGCCAACACAAATAAATTGTCTCCCACCTCCTTGTTTCAATATTTACTCATAAAATGTAGACTATTTTGAAATAGCTTTCAGTGGAAGTGCAGCATTATATGTAAACTTGGCACATTAGTGCTGTGTTTTCTCAGTATAAAAGCAATTATAGGACTTGTGATTGTCTTCATGTCCTGTAAGCCAAAGTCAAGGCTCACTTCACATTGTATATGCCACTGCTCTTGATAACGTGACAAAACTCAGGAGATATATGATTATTTTATTGTTACCTATCTAGTCTTCACTATCTATTCTTCACTATCTATTCTTCACTATCTATTCTTCAGCCCCAGTCCCTGTGATGGAAATGTGACCTATTCAGACTGGTGACACTTGCTGATGGAATTCAGCAGATTCACCTCCTTTTGTTTTGCACCTCCATCCTCAGCTTGTAATGAAACTTATGAGAGCCCCTTAGAATTTTGCGGGAGGGGTAGAGGGTTTCTTTGAAAAGAACATCTGTCCTTTTCTCAAAACATGATATTTGACAAAACTTTCGTTGACGTGCTGTGCTTTTGAAAGCCTTTTGCTACCAAAGCAGCCAATATCTTCATAGAACCAAGCATTTCATTTCATGTTTTGCTTCCAGACAGTCTTGCTTCCAGACAATCCATTGTTATGTATTCCTTAAATACACTCAAAAGCAAAAGAGTAGGCCCTGGACTTTCCAGTGATATGTTTTCCTAGAAATGTGCGCATACTGTGTATTCATGACAGAATGCTGTGATTCAACTTAAGGGAATCAGCATTGAGACAACAGGAAAAGAATAACAATCCAAGGTCAACCAGCTAACCATTGTGATTAAGAGATGCTGTTCGTGAATCTTGGATTCCAATACAAGGATTTCTTTAAAAAGTTGCCATCTAATGGTAAATCAATAGCTAAGGGAGGGATGATTAAACATTTGTTTCTGTGACTAATGATGTTATAGCCTTAGTTCTACAGATCAGTAATTGTACTTCCTCAAGAGGAATGAATCCAGACAATTTGTCCGGAACAAAGTCCACATTTAACTGAAACATATGACGGCCTAGCAATCACAACGTTTTGACAGAAAGGTGAAGGGAGCATGGATCACAGTGAATACAAAAGTCTTCATCTACATTCAATTGAAAAATACCATCAATTGGCAGATTTGAGCACATTGATATGCATGAAAACACTGAAGACCCAGTGAAGTATGCTCTGATTTGTTTGGCTGAGAAAGGGAAGGGCATTCAAGCAAATCAAGCCCCTTTGTACACACTGCACACAACACAAATGAACAAATTGCAAATGCTTTAGTTGTACACACATTTACGAGGGGATGAAGAGAGATTAACTAAAGTCTAGCGGAATTCGTCGGTAAACATAAGCAAGGTTTACCCCGACGCTCTTGTCAATACAACAGCTCACCTTTCAGTCAAAGGACAAAATGCAAACCATAATGCCGAGTCGTAAACATAACCTACAGACCTGGGTCGTATACATATGCTAAATATTTCCAAATACTTGAGCTGCGCTTAATTCCGTTTTCCCGGCACAATGGGATTAATGGAATTCTTCTGAAAGTGGAAGCGCCAAGCAAAGACATCTACGGAGCATCAACTTCCCAATGATAAGCAAGGTTAAAGGACAGTATTGAAGAAAACACTTCATGTAGCCAATAATATCTCATCAATGCATACCAGACTCAATTTGATCATTCGTTCAGTGAAACCCAGCCTGTCTGTCTTCATATTTAATCAAATCAAAATATGGGGGCGATGAACATCACATACATTTCATTTACAGGTTAAAACATAGGTAGGGCAGTTGGGAGCAAAGCATTTAAAGGTCAGGGTCATACATATACAGTAAGGATATAAACCCTATATTTTATTGAAATGGTTTGTTTGGAAAGAGTCCAGCACAAGGCTATTGGGATCATTCTCCTTCATGATGATCATTTTCTAAAACCAATTAGGCAGATAATGACATCAAGGACTTCAGTGAGGTACTTGACTGTGCTCTCACGTCTGTGTTTAAGACAACAAGTATTTGATGCATCAGACCCAATCCTAATAGACACTGATCAGTGTCAAGCACTGTAACATGCCTTAATGGATGTCTAATGCTAATTTATTTATTTGTTTTTCCGAGACAACCCTAATTTTCTGTCCAGTAAATTACCCAGGCCAGTGTTAGTCTGACTGAGTTCACAAATTGATGATAAATCATTGAATGTAATGCATACTGTCAACAAGAGGGAAATTATTGAACGCGTTCAGAACCTTCCTGTTACTGGGCCCAATTTACAACCTGTAATATTGACCTCTGATTGTGATACAATTAATTGAATCACACCTCATAACTGCTAGATTTGAGATTCAACAGAGGACCCAAACATGACAAAATCTAATAAAGGTAATTTGCTCTCGAATTCCATTTAATTCTGTTGTTATCCTCAAGAAAAGTCATTAAGACGGGAATTACAGATGGCTCTGGCAACCCTCTATAATCATAATTAGCTCTCTGAATATTGCAGACGGTACATACTAATCTCTCTGCTAACTCCTCACGTTCACCGCAACTGCCATACCAATTTGTATCTACCTTATTCATAATAAATGTTAAACAAAAAATTTGTTTTTGTATTAGCAAAAATGTCTCCACAACAAACAAAGAGTCAGTAAATGACCGTGGCTAAATGCACATACACACTCATCTTTATTTGAACAGATTTCCACTTGCCGTAATGTAATTCCCCCATCAAACAGTGGCTAGGCTTGACATGGTATGCCACTCTGAGTCAGATGCCTGGTCCTGAGATTAATGGGCACTGTTCAAGGCCACTGGATTCGTATGACAAAGTACTGAAAGAAAGACGTATGGCTTAAGTTCAGGCAGTGCCGCCTGGGCCTTTCATACCTGACAAACACATTATGTGCCAGATGAACTGACAGGGCCGGAATACAAAAGACTTGAGTGGCCATATCACTTTTATTGTACAGGACAAGAGGTTTTATTATCTCAGAATGTACGGTGCAATATTCATAACGTTGCCTCTCTGAGTGTGAGATGACTGAACATTTCAAATGACAGAATGACAGTTTATCTCCGAGATGCTCATTACGGAATCTTTGCTATGTCACATTTGTATTTATGATGAAGCCCCTAAAGTTCAAAATTAATATCCTGAATAAAATGCTAACTGATATGCATGATTTAACTTGTATTACTCTGCTGTTAAAGTCCGTAGGGTGGCAGTGCCAGACATTTCTTTGGCCAAGTCAATGTCACTTCAAGTTAAGCCCTATTTTATTACAGTGCACAAGCCATTTCTTGAACAATTAGATCAATGCATAACACACATTGACAGCAGAAGTGGACAGTTATTCAAAAGACAACAACTCTGGAGAACATAGGATGTTGTTATTAAAAGTATTCCTAGCTACTTAATGTCTGGCAGATGCTTGCGGGTAAAGGCGTCAGCATGCTTCAGTTCGGCTGACACTTAGACGAACCGAACGAGTGTGCTTGCATACTCCCTTGAAAAATGAGAAAAAAGCGTCAATAATACTGTTTGTCCGTTTTGAGACACCGTAGCCAGTACACTTCCTCAAAGTAGTCTGAATGAATCTAAGATAACTCAAGAAATCTGTCATTCATTTTGAAGGGTTGGCGGAGGAGATCTTTCGACAATTTAACTAAGACGTTTGGTGCAGTATTTAACAATGAAAAAATGTGCATGAGTGGTCTGTCATTGAATGACAACAACTTTATTGAATAATCCTTACTGATGCACTATGAGCCCTGGGTCCGATTTCCCGATAGTGATGGAATTTAGGCTTATGAGTGTTTTAGCATGTCTCTTTCCTACCACGGCCGAAGATGTAATATGCGTTTCCCAGAACACCACTCAGAGAAAGTCCGTTGTTTGAGCATGTGTTCATACTGATAAGATTGAAAGAAAAGCAGCGCTGCTCTAGGATCAGGTTTCTCAATTCAAGTTGTACCTTAACATGATAATTATTTCACAATACTGACGACAGATCAGCTCCTAGAGAGATATTACCACTTACGGCTACAATTATTGACTTGGCTTATTCTAATCACCCAATTAAAGTGCACTAAATCCCGGATTTGGCACATCATTGTATAAGGGCACAGGGTGAGACCCAGATGCAGACACGGGTGGCAGATGGTTCGAGTCTCTGATATAAATGTTGTGGAATTACTGGTTATGCTCTAGATTGGTTTATAAATTACCTATCAAATCGTACACAATGTGTAATGGCAGATGGTTGTAAATCTGAGTCCATAGAGGGGTGATCAGGTGTTCTGCAAGGTTCTATTTTGGGCCCACTGTTGTTCATTTTGTATATCAACAACATTGGGGATCTTATTGAACCAGCGGATGTTCATTTTTATGCAGATGATACTGTTCTTTATTCAAGTGGTAGTAGTTTATCTTTAGCTTTTGAAAATGCCCAAAGAGCATTTAACATCATACAACAGAATCTGTATGATCTAAAGCTGATTCTAAATTCAGGTAAAACAAAATGCATGGTATTTTCAAATGCCAGGCATGTTACTAATCATGTCATTGCTACATTGGCTGGAAATACTATAGAGCAAGTTAACGTGTACAAATATTTGGGAGTGTGGGTTGATTATAAGCTGAGCTTCACTGTGCATGTAGAGAACTTGATAAGGAAGCTCAAGCTGAGAATAGGTATGTATTACCGGCATGAGGCTTGTTTTTCTTTTGAGGCCAGGAAGAAGCTGGTACGATGTACATAACTGGCGGTTTTAGATTTTAGTGATGTTATATATATGCAGGCCTCAACCACTAACCTGAGAGCATTTGATTCAGTGTATCATGCAGCCCTCAGGTTCATTACAAATCAAAACGTCTAACACATCATTGTGATCTCGCAAGGTCAATGGCTGGTCGTCATTGACCTTGCGTAGGCTTAAACACTGGAATACACTGATTTATAAGGCCATATTGGGTAAAATGCCATTTTATCTCTGTTCTTTTTTAGTCAGGTCGGTAAATAAATATAAATTACGGTCCCATTCTCATTTGCTTCTAACAGTACCAAAAATTAGAACAGGTCATGGTAAAAATAGTTTTAGTTACTTAGCTCCGTGGTCCTGGAATTCTATCGTGAACATTTAAAAATGTGATGATCTAGCTTCGTTGGTGGAGTTTAAACACTTGATCGATGTATATATCATAGAAGAGTGTAATTGTCTTCAGGCCAGCTGTTTTTAGTCAAGACTTTCGTGTTTTTTACCTAAAATGTTTTTGTTTTACTGTATGGGTGTTTTATAGTTTTGTTTAATGTTGTGTTAGTGTATGTAAGTTGTTTTGTCTGAAACATTGTTCCCCCTGCTGTTATTGGACCAGGTCTCTCTTGGAAAAGAGATGCTATCTCAATGAGAAAAACCTGTATGAATAAAGGTAGAAATATTTTTTTAAATCCAAGGGGCAGGCAAGAGAATGGTCATGGACAGGCAAAAAGATCATAACAAGGTCAGAGTCCAGGAGGTACAGAGTGGCAGGCTGGAGGTCAGGGCAGGCAGAATGGTCTGGCAGGCGGGTTCAGAGTCAGGGGAGGCAAGGGTCAAAACTGGGAGGACTAGTAAAAGAGAGAATAGAAAAAACAGGAGTACGGGAAATACACGCTGGTTGACTTGCACAAACTGGCACAGAGAGACAGGAAACACAGGGATAAATACACCGGGGAAAATAAGTGACACCTGGAGGGGGTGGAGACAATCACAAGGACAGGTGAAGCAGATCAGGGCGTGACACATTGTGCACATGTTAGGCTATACATTATAAAACATATTGAGACAAATTACAAACAGTAGCATACCAGTAGCAAACTAGAACTCAATTTATTGAACGTGAAATGTATTTCAATATGATTGAAATAGGCATACAGTATGTAGCCTACTGTATTTATATTTTAATGCAGTCATCTCAGTTTTCATTTGATATGTCAATTGTTTGTATCAATTGCAAAGACACAATTGAAATGTTGTATTTGTAGTCAACTTTGTTCTGAAGTTATCGGCAGTTGACGGTCATGGAAAGATGGATTAACCATGTGATTCTATGTTTAGCCGAGATGTTCTGTGTGACAAGTGACATGGGAGGGCAAAAAAAGCCTCTAACAACACACTTAACTTGTAGATCAGCTTTCAAGTGCAATGTTAATAACGATGGTTTTGGGAAACAGCTCTGAGATTTAACAACGCTCCTACGAAGGATCTAATGATGAACTTAACCTTAAGATGCCTTTGAGAAACCGGGCCTTAGATGTGTCCAAATTCAGTGCAAAGAAAATGAGTGGGAGGATACAAGCTGCATGATTGGCCTACTTAATATTTAGGGTGTCAGTACACTACCCGCCCGGATGCCTTCAATGGTGCACAGTTAAATTCAGCAGAATTCCAATTCAGAGGCTTGTGAGCTACTCCATGCCTTTGTGATGATTCCGGGCGTGACATTTAAAGAATACTGTTGTATCGTAAAGTAGACTGTTGTGAGTTACCTTTTTACTGTAACATAATGATAGCCATGATGACAGCAGCCTGATTTGAGATCAACAAGTTGAGCTGCTAGGATAATCAAGGCATCCGAGGGTTGGGCAGAAAGAACCAAGAGTGTGGAGTAGATTACAGTACGCATGTCAGCACATTGTAGGGGAGGTCAAAGAGCAATGTCAGCTCAGAGAGGAACAGAGAACTCGAGAGACAGGGTTAGACAGGAGAAAGGTACAGGCCAACCAGTGTTTTTGGAAGTAGCATACTGGCCTGACAGGGCTGAATTTCAATGCCAGAAGCACACGACATAATAAAGTTTGTGACTTTGTCTTACGGGAAAACATCACCTATTATATGCTAGGGACAAATGCATTGACAATTTCAAAATGAAATAATTACATGCCTATTTGTGCCGGGGAACAAATTCATCATAGTTCCTCAAATCATTAAAAAAAAAATCTAAAATAGTGAAGTAGAAATCCCAGTGAACTCAACACAGTCAAAGCAACGTGTCCAGGCGTCTCTAAACGATGCAGTTTATTTCTACTGTCAACTGACAAGGTGAAGGGGAGCATCTCCCATGATTGAGGGGGAAAGAGTGCCATTCGACACACACATGGGCACTAAAGGAATTGATTATGACCCTTTTAAGTCCATGGGGGGACTCACTAGAAACACAAAAAAAACTCATGGTTCTACAGTGGGGAGAACAAGTATTTGATACACTGCCGATTTTGCAGGTTTTCCTACTTACAAAGCATGTAGAGGTCTGTCATTTTTATCATAGGTACACTTCAACTGTGAGAGACGGAATCTAAAACAAAAATCCAGAAAATCACATTGTATGATTTTTAAGTAATTAATTTGCATTTTATTGCATGACATAAGTATTTGATCACCTACCAACCAGTAAGAATTCCGGCTCTCACAGACCTGTTAGTTTTTCTTTAAGAAGCCCTCCTGTTCTCCACTCATTACTTGTATTAACTGCACCTGTTTGAACTCGTTACCTGTATAAAAGACACCTG
Source organism: Salvelinus alpinus (assembly GCF_045679555.1). Lineage (NCBI taxonomy): Eukaryota > Metazoa > Chordata > Actinopteri > Salmoniformes > Salmonidae > Salvelinus > Salvelinus alpinus. The sequence goes on from NC_092123.1 coordinate 3,849,350, forward strand.
TCCACACACTCAATCAAACAGACTCCAACCTCTCCACAATGGCCAAGACCAGAGAGCTGTGTAAGGACATCAGGGATAAATTGTAGACCTGTACAAGGCTGGGATGGGCTACAGGACAATAGGCAAGCAGCTTGGTGAGAAGGCAACAACTGTTGGCACAATTATTAGAAAATGGAAGAAGTTCAAGATGACGGTCAATCACCCTCGGTCTGGGGCTCCATGCAAGATCTCACCTCGTGGGGCATCAATGATCATGAGGAATGTGAGGGATCAGCCCAGAACTACACGGCAGGACCTGGTCAATAACCTGAAGAGAGCTGGGACCACAGTCTCAAAGAAAACCATTAGTAACACACTACGCCGTCATGGATTAAAATCCTGCAGCGCACGCAAGGTCCCCCTGCTCAAGCCAGCACATGTCCAGGCCCGTCTGAAGTTTGCCAATGACCATCTGGATGATCCAGAGGAGGAATGGGAGAAGGTCATGTGGTCTGATGAGACAAAAATAGAGCTTTTTGCTCTAAACTCCACTCGCCGTGTTTGGAGGAATAGAAGGATGAGTACAACCCCAAGAACACCATCCCAACCGTGAAGCATGGAGGTGGAAACATTATTCTTTGGGGATGCCTTTCTGCAAAGGGGACAGGACGACTGCACCGTATTGAGGGGAGGATGGATGGGGCCATGTATCGCGAGATCTTGACCAACAACCTCCTTCCCTCAGTAAGAGCATTGAAGATGGGTCGTGGCTGGGTCTTCCAGCATGACAACGACCCGAAACACACAGCCAGGGCAACTAAGGAGTGGCTCCGTAAGAAGCATCTCAAGGTCCTGGAGTGGCCTAGCCAGTCTCCAGACCTGAACCCAATAGAAAATCTTTGGAGGGAGCCGAAAGTCCGTATTGCCCAGCGACAGCCCCGAAACCTGAAGGATCTGGAGAAGGTCTGTATGGAGGAGTGGGCCAAAATCCCTGCTGCAGTGTGTGCAAACCTGGTCAAGAACTACAGGAAACGTATGATCTCTGTAATTGCAAACTAAGGTTTCTGTACCAAATATTCAGTTCTGCTTTTCTGATGTATCAAATACTTATGTCATGCAATAAAATGCAAATTAATTACTTAAAAATCATACAATGTGATTTTCTGGATTTGTTTTAGATTCCTTCTCTCACAGTTGAAGTGTACCTATGATAAAAATGACAGACCTCTACATGCTTTGTAAGTAGGAAAACCTGCAAAATCGTCAGTGTATCAAATACTTGTTCTCCCCACTGTATGTACAGTGTATGTAATAGAGGCACCACACTACCTCTCTTCCTCATAGATCGGTACAGAAAAAAACGTAAAGTAACTAGGTACTTATTCGTGACGTTCGTATCAGCACATTAGACTATGTTAACTACTGGGTCAAGCACCACTTTGGAGATAATATTTTCTTGATTCAAGTACAAGTTGTTGTATGTATACTTACAGTGCCTTCAAAAAGTATTCTTACCCCATGACATATTCCACATCTTGTGTTACAGCCTGAATTCAAAATGTATTAAATACATTATTTTCTCATCCTTCTACACAAAATACCCCATAATGACAAAGTGAAAACATGTATTTAGATTTTTTTGCAAATGTATTGAAATAACTAATTTGCATAAGTATTCACACCCCTGACTAAATACTTTGTAGAAGCACATTTGCCACTTATTACAGCTGTGAGTCTTTCTAGGTAACGATTCGATCACACCGACAGCGTCATTGCGTTTCGATACACCAGAAGTACATTCATTTCCAATGGAACGCTGCGTTTGCCTTGCAGCATTGCGTTGCAGAGGCAGTTGCAGTGCGTTCTGTGCTGTGTGGTGCATACGTTCGATTTAATAGTCCCTATTTGATATCAGTTGTACTATAACTTTTCCCAAAGTTGGTTTATAATCCTTTTTTAATTATGCAATGTTACCAAATGAAAATAAAGTGTAGGTGCCTTCTGCCCTGATGAAGGTAGGCTAGTCTTCTCCAGGACCCATTGTTGTTCAAGACAGTTACAGTCATTCATTACATTCTTATAGGACTCACATACACTCTTAGAGAAAAAGGTTCCAAAAGTGTCCTTCTGCTTTCCCCATAGGATAACCTTTTTTGGTTCCAGGTATAACCTTGGAAAAACGGGATGTTGTTCTCGGGGTGATGAGGGGTGTTGGGTTTGTGCCCGACATAGCGTTTTTCTTAATGGCCAAAAAGCAACATTTTAGTCTCATCTGAGCAGAGTACCTTCTTCCATATGTTTGGGGAGTCTCCCACATGCCTTTTTGCAAACAACAAACGTGTTTGCTTATTTTTTCCTTTAAGCAATGGCTTTTTTCTGTCCACTCTTCCATAAAGCCCAGCTCTGTGGAGTGTACGGCTTAAGGTGGTCCTATTGACAGATTCTCCAATCTCCGCTGTGGAGCTTCGCAGATCCTTCAGGGTTATCTTTGGTCTCTTTGTTGCCTCTCTGATGAATGCCCTCCTTGCCTGGTCTGTGAGTTTGGGTGGGCGACCCTCTCTTTGCAGGTTTGTTGTGGTGCCATATTCTTTCCATTTTTAAATAATGGATTTATTGGTGCTCCGTGGTATGTTCAAAGTTTCTGATATTTTTTTATAACCCAACCCTGATCTGTACTTCTCCACAACTTTGTCCCTGACCTGTTTGGAGAGCTCATTGGTCTTCATGGTGTCGCTTGCTTGGTGGTGCCCCTTGCTTAGTGGTGTTCTAGCCTTTCAGAACAGGTGTATATATACTGAGATCATGTGACAGATCATATGACACTAAGATTGAACACAGGCAGACTTTATTTAATTAATGATGTGACTTCTGGAGGTAATTGGTTGCACCAGATCTTATTTAGGGGCTTCATAACAAAGGGGGTGAATACATATGCACGCACCACTTTTCTGTTTTTTATTTTTGATAATTTTTTCATTTAACTTCATCAATTTGGACTACTTTACATGAAATCCAAATAAAAATCCATTTAAATTACAGGTTGTAATGCAACAAAATAGGAAAACTGCCAAGGGGGATGAATACTTTTGCAAGGCACTGTACTCTCGTAAAACTGACTATCCTACCGATCCTTTACTTCGGCGATGTCATTTACAAAATAGCCTCCAACACTCTACTCAGCAAATTGGATGTAGTCTATCACAGTGCCATCCGTTTTGTCACCAAAGCGTCATATACTACCCACCACTGCGACCTGTATGCTCTCGTTGGCTGGCCCTCGCTACATACTTGTCACCAAAGCGTCATATACTACCCACCACTGCGACCTGTATGCTCTCGTTGGCTGGCCCTCGCTACATACTTGTCACCAAACCCACTGGCTCCAGGTCATCTTTAAGTATTTTCTAGGTAAAGCCCCGCCTTATCTCAGCTCACTGGTCACCATAGCAACACCCATCTGTAGCACATGCTCCAACAGGTATATTTCACTGATCATCCCCAAAGCCAACACCTACTTTGGCTGCCTTCCCTTCCAGTTCTCTGCTGCCAATGACTGGAACAAACTGCAAACATTACTGAAGCTGGAGACTTATATCTCCCTCTCTAATTTTAAGCATCAGCTGTCAGATCAGCTTACGGATCACTGTACCTTTACACAGCCCATCTGTAAATAGCACACCCAACTACCTCATCCCCACATTGTTATTTTGTGTTGTTGTTTCTCTTTTGCACCCCAGTATCTCTACTTGCACATCATCATCTGCACATATATCACTCCAGTGTTACTGCTATATTGTAATTATTTTGCCTCTATGGCCTACTTATTGCCTTACCTCCCTAATCTTACTACATTTGCACGCACTGTACATAAACAATTATATTGTGTAAATAACTGTACGTTTGCTTTTCATTGCTTTTCTATATCTTGGCCAGGTCGCAGTTGTAAATGAGAACTTGTTCTCAACTGGCCTACCTGGTTAAATAAAGGTGAAATAGAAAATAAAACAAGTCAAAACTGTAAATCAAAACTGTTACTCAGAACATTCACTGTCTTCTTGGTAAGAAAAATCCAGTGTAGCTTTTGCCTTGTGTTTTAGGTTATTGTCATCTCCCATTGTCTGGTGGAAAGCAGACTGAACCAGGTTTTCCTCTAGGATTTGGCCTGTGATTTTTATGTTCCTGAAAAACTCCAAGTCCTTTATGATTAGAAGCATACCCATAACATGATGCAGCCACCACTGTGGTTGAAAATATGGAGTGTGGTACCCAGTAATGTGTTGTATTGGATTAGCCCCAAACATAACACTCTGTATTCAGGACAATAAGTTAAATGTCTTGTCACATTATTTGCAGTTTTACTTTAGTGCCTGGTAGCATACAGGATGCTACAAGGCATACAGGACGGTAATATATTTTATTCTGTACAAGCTTCCTTATTTTCACTCTATCATTTAGGTTAGTATTGTGGAGTAACTACAATGTTGTTGATCCATCCTCAGTTTTCTCCTATCACAGCTATTAAACTCTGTAACTTTTTTAAAGTCAACTTTGGCCTCATGGTGAAATCCCTGAGCTGTTTCCTTCCTCTCCGGAAACTGAGTTATGAAGGATGCCTGTATCTTTGTAGTGACTGTGGGTATTGATACACCCTCCAAAGTGTAATTAATTACTTCACCATGCTCAAAAGGATATTCGAAGTGTGTTTTTTTTTTACCCATCTAATAGGTGCCCTTCTTTGAGAGGCATTGGAAAACCTACCTGGTCTTTGTGAGTAAATCTATGTTTGAAATTCACTGCTCGACTGACGGACCTTACAGATAATTGTATGTGTGGGGCAGGGTGCTGAGGTATTCATTTAAACATAATTTTAAACACTATTAATGCACACAGAGTCCCTGCAACTTATTATGTGACCTGTTAAGCACATTTTTACTCTGAAGTTATTTAGGCTTGCCTTAACAAAGGGGTTGAACACTTATTGACTCAAGACATTTCAGCATATCATTTTTTATTAATTTGTAAAAACTTTAAAAAACATAATTTCACATTGACATAATGGGTTACTGTGTGTAGGCCAGTGACAAAACATCTAAATTTAATCCATTTTAAATTCAGGCTGTAACACAACAAAATGTTGGAAAAAGTCAACGGGTGTGGATACTTTCTAAAGGAACTGTACACATTCTAACACATATAAATGTTTATTTGTGTCAAATATAAAGTATTATCTATGTGCTTTGGTTTCCATTGAACATGATGACCTCACTGAACAGTGGTCTGTTTATAAGAAAGCTCTTACTTTTGAAAATGAGCAGCAGAACAGTCACTGATCACACCTAATCAGAAACAAATGAAGTCATTTCATGGGTTAATAATGATTTCATATCGATGCACCATCCATAAACATTCCTGACCTTCCCCTGTTACACGTCAGGCAAAATTCAAATCCATTCAAGCGACGTATCAGACAACTTTAACCCCTGTCTAATAAACTAAACACAAAAGCCTAATATTAGCCATTCATTACCAATGCTTGTTAAAATGTTATCAGGAAGAAAACAACTACTAAACTATACCAGAATGGCACATTCTACATTCCACATTCTAATGCTGCACACTGAAGCATGCCTGGAAAATGTAAAAACAGAACCATTCGCAATATTGTAATGGCCATTTTCATCTACAATTTCTACTGTTAACTATTCTCAGGATGGCAAAGCTTTGAGATGGAGTTGTGTACTGTACTGCCCCTGGGCCTGGCCACTTCACGATTGTCACCCACTTTTATGATACCTTTATCCAGGGAAATAGAAAATCAAACTGGCAAAGGGCAGGGTACAACTTAATGTGCCCAAGGGATATGACCAGAATGTTATCTTCAGAGTGAAGATGGTGCCTCGGGTCCTGCAGACTGACTGTTGTGTTCTTATGTGCCGAATGCTTTTCCCCAGAGAGCTGACTGTCCATTTTGACCACATGGAGGCACAAACAAAAATAAATAAATATTTGTCTCAATGCAGTAGTACTCATTAGAACATAATGTTGCATGATGCTTGAGAATACGGAGCCTGCACAAGGCAACTCAATCCACAGTAAGAGATTGAAGGAGTTTTTAATACTGTATTCAGTTGTGTAGAACTCAAGGACTTGGAGGATTTACTTTCCAACAGTTTGATGTAGATGACCGTACAAGTGGATTCATACCGGCGTGTGGAGTATTCACTAATATGTTGATACAGTAATATTTAAACACGTCACCTATATGAATGCTTGTCTATTATTAATGAGGCATTTGTAAATAAAACTATAATTAGTAGCAATAAAGTACCCTTTCATGAATCCCAAATGGATACTTTGGGTACTGGATATTCATGTAAAAGAGAAATGTATTTTTGGTTCTGAAAATGTAAAGTAGTAAATATGTTTATTGGGAGATCTGCAGTGAGTTCATTATCTTTATCAACATCCACATCGATCTGCATTGTGACATGTTGTCTCTTTTTTCTCTCCCATTAGGACAGAATCAGTTCAGCAAACTCAGCTGTAGTTCTAACTTTTATTAGTCGTATGTACGGGATGTGCATGGTATACATCGTCCAATGAAATGTTTACTTGCAGGTTCCTTCTGGACAAAGCAAGAACAATAAGAGATAATAAAACAATAAAAGATAGCGATAGCAACACATATACAACTCTATTAGCCACAGTAATCCCGTATGCTAGCGCAAAGCCTTCACACACACTTCTTAAAGCTTATATCAATGCTATACAGTACATTTTCCCAGTACTCAATCTTATCCCAAACATGCATTGACTGCACATGGTCTGTTATTAAATTGCCATTTGTGTATGACTGCATTCTGTGTCACAGTTGTTTACATCCGCTGATTACATCCTTCCGAAAATGGTCTTCATTTCCTTTTAAGTTTGTAGCATCCAATCTTTCACTAACAACACAACACACTATGGAAGCTCAAAAATAAACATACAGTAGGCTTATCATCACTGTCTGATGAAAACCAGAAACCTTTTCGGAAATTGAAAAAAATCCCTATTACAAAAACATACAATTATGAAACTTCAGAAGCTATTTTTTTTTTTTAATTGGTCCTACATTCATAAAACTGCTTTCAATAAATGTAAAGGTTTTTGTCACACAGTGTCGATATGTCTGTCTCGTAATTAATGCTTTGAGATGATAAAACAGGAAAATGCAGGTAGTCTCCTCACTGAAACAATAGCTGCAGATTGCCAAGCAGATGGCCAATAATATGTATGTGATTTATGTCAAATGGAAAATATACCGGCTCTGTGAGGGTGCAGAACAGACAGGATACTGATTAAATGGAATATATATAATTTCCATTTCCATGTGCAATAAGAGAAATGCTACAAGTGATGTTTCATTTCCATAGTTTAGCACACTGATTGTTAGGCTGATTGTTAGGTAAGCTCCTTGGTTGGTGAAATGGGTTGCTTTTGAGAGAACGTAGCTTGTTAGCTGACTGAAATGTGTTAACAAGCTAACAAGCTAATTGTGTAGCTAGTTAAATGTGGCTATATGTGGTAGCAAGTTAGCATAGTCAGAAAACATGATTTTGTGATGAAATCACAGGAGACCTGTCTAAAGGGTGGTTGTTTGAGAAAAACATTGTTCTGATCATGGTTTAACAGCTGATGGCTGAAGCGGCTGAAGTGAGGATGTTCTGAGATGAACGCAGTACTTAAAGGAGTTGTTTCTTGCCACAAAGGTACTGCACATCATGATGCTCTGAGCTGTAGCCTACAATCTGTTTACAAAGCAGACTAGCAGAGGCAATCCATCATGGAGATCATGACTTCCTTGTGGAAAGAACAAAGATATTCCTGGGAAAAACAGATAAGGGAAAAATGCATGTGTAATGCGATGAAATGAGCCAATTGAATTGATGCATTTTAAAGATAGTGCTTTCGAATTCCCATGTAAGTTGTGGAAAATAGGATGGGAGCAAGGGGAGCTTGCAGGCTGATGAAAACACCTTTATTTGAAAAAGAGAGAAGTCAAAATCAAATCCACCAACAACGGAAATGGCTAAATGAAATGCAAAGGCCCAAGTTAAAATATTTCTGTATTCAGCAGGGGTGAAATTAAGGCGGTACGATGCGATGTCCTGACAAAATAAATAGTGGGGGTACGCCATACCGGTAAAACATGAGCCTATCACAGTAATTAAAACAAAATGTCAACAAAACTGTAGACTACTACACCATTATTAATCATTACCGCATGTCAGAGGCATGAAACATCTGAAAATGGCTGGTATATCCTACGGTCCAAAATGCGATGTGGTTCGACAAGAACACTGACATTTTGCCAAGAATGACTATCTGACTCCGAAACTCACATGGACACATACATTCTGACCTAATCGCCAAATGTCATTACACTTTTTTATGTTTTTGTGTGACAGATGTGTCTGGAAATATATTGCGAGAGGATGAACGTGCTCGGGTAGCCTAGTAAAGGAGCCCTTTGAAGTGATTGCTTGACAATCAGATTAAAACATCATGAATGGTTGTGTTTATGACACAATAAATGGTGATACATTTTAAAAGTGAAATGACAAATCTTTACTACTAGGATCCTAATACAGATTCCATATGTACTTCTATGATTAAGCCCATAAAAAATGTTGGTTCATGTGCAAACAGGAGGAATGAAGGAATTCTACTTTCACACCTGGTATTCAGTGGAATCTTTAATGGGCGCTGGAAAAAACTAAAGAGAGAGGGGGGGGGGGGGGGTACAGGCCTGCCAGGGTTTTTGGAAGTGGGTATTTCTATATACTATGGTACCAGTGAGCATTTTGTGTAGTGGACAACTGTTTGGAACTGTTACAAAGTCATTAATCTGACCCTATTACGGGGGCTGAGTCACTGGCTTTCTAGTGCTCTTCCATGCCGTCACTAGGAGGGGTGCATCACTTGAGTGGGTTGAGCCCCTTACTCAATCTTCCTGTCCGGTTTTGCGCCCCCTCGGGTTTGTGCGGTGGAGGAGATCTTCCTGTATACTCTGCCTTGTCTCAGGATAGTAAGTTGGTGGTCTGTTGATATCCCTCTAGCGGTGTGGGGGCTTTACTTTGGCAAAGTGGTTGGGGTTATGTCCTGCCTGGTTGGCAATGTCCGTTGGTTGGCCCCTGTATCATCGGACATGGCCACAGTGTCCCCCCCCCCCCCCCCCCCCCCGCCTTTCTAAGAAGTTTTTCCTAGCCACTGTGCTTCTACATCTGCATTGCTTGCTATTTGGGGTTTTAGGCTGGGTTTCTGTATAGCACTTTGTGACATCAGCTGATGTAAAAAGGGCTTTATAAATACATTACATTTTATTTGATTAATAATAATTTGCCTTTTTTCAAGTGAATACATTGTGATATAAAGAGATAATAGATCATTTCAATATAATTTATGAGTTGAATCAAAACCTTTCTCATGCTTTGAGTCGTAACAGATGTTTATTTGTTGTTATATCAAATACTAAGCATTTTTATTTGACCCTTATTTTACTAGGTAAGTTGACTCAGAACACATTCTCATTTACAGCAACGACCTGGGGAGTAGTTACATGGGAGGGGATCCTGTGAAATTCCTGGATATTGCTGTTAGACTCTTTTTTTGTTTGGCGAACTCAGAAGTGTACTGTAACCTCGTAATATTTCGTATCTCCCTATGTTATGGTGTGAAACCATTTTTCATGGGCACACATATCCCAAAAAATGCATGTGATTGCAAGATCCAATGCTTCAAACAGAAAGTAACTTTAATAGGATTAATAAAGCAAAAATGGATACTGTCATTAGCGGGGTTCTTCAATAATTACATGTAATAGTTGTTTGATGTGAATTTGATGTCTAGCTGTTTAGAGGAAAGATTATGGTCCTTGTACTTTTGATGGTTTGTTTTCTAAGTAAAAACGGAGCGAACGGGAACGTGAAAATGGCCTGTTTATATTCGTTTTTGAATATAATACAAAAACAACTTCATATTTCTATGTTCAAATGTGGGTGGGGTTAAATGTGGAATGCCTGGTCATGTGAACAGCCAACACTTCCTGTCCTTTCAAAGTAGAAGGTCACCCTTCTAACTCCATTATCGTAATCCATTAATATATAATATATAAATTAATTGATTAATAGCTGCGCATACCTTGCCACAGTGCCAAGATAAGGTTTTCAATTTCTGAATAACATTTAGTGTGTATTGACTTATTCATTATCTGCTATTACTGTAAATGATTAGCTGGCTGATACAGTTGAAGTCGGAAGTTTACATACACCTTAGCCAAATACATTTAAACTCAGATTTTCACTATTCCTGACATTTAATCCTAGTAAAAATGCCCTGTTTTAGGTCAGTTGGGATTAACACTTTATTTTAAGAATGTGAAATGTCAGAATAATAGCAGAGAGAATGATTTATTTCAACTTTTTTTTTCATTCATCACATTCCCAGTGGCTCAGAAGTTTACATACACTCAGTTAGTATTGGGTAGCATTGCCTTTAAATTGTTTCACTTGGGTCAAACGTTTCAGCTAGCCTTCCACAAGCTTCCCACAATAAGTTGGGTGAATTTTGGCCCATTCCTCCTGACACAGCTGGTGTAACTGAATCAGGTTTCTAGGATCCTTGCTCGTACATGCTTTTTCAGTTCTGCACACACATTTTCTATAGGATTGAGGTCTGGGCTTTGTGATGGCCACTCCAATACCTTGACTTTGTTGTCCTTAAGCCATTTTGCCACAACTTTGTAAGTATGCTTGGGGTCATTGTCCATTTGGAAGACCCATTTGCGACCAAGCTTTAACTTCCTGACTGATGTCTTGAGATGTTGCTTCAATATATCCACATCATTTTCCTTCCTCAAGATGCCATCTATTTTGTGAAGTGCACCAGTCCCTCCTGCAGCAAAGCACCCCCACAACATGATGCTGCCACTCCCATGTTTCACGGTTTGGATGGTGTTCTTCGGCTTGCAAGCGTCCCACTTTTTCCTCCAAACATAACAATGGTCAATATGGCCAAACAGTTCTATTTTTGTTTCATCAGACCAGAGGACATTTCTCCAAAAAGTACAATCTTTGTCCCCATGTGCAGTTGCAAACCGTAGTCTGGCTTTTTGATGGTGGTTTTGGAGCAGTGGCTTCTTCCTTGCACAGCGGCCTTTCAGGTTATGTCGATATAGGACTCGTTTTACTTTGGATATAGATAGGTTTGTACCTGTTTCCTCCAGCATCTTCTCAAGGTCCTTTGCTGTTGTTCTGGAATTGATTTGCACTTTTCGCACCAAAGTACGTTCATCTCTGGGAGACAAAACGCGTCTCCTTCCTGAGCGGTATGATGGCTGCGTTGTCCAATCGTATTTATACTTGCATACTTTTGTTTGTACAGATGAACGTGGTACCTTCAGGCATTTGGAAATTGCTCCCAAGGATGAACCAGACTTTTGGAGGTCTACAATTTGTTTCTTTAGATTACCCCATGATGTCAAGCAAAGAGGCACTGAGTTTGAAGGTAGGCCTTGAAATGCATCCACAGGTACACCTCCAATTGACTCAAATTATGTCAATTAGCCTTACAGAAGCTTCTAAAGCCATGACATCATTTTCTGGAATTTTCCAAGCTGTTTAAAGGCACATTCAACTTCCGACTTCAACTATATATCCTAGCTAACCATTGGTAACCTTATTATATGATAATATACAGTCAAAATAACAGTATCTATTTGTAGACTAGAGATATTTTGCCCAAGCTATGGTTAGTCAGTGGCTGCACATCTAACTAGCTGGAATGAAGAAAGGGTGTGACCAGTAGACATGCAAATATATCCTTTCACTGTTTACAGCAGGTCTCCAGCTACCCAGACCTGTCTGATCAGCCTGATAGGGTGCTGTGTGTGTGTCCAGTTTACACCTGTGCAATTGTGTGTGTGTGTGTGTGTGTGTGTATATAGCAATGGAATTAAATATCCAACCAATGCCTTAAGGGTCGTGCTGTAGGTCCATCACTCACCCGAAGGGTTGTGGGGTCCTGTCCAGACACAACTCCTTGCCCCTACCCCTAGAGAATTGGACAGATGTAAGCAATACCGTCAAAATGACATCAAGCCTATCAGAAGGTAAGGTGAAGCTCTCACCACGTCACCACGCATCAATCCCTCTCAGTGTCTAGACTCTGAGAAGTAGGGGCTAGGGATTGTTTCTGGACAGGCCAATGGTATTATGGTAGCTCAGTCAGTCAGTCTTGCATTGTCAAGTTTGTTTTTATAGCTGTCATAAACTTGCTTCCTCTGTTTTGGGGAGAATTTCAAATGCATTTCCTTGATGTCTTGCATCCTCTCTCCTCGTCTCCTTCTCAAAACCCATTGGATGAGAAGGTCAGAGGTCCCTGCCCTCTTATCCAATGGGTTTTGAGAAGGAGGTGAGGAGAAAGGATGTGAAAAAGGAAGGAAATGCAATTAAGATGATCCCCTTGTTTCCTTCATTCATCACCTCCCTCTCAAAGCACATTGGGGGAGAGAAGGTTCCTCACCTCCCTCTCAAAGCACATTGGGGGAGAGAATGTTCCTCTCCTCCCTCTCAAAGCACATTGGGGGAGAGAAGGTTCCTCACCTCCCTCTAAAAGCACATTGGGGGAGAGAAGGTTCCTCACCTCCCTCTCAAGGCACATTGGGGGAGAGAAGGTTCCTCTCCTCCCTCTCAAAGCACATTGGGGGAGAGAAGGTTCCTCTCCTCCCTCTCAAAGCACATTGGGGGAGAGAAGGTTCCTCTCCTCCCTCTCAAAGCACATTGGGGGAGAGAAGGTTCCTCTCCTCCCTCTCAAAGCACATTGGGGGAGAGAAGGTTCCTCTCCTCCCTCTCAAAGCACATTGGGGGAGAGAAGGTTCCTCACCTCCCTCTCAAAGCACATTGGGGGAGAGAAGGTTCCTCTCCTCGGGCTCCAATGCACTTTCAAGGAGAAGCAAGGGGTAGAGGAAACAAGATGTAATGTTTAGCATGGCTATAAATGATAAAGAAGTTGACTAAAGCACAAACAGACCAGCCTACTAGGCATGACAAAGAAACATGCAGTGTCCAAGTTTCATGTGACACTTTGAATGACATGTAGATGTTTTGTTGTCATATTGCCTATCTAGACTTAACTCTTATTCCTGTAACTGTGTAGCTTCAAGAAATGTTGACCCTGATGTCAAACACTGGCCCCTTTATTTATAGAAAGACCCACGTAGCATACTGGGTTGACAGGGCTCAATTTCAATGCCAGAAGTACACAACACAATACAGTTTGTTTCAACGTCATACTGGCAAGCATCCCCTATTACATGCTAGGGATAAATGCATTTACGAGTTCAAAATGAAATGATTATATGCTTACTTGTGCTGTGGAACAAATGTATCATAGTTCTTTAAAAAAAATTAGGTCTAAAATAGTAAAGTAGAAGTCCCAGTGAACTCGACACAGTCAAATGAACGTCTCCAGGCGTCTCTAAACAATGCAGTTTATTTGGACCTTCAGCTGACAAGGTGAAGGGGAGCATCCCATGATTGAGGGGGAAATAATGTCACATGACAAACAGAGGGGATGGGACTAAGGAAATGGACTGTGAGCCTCGACCCCCTAGACTAGCAAGAAACAGAAAAATACCTAATGGTTCTATGTACTGTGTAAGTAATAGAGATACCACACGTCACTTCCTCATAGATCGGTACAGAAAGAAAAACGTTTTGAAACTTAATTTAGCAAACTCTTATCTCAGAAGATAAAGTAACTAGGTACTTATTCACGACGTTCATATCAGTACACCAGACTGTGGTAACTACTGGGCAAGCAACACTTTGAAGATCGTATTTTCTTGATACAAGTATACGTTGTTATACGTATTACTACACATTCTGACACATATAAATGATATATATGTGTCAAATATAAAGTATTATCTATGTGCTTTGGTTTCCATTGAACATGATGACCTCACTGAACAGTGGGCCTGTTTATAAGAAAGCTCTTACTTTTGAAAATGAGCAGCAGAACAGTCACTGATCACGCCTAATCAGAAACAAATGAAGTCATTTCATGGGTTAATAATGATTTCATATCGATGCACCAGCCATAAACATTCCTGACCTTCCCCTGTTACACGTCAGGCAAAATTCAAATCCATTCAAGCGACGTATCAGACAACTTTAACCCCTGTCTAATGAACTACAAACAAAAGCCTAATATTAGCCATTCATTACCAATGCTTGTTAAAATGTTATTGGGAAGCAAATAACTACTAAACTATACTAATACATTATACATCCCACATTCTAATGCTGCACACTAAAACATGACAGAATGATGTAAAACAGAGCCATTCACCATATTGCAATGGCCATTTTCATCCACTGTGTCTATTGTTAACTATTATTCTCAGAATGGCAAAGCTTTGAGATGGAGTTGTGTACTGTACTGCCCCTGGGCCTGGCCACTTCACGATTGTCACCCCCTTTAATGATACATTTATCCAGGGAAGTCCAAAGTCAAATGGGCAAAGGGCAGGGTAAAACTTAGTGTCTAACTGCCCGAGGTGTAGGATCAGAGTGACTGGGATGAATCCTGTTATTTTCAGAGTGAAGACTGCTCCTCGGGCCCTGCAGACTGACTGTTGTGTTCTCATATGCTGAATGTTTTTTCCCCATAGAGCTGACAGTCCATTTTGACCACATCCAGGCACAAGCAAAATAACAGCAGATTTGTCTCAATGCTGTAGTTATGCAGAACTCTACTAATTAGAACATAATTTAGCATGAAGCGTGAGAATATGAAGCCTGCACAAGGCTACTCAATCCCACTGGATGAAATCAAAGGACTTTTGAATACTGTATTCAGTTGTGTAGAGCTCAAGGACCTGGAGAATTTGAATTGGACCTATGTCTTTACATTCCAACAGTTTGACTTAGACGACCGTACAAGTAAATTCATCCTGGAAAGGGGTGTAGTGGACTAATATGTGGATGTAGTAATAGTTACACACGTCACTTATAGGAATGCTTCGCTATTATTAATGAGGCATTTGTAAATCAAACTACAACTAGTGGCAATTAAGTACCCTTTATTTGGGAGATCTGCTTTGAATTCATTATCATTACTATCAAACTAAACTAGAATAGCACATTCTACATTCCACATTCTAATGCTGCACACTGAAGCATGCCTGGAAAATGTAAAAACAGAACCATTCGCAATATTGTAATGGCCATTTTCATCTACTATTTCTATTGTCAACTATTCTCTGGATGGCAAAGCTTTGAGATGGAGTTGTGTACTGTACTGCCCCTGGGCCTGGCCACTTCACGATTGTCACCCACTTTTATGATACCTTTATCCAGGGAAATAGAAAATCAAACTGGCAAAGGGCAGGGTACAACTTAATGTGCCCAAGGGATATGACCAGAATGTTATCTTCAGAGTGAAGATGCTGCCTCGGGTCCTGCAGACTGACTGTTGTGTTCTTATGTGCCGAATGCTTTTCCCCAGAGAGCTGACTGTCCATTTTGACCACATGGAGGCACAAACAAAAATAAATAAATATTTGTCTCAATGCAGTAGTACTCATTAGAACATAATGTTGCATGATGCTTGAGAATACGGAGCCTGCACAAGGCAACTCAATCCACAGTAAGAGATTGAAGGAGTTTTTAATACTGTATTCAGTTGTGTAGAACTCAAGGACTTGGAGGATTTACTTTCCAACAGTTTGATGTAGATGACCGTACAAGTGGATTCATACCGGCGTGTGGAGTATTCACTAATATGTTGATACAGTAATATTTAAACACGTCACCTATATGAATGCTTGTCTATTATTAATGAGGCATTTGTAAATAAAACTATAATTAGTAGCAATAAAGTACCCTTTCATGAATCCCAAATGGATACTTTGGGTACTGGATATTCATGTAAAAGAGAAATGTATTTTTGGTTCTGAAAATGTAAAGTAGTAAATATGTTTATTGGGAGATCTGCAGTGAGTTCATTATCTTTATCAACATCCACATCGATCTGCATTGTGACATGTTGTCTCTTTTTTCTCTCCCATTAGGACAGAATCAGTTCAGCAAACTCAGCTGTAGTTCTAACTTTTATTAGTCGTATGTACGGGATGTGCATGGTATACATCGTCCAATGAAATGTTTACTTGCAGGTTCCTTCTGGACAAAGCAAGAACAATAAGAGATAATAAAACAATAAAAGATAGCGATAGCAACACATATACAACTCTATTAGCCACAGTAATCCCGTATGCTAGCGCAAAGCCTTCACACACACTTCTTAAAGCTTATATCAATGCTATACAGTACATTTTCCCAGTACTCAATCTTATTCCCAAACATGCTTTGACTGCACATGGTCTGTTATTAAATTGCTATTTGTGTATGACTGCATTCTGTGTCACAGTTGTTTCCATTCTTCCCGAAAATGGTCCTCATTTCCTCTTAAGGATTAGCCCCTTTTTTAAAATGTTCGCCTAAAATGACATACCCAAATCTAACTGCCTGTAGCTCAGGCGCTGAAGCAAGGATATGCATATTCTTGGTACCATTTGAAAGCAAACACTTTGAAGTTTATGGAAATGTAAAAGGAATGTAGTAGAATATAACACAATAGGTCTGGTAAAAGACAATACAAAGAAAAATCCATCATCTTTGAAATGCAAGAGAAAGGCCATCATTTACAGTCATGGCCAGAAGTTTTGAGAATGACACAAATATTAATTTTCACAAAGTCTGCTGCCTCACTTTGTATGATGGCAATTTGCATATACTCCAGAATATTATGAAGAGTGATCAGATGAATTGCAATTAATTGCAAAGTCCCTCTTTGCCATGCAAATGAACTGAATCCCCCAAAAAACATTTCCACTGCATTTCTGCCCTGCCACAAAAGGACCAGCTGACATCATGTCAGTGATTTTCTCGTTAACACAGGTGTGAGTGTTGACGAGGACAAGGCTGGAGATCACTCTGTCATGCTGATTGAGTTTGAATAACAGACTGGAAGCTTCAAAAGGAGGGTGGTGCTTGGAATCATTGTTCTTCCTCTGTAAACCATGGTTACCTGCAAGGAAACACGTGCCGTCATCATTGCTTTGCACAAAAAGGGCTTCACAGGCAAGGATACTGCTGCCAGGAAGATTGCACCTAAATCATCCATTTATCGGATCATCAAGAACTTCAAGGAGAGGGGTTCAATTGTTGTGAAGAAGGCCTCAGGGCGCCCAAGAAAGTCCAGCAAGCGCCAGGACCGTCTCCTAAAGTTGATTCAGCTGCGGGATCGGGGCACCACCAGTACAGAGCTTGCTCAGGAATGGCAGCAGTCAGGTGTGAGTACATCTGCATGCACAGTGAGGTGAAAACTTTTGGAGGATGGCCTGGTGTCAAGAAGGGCAGCAAAGAAGCCACTTCTCTCCAGGACAAACGTCAGGGACAGACTGATATTCTGCAAAAGGTACAGGGATTGGACTGCTGTGAACTGGGGTAAAGTAATTTTCTCTGATGAATCCCCTTTCCAATTTTTTGGGGCATCCGGAAAAAAGCTTCTCCGGAGAAGACAAGGTGAGCGCTATCATCAGTCCTGTGTCATGCCAACAGTAAAGCATCCTGAGACCATTCATGTGTGGGGTTGCTTTTCATCCAAGGGAGTGGGCTTACTCACAATTTTGCCTAAGAACACAGCCATGAATAAAGAATGGTACAAACACATTCTCCAAGAGCAACTTCTCCCAACCATCCAGGAACAGTTTGGTGACAATGCCTTTTCCAGCATGATGGAGCACCTTGCCATAAGGAAAAAGTGAAAACTAACAAAACATTAATATTTTGGGTCCATGGCCAGGAAACTCCCCAGACCGTAATCCCATTGAGAACTTGTGGTCAATCCTTAAGAGGCGTGTGGACAAACAAAAACCGACAAATTCTGACATACTCCAAGCATTGATCATGCAAGAATGGGCTACCATCAGTCAGGATGTGGCCCAGAAGTTAATTGACAGCATGCCAGGGCAGATTGCAGAGGTCTTGAAAACGAAGGGTCAACACTGCAAATATTGACTCTTTGCATCAACTTCATGTAATTGTCAATAATAGCCTTTGACACTTATGAAAAGCTTGTAATTATACTTCAGAATTCCATAGTAACATCTGACAAAAATATCTTAAGACACTGAAGCAGCAAACTTTGTGGAAATATATATTTGTGTCATTCTCAAAACTTTTGGCCACGACTGTATTATTCCAGCCCAGGTGCAATTTTGAGTTTAGCACCTAGATGGCGTCAGTGTATTTGGAAAGTTTTAGACTGATCCAATGAACCATTGCATTTCTGTTCAAAATGTTTTATCAAGACTGCCCAAATGTGCATACTTTGTTTATTAATAACTTTTCATGTTCATAACTGTGCACTCTCCTCAAACAATAGCATGGTATTCTTTCACTCTAATAGCTACTGTAACTTCGACAGTTTTGTTAGATTAACAATAATTTAAGCTTTCTGCCAATATCAGATATGTCTATGTCTTGGGAAAATGTCTTGTTACTTATAACCTTATTAGCCTACGTTAGCTCAACGGTCCCGTGGTAGGGACAACAGTCTGTAGCATCTTATCTTTCACTAACAACACAACTCACTATGGAAGCTGAAAAATAAACATACAGTAGACCTATCATCGCTGTCTGATGAAAACCAGAAACTTTTCAGGAAATGGGAAAAACACATTATTTTCTCATTAACAAACATACAATAATGAAATATCAGAAGCAATTTTGAATACATGTTTTGTTGGTCCTAGAGTCATGAAATGTTCAGAGTACATTGAGGGGAGTTACTGATTTTCAATAAATGAATAAACATCTCCAAAACTGAGTTATAAGGTTTTCGTCAGACAGTGTCTATAATGTCTGTCTTGTAATTAGTGCATGGAGATGATAAAACAGGAAAATGCAGGTAGACTCCTCACTGAAACAATAGCTGCAGATTGCCAAGCAGATGGCCAATAATATATACGTGATTTATGTCAATTGGAAAATATTCTGGTTCTTTGAGGGTGCCGACCAGGCAGGATACTGATTAAATGGGAAATGATTGAATTTCCATACACTCGATCATCCCCAGAGTATATGAATGATGTGCAATAAGAGAAATGCTGTAAGGGATGTTTGATTCCCATAGTTTAGCTCGCTGACAGTGCTGATTGTTAGCTAAGTGCCTTGGTTGGTGAAATTCTTTGCTTTTGAGAGAACGTACTGTAGCATCTATCTGACTGAAATATGAAGTTAGTTGCTGCCGAGAGCAAGCTAATTGTGCAGCTATTATAGTTAAACATGACTATATGTGGTAGCAAGTTAGCGTAACATTATTTTGTGATGAAATCACAGGAGACCTGTCTAAAGGGGGGTTGTTTTCCTGAGTTTGTAAAACTTTCCTTTGGTGTTGGAGTTTGGGCTGCCAAGGCAGAGAAAAACAACGTTTTTATCATGGTTAAACAACTTATGGCTGAAGCCTGTGGATGTTCTGAGATGAACGCTATACTTAAAAGGTGATGTTCCTTGCCAAAAAGGTACTGCACATCAGTTATGCTCTGAGCAGTAGCCTACATTCTGTTTACAAGCAGACTAGCAGAGACATCATTGAGATCAGGACTTCCATGTGGAAAGAACAAAAATATTTCTGGGGGAAACAGATAATGGACAAATGCATGTGTAATGCAGTGAAATTATACATTTAAAATGTCAATTTGAATTGTGGAAAATAGGATAGGAGCAAAGGGAGCTTGCAGGCTGATGAAAACGCCTTGAAATGAGAAAGGAAATTGCAAAAATGAACGAAACGCAAAGGCCAAGTTAATGTCCTTCTGTATTCAGGGGAATATTTAATGGCCACTGAAAAAAATAAGAAATAATGCCAAAGCTCTGACAGATGATGTCTTTGTAGAAGCAGGAAGTGACATAATTTACAACCATATTTAGTCAGAATTTAATTTGGACTTTGGCATACGCCAACATTTAAATTTTGGGGGAAAATAGACTAAAACATTGCATCATTAAGAATCCCACTAAGTATAGCTTAGGGTCGGATTACACAAAGTCTTGTTTTTCCGCTATGATTTACACCCTCAACAAACCACTAATGAGAAAATGTGCTTAAATGTGTAAACCAGTGGGATGGGACAAACCTCTGCCAGTTTTCCATCAAACAGATGCCCTCACCAAAATATGCTGCTCTGTGCCAAGGGGAGAAATCATTTGATGCTTCAGCTTCCTGGACTTCCTGGACTTTGTGTCCTTCAGTTCATCTTTGGAGGGATGCTATTTCAACAGAGACTGAGGGAATTAGCTTGATGCCAGACCATTGAGATAGATCTCAGTGAAGTAGAACAGCAGGTGCTCTCTGTAATTGGGGGATTCCCACGTATAGTCTAACAACATTAGCCAAGGCTACCTTTGTTGATATACACAATACTAGTTCAAAATCATGCTCTGCTATGTATTTGAATTAGCTCTGAACCAAATGAGGGGGTAGGGGCCTTAGAATGGCAGGCTCATAACTCATGACTCTGTTGGTCCTCAGCCCCCAGTCGCAATACAAATGGAGAACACACATTATCCATCCCTGCCTGCCCAGGCATCTCCCCCTCAGAACTCTCAGAGATAAAGGTTGCCAGTAGCAACAGTCATCTCCTCTCTGGCTGTTTCTGGATATCATTATAAAAAAATAGGTCACAAGATTGGATTTTTTTCCCACTAGGATTTCAACTAATATATCATACATGCTGAAAAAAAACGCAACATGTAACAATTTCTAAGATTTGAGTTAATCAGTTCATTTAAATAAATTCATTAGGCCCTAATCTATGTATTTCACATCACTGGGAATACAGATATGCAGGTGATAGTGGCAGATGAGTGGCACGATAGTGGGCCTCAGTATCTCGTCATGGTATATCTGTGCATTAAAATTGCCATCGATAAAATGCAATTGTGTTCATTGACCGTAGCTTATGCCTGCCCATACCATAACCCCAACCCCATGCCACAATGGGGCACTCTGTTCACAACGTTGACATCAGCAAACCGCTCCCCCATACGACGCCATACACGTGGTCTGCGGTTGTGAGGCCGGTTGGACTTACTGCCAAATTCTCTAAAATGACGTTGGAGGCGGCTTATGGTAGAGAAATTAACATTAAACTCTCTGGAAACAGCTCTGGTGGACATTTCTGCAGTCAGCTTGCCAATTGCATTTCCCTCAAAACTTGAGACATCTGAGGCATTGTGTTGTTTGACAGAGTGGCCTTTTTGTCCTCAGCACAAGGTTCACCTGTGTAATGACAATGTTGTTTAATCAGCTTCTTGATATTCCACACCTGTCAGGTGGATGCATTATCTTGGAAAAGGAGAAATACTCACCAACAGGGATGTAAATGCTCACAATTTGAGAGAAATAATGTTTTTGTGTGTACAGAACAATTCTGGGATCTTTCATTTCAGCTCATGAAACATGGGACAAACACTTTACATGTTGCACTTATATTTTTGTTCAGTGAGCATGTACTGCATAGTTTTATAACATGTTTAGCCATATTCGCTACAATGCTATATATGATATACTACAAATACTATCAATATATTCAGTTGGACATTTGGCTCAACGTAAGTGCAGTATTGGATGAAAACATCTTTGTGACAAAACATCTTCATTCGGAAGAAGGGGGAATGACCCTACTGTTAGTTGAATATAGGTGTCTAATTACACAAATGGCCCAGGGAAAGTGCAGCGAGGCTTGATTGAGCATCTGCTACTTTCTGGTGCAAACACTGGCATCCCATTGTTATTACGCCAGGGAATTATGAATCATTCCAAAGGGGAAAAAAGAGACTTCTCCTTAAGGCTTTTGCAAGTTCCCCAAATGGCATCAATGACAGAACTAGCAACAGATCTAATATCACCATCCAAATGATAAATGTCACCAAAATGGGCAGACCACATTAGCATAACTAATAATAAAAAACACACATCCTCATTAATATATTAATGGACTTTTGCAGGCGGTAATAGAGCATACATATTATTAATATAGTACAGCCTCCTCCTGCAAAGTCTAGTCATTATGGTAGTTTGGCTACTTTAAAAGACAAATCCCTGCAGTGATTTGCAGAAAATGCTCTAAATGTAAAGCACACCCTCTAATATTTGCATTGTACATTGAAAAATACACTGACGTTTTCAAAACTAATACACATAAACCTTGCTAAAACAGGGCCTTGATTGAGTCTGGTTTATACACCATCAACTTCATACTGTATATAATCTCAGAAACCCAGAACTAAAATCTTGTGTAATTGTGTCAGATGCTTGATTAGGTGCAGGGGGGCAATGATGTATGAGAAAATGTACTAACGAGAATTGCAACCCCCCCCCCCCCCACCCCACTAAACATAAACACTCAGCCAAAGCATGGACCAAATGTCCCCTTCCCTTCTGGAATTCAAAAGATGCGAGCACCAGTAATCTGCATAATCGTGATTCGTGCAAATGATCAGTGATGAAATCTGTACACCGGTAAAAGGTTCCTCATTAGTTGTCGTGTCCCACAGTCTGTTGAGAGTATACCATTCTATGTTACGTGTGCCTGTCCACAAGAGATTATACTACTGAACAAAAATATAATCGCAACATGCAACAATTTCAACGATTTTACTGAGTTACAGTTCATGTAAGGAAACTCATTAGGCCCTAATCTATGGCTTTCACATGACTGGGCAGGGGTGCTGCCATGGTGGGCCTGGGAGGGCATAGGTCCACCCACTTGGGAGCCAGGCCACCAGGCCCAGCCAATCAGTATTAGTTATTCATCACAATAGGGCTTTATTAGAGATATAAATACTCCTCAGTTTCATCAGCTGTCTGGGTGGCTGGTCTCAGATGATCCCGCAGGTGAAGAAGCCAGATGTGGAGGACCTTGGCTGGCGTGGTTACACGTGGTCTGCAGTTGTGAGGCCGGTTGAACGTACTGCCAAATGATCTAAAACAGCATTGGAAGTGGCTTATGGTAGAGAAATTAGCATTACATTCTCTGGCAACAGCTCTGCTGGACATTCCTGCAGTGAGCATGCCAATTGCATGCACCCTCAAAACTTGAGACATCTGTGGCATTGTGTTGTGTGACAACTGCACATTTTAGAGTGGCCTTTTATTGTTCACAGCACAAGGTGCACCTGTGTAATGAGCATGCTGTTTAATCAGCTTCTTGATATGCCACACCTTTCAGGTGGATGGATTGTTTTGGCAAAGGAGAAATGCTCACTAACATGGATGTAAACAAAGGTTTTGTTTCAGCTCATGAAACCAACATTTATGTCCAATATAAGCCATTTACCAGATGGTTTTATCCAATGTGACTTAGTCATGCGTGCATACATTTTTCGTATGGTTGGCCCCAGCATGAATCAAACCCATAATCATGGCATTGCACGTGCCATGCTCTACCAACTGAGCTACACAGTACCATTGGTGCAAAGAAGATTGAGTCACCTTCAGGTTTTGTCAGTGCGTAGTACTCAATACATGTGAATATATACACACCGTCCTCTGTGAACTGAATCACCGTCCTCTCTCTATCTAGGGAGGCTTACCTCCCCCTTGTAATTAAATTAATTTGATATATATGCATTGAGGGGAAGTAACTCCATTATCTCCCGCCTTGAAGTTATTTCTCTAACCCGAATGACCTCATTTACATGATGGCATATTAGAAGTGCATATAAAATGTATGTGCAATTAACATCATAAAAGCCAATGTCTATTTCCCAATGAAGTCCTCACATTAACATTTCCTTTTTATGTCTGATTTTCTTTCTTCTTCTATGTTTCCCCATCTAGTCCTTCATTTCTAAAATGTATGAACTGCTAAAGACAGAGACATAAAGTAGCACTAGACTATTGGAGTTGTTGTCAAGTGATGCGCATAGATAACCTGATGTTTCTGACTTTGAATTGATTCAAGTGTGATTGTCAGAAAAACAGACAAATAACTGATTGTGCTGTTACTTTTACTCTGCTGCGCTGACGCTGCACTTTTAGCTAATGAGATCTTGAGGAAGGAAAGCTGCTCGCAGGCTTGTTCTCCTCAAGCCATCAAACTGAATGAGAGAGTTACTTAAAAGTGGACATTAACAGTTAAAGTTGTGAATCACCCTTTCCTCTCACCAGTTTAGACTCAGCATGTCCAGACTAAGAGTGCCTTAACATCATAATGCTTATGGAATACACTTCTCTGTTTGGAGATATCGATTGAGACAGTTTCCGCAGCTCTGTGTTATCAACAGAACCTTTCCCTATTGTCATTGTCAGGAGTTCCCAGTCACATGTGAAGTAATTCACATGTTAGAGTAAGGTGGACATTACTGTTTCTGTATGGGTACATAGGTTGTGATGCTGTCTCATTGAGGCAGGCGGTATCAATATTCTTTATCTTTGGGTGCAGTTGTAGGCCTATAGCTTCAGTTGACAGCCCTAAGGCAATGACTTATCTGTTTTCTGAAAGTACTCTTCGTCTGACAATGCAATATGAACACTGTTTACGTTTATTTTCCAAGCTTGAGTCACTTGTTTAAGAAACACATTTTCATAAGGGCTATTTCCCAGGTTGGAGAGAGATGAAGTGTGTTTGTGACAACAAACGGTGGATTAGGGAAAATGTCATCAATCATGCAGATGGAAAGAGAGAAACTCACAGGTAGCTTTGCACCAGGACTGTTGTTATTTTTTCTCCTCTCTCTCTCTCTCTCTCTCTCTCTCTCTCTCTCTCTCTCTCTCTCTCTCTCTCTCTCTCTCTCTCTCTCTCTCTCTCTCTCTCTCTCTCTCTCTCTCTCTCTCTCTCTCTCTCTCTCTCTCTCTCTCTCTCTCTCTCTCTCTCTCTCTCTCTCTCTCTCTCTCTCTCTCTCTCTCTCTCTCTCTCTCTCTCTCTCTCTCTCTCTCTCTCTCTCTCTCTCTCTCTCTCTCTCTCTCTCTCTCTCTCTCTCTCTCTCTCTCTCTCTCTCTCTCTCTCTCTCTCTCTCTCTCTCTCTCTCTCTCTCTCTCTCTCTCTCTCTCTCTCTCTGTGTGTGTGTGTTTACAGCAAGCAAGATAAACAGAAGCTAAATCTTGACATATGATTACGTTGGTGTACGGTTTGATGAATATAACGATGCCCTCATTTATAATGCAAATAGAAGTGTGAGGAAATATAAACGAGTGATATGAATCTTAAATATGGAGGCATATTTTGTGATTCGATTCCATTGCATTCACTCTTTTATTTTTGTGATATTTCAATATACAACAAAAAATGCATTTCCTGATCAAAAGCATAACTTTATGTTGTAATTAAGAAAGAAACCAAGCTATTCATGTTTGATCTTTTTATTTTCATGTTGAAATTGTAAAACAAAGGCTGTCCCAAATTCAAAGCAAATAATGTTTAACATTTTTAAGATTGTATCTTAATCTTATCTTGTATTTTGCATGCTTTTCATCCTTTATGCAACTGATTGTCCATTCAATACCAAATTGTTTGTTCATTCAATACCAAACAGTCTCGATCGAGATAAGTTCAAGGTCTTAGAAAGAAAACATTGAGGCACTTAAAAAAAAAAAAGTGTTTTCTTACAAAGTAAATTCTGTGCCTTTCTGAAGGCTTACAGTAACCTAGCTCTTTCCTTTATTATTGCCTGTATCCTTGTCCTCACCAATCCGGAATGACATGATAAAACCTACACTAACATTATGCCTAGGCTCTGCCGTCATTGTCTGTCTGACTCTTTTGTAGTCGAGCCAAGAAATAAGGAGCAGAATCTGGCTCAAAGTAATGAGAATCTGCGAATGTCTCGGAGGAAATCAGTCTGACGTACAGTACCATCAGACCCTGACATACATTGTGTCATTGATAATATTACTCACATTTAACCGAGAGACAGTATTTTTGGTCCGTCCAATTGAGATGGCTTAGCCTCCAGTTAGTTGATCATGGAATACAATTAGCAATGTCTTAGCCGACCCCCGCGGTTTCACTTGCTCTTTATCCACAGCCTTCTAGAGGTTTCCTCTGCTACCCTGGTGCTGATGACTGCATTGGTTCGCCCCAGGGTGATGTACGCTGTGCACAGCGGTCCTCACGTCTATTAATAATAACAATAACTATACATGTAATTTGTGTAGCGCTTTTCGTTACAGTGTTATCTCAAATCTTAACATAGGCAAAAATATAAATAATAATAATAAAAACAACAACAAGGCAGGTAATATCTTGGCCCTCAACTAGGCCCTCAAGTCTAGCCAACCTCCTGCAATCTACTGTACATCAGCGGCCATGCACCTTGTCAAAGATGGAGGAGGACAGGCAAGTGTCGAGTGATTTCCGCCTGTGATATAGTGGTGTAAAAGGTGGCTAAACACTGAACACCTGAGATGACTGTGCAGTGTTCAACATAAATGTTAACGTTAGCATTGCTAACTTGCTAGCATTTGATGTGTAAACTACAGTATATTGACCATATCAAAATAGGGAGTAAACACTGTTTGCCAGGTTTTACACTCCACTGCATCCATCGTTCCATAACACCTTGCTTGTAATAGTGGTAGAGTGAGACCTTTAAACATTCTGACTGGGAAAGAACGTCAACACCTAGAGCCATTCTGACACATAAACTATTGCTTTCACAGTGGTAAGAAAATGATCAATCAATAGGTCTGCATAATAGATTATATGCTCAATATAAATTGCAACTTATAGTAGTGGGAGCCACTAACGAGAGTGTTTGTGTCAGATGAAGCCGTTATAGAGCCGGCCCTGCCAATAGCAATCACTTCATCTTGTCTTTCAACTACAATATGGCTGGACTTGGTGCTGAAAGTATAATACATTGCTCCCTTTTTCTTTTCATCTACTTCATTGCTTGCATTCATGAGGATTTGATATTTATGTATTAATTTGAATTTCAGAAAGTACCCCACCCCTACACACACACACATATACACACATACACACACACACACACACTGCACGTACACGCTCACACAAATTAACTTCACACAACACAACACACGCACACCACAACAGACACACAAACACACACGTAGACAAACACAGAGGTTGACTTAATGCAAGGGAAATGTATTTTGGAGTGGCAACTAGGCTTTTAGCAAGTACATAAACAATATTTCATATTTTAATACGATCAGAGCGTCCCCTGAAGCCCCTCGGTGAACGTAACCCTGGTCGAGAAGGATGGAATTATCCAAGCTAATTATAACTTGTGCATGTTATTGATATCAAAGGGGCAGACCACAGAAGCTTTCCTTGAGTGCACTTCACCATTAAAATGGATCGTGTAGTTCAATGAGGCACTCTTTGCTGTCAAAAACTGAACCCTTGGATAAAAAAGCTGCGCTTCCCTGGGGACTGGTGCATTGCACAGTATTCAATGTGCAGGACACTTGGTAAGTTGACACACAGTTCTGGCCTGAGAAGTGAATCATGAGGTACTGAGCCATAACATGTTCCAGCTGCTGCTCTACTCTTAGGGGTGAATACGACCTTTCTACACTGAGTAGAAATCATGTGTTAGTGTATATCGAAGCAAATTGGAGAGGAGGCGATATAGGAAGGAGTTGTTGTCAACCAACGTAATACTCGGGACATCAAAGCCTTATTACAGTAACTTACTTCTTTAGACTTCAATGTTTCAAATGCGTTTCTCATTAGACATTTTCATTAATAATCCTTGAGCCACAATGAAAAGATGTATTAACATGAGCAGAGTCAAAAAGGATTGCAGGATTGATGTTGCTTAGCAACCATTAATTTGAGTTTCAAATGAAGGCTTTATTTCAGTCACTTAAGCCTACTGGAATTCCTCAGACATTTATCTACATACATCTTTGGCTCAATTAACTCAATGCCTTTTTCTACATGAAGACATGTGAGTCAGATATAACTGATAACTATTGATAACGTGTATTTATTTATTTTACACATTTTAATACATTGTGGTTTTGCGTCAATATCCAGTGATAATGTCCACCAATCAAAGCCCATCTTCCTTTACCAAATTGATTGATTTGGGGCCTTGCTTTGCCACTGCAGTGATAAGCTACCTTGTTGCCTTCTCATTTTTGCATTGTTACTGTCCCTGTCACATTGTTGCTTCAGACCCGACACCAACACAAATGCTATGAACATCTGTGATCTTGCTTTCTGCTTTTCATTGTGTGTCTTCCTTAAATTTATTCAGCGCTTATATCGTACCCGTGTTTGCACAGCTTGACTGATATGGCACCAAAGTGACCTACAAAACAGGAGTGGAGGGGCAATAAATCACATTGGGTCCTGAATTAATCACTCTATAGAGTACATCTTGTGCCACTGCCGTCCTCGTGCAATCACTCTCCACAAAACGCACTCCTCGTCTCAGACAGCCCTCAGACTCTGCCATCCATCTGAACCGAGAGCAAGAGGGTTCCTCGTTGCATTCATTCAGAACGGGGTTTACTGTTGATGTTGTGTTTATGTGTCCGAACCTCCGGTGACATGGAAGTATTGTCAGGGAAGTGAAAGCAGTCCAGTTTTGAGATTCATTTAAGGAGGTGGTAGGTTAGAGTTTTGCTCTTTTTCTTAAAATAATGTTAGTGTGCTCTTTACGCACCAGCTTGACTGGCGGTGGGTGAAGGGAGAGAGGATGGGCTGATTTATTAGATGACAGACACAGCGGGAAACCAATCAACAGTACATTGGATGTGCCAACACCAACCCACAAGGGTCTTAAATACATTGGAGTCAAGGACAGCAATCATCAACACAAAGACACACATAAGACGGTCTCTACTCTCTGCCTTGTAAAGAAATACTTACAGTACCCCAATTGTACAACATTTTTGAGGGGTTTGGATAGCCTGGGAAGTCTCGATACTACACATACTATATGTTGTATTAATATAGTCTAGTGTAATTTCTTACCATTGCTAGTGGTATTAATTATATTTCCAAGACTTGCTAAGCACCCGCTGTTTTCAAATTGGGGCCTGCGTATGGTGCCAGGTGGTTAGCAACCCCTCAAATGGAAATGTTTCATCTCATCAAAGGAAAGAGAGGGCCCTTCCATATGCACACATTTACTCTATTCATCATCGGTTCCCTGATACAATTTACAAAATTACTCAAATTACCTGCTGCTGCCTTTAATATGTTGTGCAATACAACGTAGGAGAAGGATAATGGCTGATCCAAGCCAGAAACTACAAAGACCATTTCACCATTCTAAGGCACTAGTCTTCCACATACATGCTTGAAATTATATATATATAACAAAAACATTCCTAGCGGTCCCATCTTAAAGGAATAGATCACCCAATTTCTTTATGACATATTGGTTTCCTTACCTTGTAAAAAGTCTATGGGCAAGGTATGACAGTAATCCATGTGATGATGTTGTTTACCTGCAACTATTTCAAATGCTAACTTTTTATCATTTGTGGCACAAATGCAATGCAAGTCAATGGTACCTATATTATAAACTTCATCCGTCATGTCCAAATCATCGATAAGTAACTTTATTGAGTTATAAAATACATTGTTAGATACTTTAGGTTGATTTGGACGCGATGTGTGAAAATGCTAATATAGGTACCATTGTCGAGCATTGGATTTCTGCCACTAATACTAAAATGTTAGCATTTGGAATGTTGGCCAGGCAACCTTGTCAGTAGACTGCTTACATAGTAAGGACATTTAGTAATTTGGGTGAACTATCCCTTTAAATTGGGACCCTGTAAAGTCCATGGAGAATAAGAGTACCCCCTCCCAGCTGCCCACTGCACTGAGACTAGGAAACAATGTCAACACTGATAAATCCACGATTATCGATCATTTAAATAAGCATTTCTCTACGGCTGACCATGCCTTCCACCTGGCTACTCCAACCCCGGCCAACAGCTCTGCACCCCCCGCAGCAACTGGGGTGCAGAGCTGTTCAACATGGCACCTCATGGCAAAGAACTCTCTGAGGATCTGAAAAAAATCATTGTTGCTCTACATAAAGATGGCCTGGGCTATAAGAAGATTGGCAAGACCCTGAAACTGAGCTGCAGCACGGTGGCCAAGACCATACAGCGGTTTAACTGGACAGGTTCCACTCAGAACAGGCCTCGCCATGGTCGACCAAAGAAGTTGAGTGCACGTGCTCAGCGTCATATCCAGAGGATGTCTTTGGGAAATAGACGTATGAGTGCTCCCCTGCATTGCAGGGGGGTCAGCCTGTCAGTGCTCAGACCATACGCCGTACACTGCATCAAATTGGTCTGCATGGCTGTCGTCCCAGAAGGAAGCCTCTTCTAAAGATGATGCACAAGAAAGCCCACAAAAAGTTTGCTGAAGACAAGCAGACTAAGGACATGGATTACTGGAACCATGTCCTGTGGTCTGATGAGACCAAGATAAACGTATTTGGTTCAGATGGTGTCAAGCGTGTGTGGCAGCAACCAGGTGAGGAGTACAAAGACAAGTGTGTCTTGCCTACAGTCAAGCATGGTGGTGGGAGTGTCATAGTCTGGGGCTGCATGAGTGCTGACGGCACTGGGGAGCTACAGTTCATTAAGGGAACCATGAATGCCAACATGTACTGTGACATACTGAAGCAGAGCATGATCCCCTCCCTTCGGAGACTGGGCCGCAGGGCAGTATTCCAACATGATAACGACCCCAAACACACCTCCAAGACGACCACTGCCTTGCTAAAGAAGCTGAGGATAAAGGTGATGGACTGGCCAAGCATGTCTCCAGACCTAAACCCTATTGAGCATCTGTGGGGCATCCTCAAACGGAAGGTGGAGGAGTGCAAAGTCTCTAACATCCACCAGCTCCGTGATGTCGTCATGGAGGAGTGGAAGAGGACTCCAGTGGCAACCTGTGACGCTCTGGTGAACTCCATGCCCAAGAGGGTTAAGGCAGTGCTGGAAAATGATGGCGGCCACACAAAATATTGACACTTTGGGCCCAATTTTCACTTAGGGGTGTACTCACTTTTGTTGCCAGCGGTTTAGACATTAATGGCTGTGTGTTGAGTTATTTTGAGGGGACAGCAAATTTACACTGTTATACAAGCTGTACACTCACTACTTTACATTGTAGCAAAGTGTCATTTCTTCATTGTTGTCACATGAAAATATATACTCAAATATTTACAAAAATGTGAGGGGTGTATTCACTTTTGTGATATACTGTATATCTCCCTCACTAAGTGTCAGCTGTCAGATCAGATTACCAATCGCTGCAGCTGTACACAGCCCATCTGTAAATAACCCATCCAACCAACTACCTACCTCATCCCCATATTTGTTTTGTTTTTCTGCTCTTTTGCACACCAATATTTCTACTTGCACATCCTCATCTGCACATATATCACTCCAGTGTAAATGTCTAAATTGTAATTACTTCACCATTATTGGCCGATGTATTGCCTTTACCTCCCTACTTCATTTGCACACACTGTATACAGATTTTTCTATTGTGTTATTGACTGTACGTTTGTTTATCCCATGTGTTGTTTTTTTGTCACACTGCTTTGCTTCATCATGGCCAAGTCGCCAGTTGTAAATGAGAACATGTTCTCAACTGGCCTACCTGGTTAAATAAAGGTGAAATAAACAACAAACAACAAACACTTCCACTGCCCTTTCTTTACTACTTCTATGATGAAGCAAGACAGATTGTTGCCGGCTGTATGAGATGAGAGAAGGGGATTTTGGTTATTTTCAGGCTTCCGCCCAACACTGTCATGTAAACCCCAGGAGTGAGGGAGGGGATCATATAAAATGTGTGATTTTCAGAATGTTTGTACGTCAAAGTTCTTAGAGACCACTCAATGCGTTGGTGTCAGAACACTGCCCAATGATATAATATTATTTGTATACCGTGATGCTCTCCAGTGTTGTTTCCTTACTGTTAGTTAGGATAGTGGAATACACAATGTGCAATTTTGAAATTCACTCAATTAGCCCATGTGAGCAAACGTTTTATAGATTGCTAGGTAAGTTATTCTAGCCAGCTACAGTTGAAGTCGGAAGTTTACATACACCAAAGACAAATACATTTAAACTCAGTTTTTCATAATTCCTGACATTTAATCAGAGTAAAAATTCCCGTCTTAGGTCAGTTAGGATCATCACTTTATTTTAAGAATGTGAAATGTCAGAGTAATAGTTGAGAGAATGATTTATTTCAGCTTTTCTTTCATTCATCACATTCCCAGTGGCTCAGAAGTTTACATACACTCAATTAGTATTTGGTAGAATTGCCTTTAAATTGTTTAACTTGGGTCAAATATTTTGGGTAGCCTTCCAGAAGCTTCCCACAATAAGTTGGGTGAATGGTGGCCCATTCCTTCTGAAAGAGCTGATGTAACTGAGTCAGGTTTGTAGGCCTCCTTGCTAGCACAAACTGTTTCAGCTCTGCCCAAAACATTTACTATAGAATTGAGGTCCGGGCTTTGTGATGGCCACTCCAATACCTTGACTTTGTTGGCCTTAAGCCATTTTGACACAACTTTGGAAGTATGGTTGGGGTCATTGTCCATTTGGAAGACCAATTTGCTTCCTGACTAATGTCTTGACATGTTGCTTCAATATATCCACATCATTTTCCTTTCTCATGATGCCATCTATTTTGTAAAGTGCACCAGTCCCTCCTCCAGCAAAGCACCCCCATAACATGATGTTGCCACCCCCGTGCTTCACGGTTGGGATGGCGTTCTTTGGCTTGCAAGCCTACCCCTTTTTCCTCCAAACAGATCTATTTTTGATTCATCAGACCAGAGGACATTTCTCCAAAAAGTTTGATCTTTGTCCCCATGTGCAGTTGCAAACCGTAGTCTGGCTTTTTTATGGTGGTCTTGGAGCCGTGGCTTCTTCCTTGCTGTCTTGACATGTTGCTTCAATATATCCACATAATTTTCCTTTCTCATGATGCCATCTATTTTGTAAAGTGCACCAGTCCCTCCTCCAGCAAAGCACCCCCATAACATGATGTTGCCACCCCCGTGCTTCACGGTTGGGATGGCGTTCTTTGGCTTGCAAGCCTACCCCTTTTTCCTCCAAACATAACGATTGTCATTATGGCCAAACAGATCTATTTTTGATTCATCAGACCAGAGGACATTTCTCCAAAAAGTTCGATCTTTGTCCCCATGTGCAGTTGCAAACCGTAGTCTGGCTTTTTTATGATGGTCTTGGAGCCGTGGCTTCTTCCTTGCTGAGCGGCCTTTCAGGTTATGTCGATATAGTACTCGTTTTACTGTGGATATAGATAGTTTTGTACCTGTTTCCTCAATTCACAAGGTCCTTTGCTGATCTTCTGGGATTGATTCGCACTTTTCTCACCAAAGTACGTTCATCTCTGGGAGACAGAATGCATCTCCTTCCTGAGCGGTATGACGGCTGCCTGGTCTCATGGTGTTTACACTTGCGTTCTATCGTTTGTAGAGATGAACGTGGTACTTTCAGGAGTTTGGAAAATGCTCCCAAGGATGAACCAGACTTGTGGAGGTCTACAATTTTTTTTTCTGAGGTCTTGGCTGATTTTTTTTGATTTTGAACTGAGTTTGAAGGTAGGCCTTGAAATACATCCACAGGTACACCTCCAATTGACTCAAATTATGTCAATTAGACTATCAGAAGCTTCTAAAGCCATGACATCCTATTTTGCAATTTTCCAAGCTGTTTAAAGACACAGCAACTTAGTGTATGTAAACTTCTGACCCATAGGAATTGTGATACAGTGATTTATAAGTGAAATAATCTGTCTGTAAACAATTGTTGGAAAAAATGACTTGTGTCATGCACAAAGTAGATGTCCTATCCGACAGGCCAAAACTATAGTTTGTTAACAAGAATATGTGGAGTGGTTGAAAAATGAGTTTTAATGACTCCAACCTAAACTTCCGACTTCAACTGTATCTAAATATTGCAGTCATCATGGCCAAATTACTGACCCGGCATACAAGGCACTTGCCCAGGGCCTCTGACCTCCTTGGGGCCCCCCTTGATTTTGTTAGTCACTCTCACTCAGATATCATATGAACATGGCATAAGTTGTGGCACAATATGTAGAATTTCAGGAAACTTGCATTAAAACTGCAAGATGTTCTCTCCATCCCATGGCAAAATGAGTAGAACTGCAGGAAATGAGCATTTAAAACTGAAAAAAAGGTTCTCTCCAACCCATGGCAAGACTTGTCGAACACCAGTAAATGTGCTTTAAAACTGCAAATATTTCTCTCAACCCTATGGCAAAATGTGCAGAATTGTAGGAAATTAGCTTTAAAAAACACTTTTTTTCTCCGCCCCATAGCAAAATGAGCAGATTTGCATGAAATACAACTGCAAAATGTTCGCTCTGCCCCATTTAAAATGTGTAAAATTGCAGGACATTAACTTTAAAGCTGCAAATGTTTATATCCACTGCCAAAATATGGGGCCACTAATATATTTTGCCCTTCGAGGTGGGCCTCCCCAACCAAATCTCGCTTAGAGCCTCCAAAAATTATAGAAATGGCCCTTCTGCTCATTCTCAGAATATACCACAGGTCAATTTTCCAAATGACACTATAGACAACATCTGATAAAATCTGCCAGGATGCGTTTACCCAGGCAGCACAATTATGATCATAATGTAGGCCTACCAGGGTGGCCTACCATCAAAAACAATGGAGAAAATGCATCCCATAACATCTTAACATGGAAATAGCTCTTCTATTATTTAGGCTACAATAGCAGCCCATCAGTGAGCCCATGTGTGGTGTTCAATGTAGGTCTAAATTCCATGAGACTTTGCAGGGCTTGACATTAAACTGTTAATCCACTTGTCCTTCAGACAAGGAGGTGACTGAAAATGTTGTCAATACAAGAAACCACTTTACAAAATAAAATAAATTATTATTCCAAATTATGCTAACCCCTGCCTATTGGCTACTTAGCTTATTCAAGCCTGTCTTAAAATACAACACTGCCCCTTAATTAACCTCGTAAGGATCCTCCCCTTTTTTTCAATTTTCGCCTGAAATGACATACTCAAATCTAACTGCCTGTAGCTCAGGCCCTGAAGCAAGGATATGCATATTCTTAGTACCATTTGAAAGGAAACACTTTGAAGTTTGTGGAAATGTGAAAGGAATTTAGGAGAATATAACACAATTATCATGACACAAGGCGAGACCCAGATGCAGACACAGGAGGCAGATTGTTGTAGTCTTACAATGTTTATAAATCCAAAAGGAGTAGGCAAGAGAATGGTCGTGGACAGGCAAAAGGTCAAAACCAGATCAGAGTCCAGGAGGTACAGAGTGGCAGACGGGCAAGGGTCAAAGGTCAGGCAGGCGGGTACAGAGTCCAGAAATAGGCACGGGTCAAAACAGGGAGGACTAGAAAAAGGAGAATAGCAAAAAGCAGGAGAACGGTAAAATTGCTGGTTGACTTGGAAAAACATACAAGACGAACTGGCACAGAGAGACAGGAAACACAAGGATAAATACACTGGGGAAAATAAGCGACACCTGGAGGGGGTGGAGACAATCACTGGGACAGGTGAAACAGATCAGGGAGTGACAACAATAGATGTGGTAAAAGATAATACAAAGAAAAAACCAACCGTTCTTTTGTATTTTTTTGTACCATCATCTTTGAAATGCAAGAGAAAGTCGATAATGTATTATTCCAGCCCAGGTACAATATACATGTTGGCAACTAGATGGCAGCAGTGTACGTGCAACGTTTTAGACTGATCCAATGAACCATTGCATTTCTGTTAAAAATGTTGTATCAAGACTGCCCAAATATGCCTAATTTGTTTATTAATAACTTTTTATTTTCAAAATTGTGCACTCCTCAAACAATAGCATGGTATTCTTTCACTGAAATAGCTACTGTAAATTGGACAGTGCAGTTAGAATAACAAGAATTTAAGCGTTCTGCCAATATCAGATATGTCTATATCCTAGGAAATGTTGTTGTTACTTACAACCTCATGCTAATTGCATTAGCCAATCCAGTGGAAGGGACACTAATCCCGAAGAAGTTTTAAGACAAATAAAAGGTATTTCCCAACGCGCTTTTCAAAGGTCTAGAAATGTACAGATTTTGTGCTCTTGTAGGAACCAATCCCTCCCCCATTGCTGACTTCAATTATCTATAACTGGGCTAATAACTCACTAACTAGCAAAGGATATGAACAAATGTGCACATGTGGCTACTTGTAGCTCTCACTTTGATCTCAAAACAAGCACATCTACTCACGACCGCTCATGCTGTAAAGACAGTTCAGTTCAAAGTGAATGGAATCGTTATATGACAATGGTCGATTTGCATGTAGGCCTACTGCAGCTCTGATCGGTTATGCCACACGGGCTGCGTCCTGCGTGTCAATGCAACAGAATCCTACTCCGATGTGTTCTGCCTGCATCAAAATCAATTGCATAGTTATTTTTGCATACTAAGTTTTGCATAGTTCATTTTGTTTCAGTATGTTGCATTGAAAGTTACTAATATTGCTTTGATTCGATCACAATTCCCATAGTAAAGGGAAACGTTGATAGTGTTGCCTAAGGGGGAAAACTCTATCCCTGCACCGGCTGATATTTCTTGTGTGCGGCAATCCCGGTAGCTATATTATAATTTGCATGCTTCACGTCCAAATCATCTATAACTAACATTATTGAGTTACAAAATGCATTTTTAGATACTTTAGGTTGATTTGGACATGAAGTGTGAAAATGCTAATATACTGTAGGTAGTATTAACTTGTGTTGGATTTCTGCCACAAATGCTAAAATGTTAGCATTTGGAACAGTGGCCAGTCAAGACACTGGTTACATAGTAAGGATACCAAAATGTTTTATAATAAACTATCCCTTTAAATACCATAAACAGAAACTTCCACTGCCCTTTCTTTACTGATTCTGTGACGAAGCAAGAAAGATACCAACTTTGTTGCCGGCAGTATGAGAGAGGTGGATTTTGATTATTTTCAGGCTACCGCCCAACACCGTCATGTAAACCTCCAGCACTGAGGTTTTCAGAATGTTTGTTCATCAAAGTTCTTAGAGACCACTCAAGGCATTGTTGCCAAAACACTGCCCAATTAAATAATATTATTTATATACCATGATGCTCTCCAGTGTCTAGGCATAAGCGACATACGTGGGAACATATCCCCAAATTATAATTTTTTATCATGAGGGTGCAATAAATAATTCCTACTAATGCTTGTACAGCCAAAAAGACAAAAATCTCACCTTTCTGGTAAAAAAAATATTATAATGTGCTGAGGTGTAGTAACTTTTGAGGAAAAAAGCTCATGTACACAGTACAGATATGATATAAATATGAAAACATGACAAATCATAAATTATTTGTTTTTCTATTCAACAAAAGTGGGGGAATAGGGCTTGAAATGATTGTAATGATTTCTAAATATAGTAACATTCATGTTATAAACAGCTTACTATAATATTTCACCTTTCTTATAACTGTAAAATACAGCATTTTATGTCCAGTACTATGAGCGACACACAGATGCCATTAAAATGCCTGCTGACTCATTAAAATGTCAGCTTTAAGAACAAGGTGATTTCGTCCTTCTGTGACCAAGAGAAAGTGGTCTTGCTTCAATTCTAGGCAATTATGATAGTTGTTTTTATTTTGTGAGCTCGCAATCCATCTAAGAACATCACAGTGAGATGAGACTGCGTTTGCTGCAATCTCTAGAGTCTCCCATTTCATATGCTACTGTATATTGTAATCGGAGCTGCAAGGTTCACAGACAGGGGACTTTGATCCTTTGTTTGGATAGGCCAGAAAATGTGTCGTGTCGCTCCCTCTGCAAATGAGGTGTCAGACTTCACATACTGCATCTCAGATAAGAGGGGAGAACGGCATGGAAAGCAGGACAACTAGAGCTGTCATGGAGTGTGCAGCAATTGATGTTGCTTCGTTCACAGTGCACTTTGTTGGTTGGAAACATTACAGAACTGCTCAAAGTAGGGGACTTAAGTTGCTACCTGCTTCAGATAGGACTATGCATATTAATTCAGGTAAACCACTTGACATAAGGCTTTTATTACAAGTGGAGGATAATTTTGGTCCCCTTTTCTTTTCTTTTTTTCTCCCAAGTTTCATCTTCTTTCCTATTACTCAGTGTTTTGAATGATGTTGGTTGATTTCAAAACGGGAGAAGTGAAAGAATGGAAATACCATTCATCATATTAAGTTGTTTCTCTTGTGACCTTTGACCTATCAGCTACCAGAGCTCAAATTACACAGAGATCAAATGGATCCATCAGGATCAAACTGATTTGCACCGATCAATATTTGTTTCCTAAAGAAATAGTGCCCTAGTTCAACCTAAACTGAGATAGCTTGTTAAGAAATCTACATTGAAACCCCCATCACAGTAGAATACCTTTTTGGATTGTCTGTCAGTAACAGGCTACTGGCCATCTACAATCAATTAAATTCAATTACCTTGATCCCTAAGGGGGAAAAGTAAGTAGCCATAAACCTTGTATTTGGAATATGTGTTTTTCTGTTTCAATTAACTGTTTTATCTGCTAGTATAGATGAGATAAAGCTTCATTTCGAAGTCTCCCAGTGTTTTGTTATATACATTTTGATGGTATCAATTTAGTTGAAAGGCATATACTTAATTAACTGTGGTATGGATGCAGTAAGCTTTCACAGACAATAATTCTGCTATCAGTTTAAGGTGAAATTAATATTGACTCTGACTACTACATTTCTTGTTGCAAATCGAATACGTGATTTGGAATGGATTTTTTAACACAGGCTTCCTCCTTTCACTTTTTCAAACAGGCCAGTAATGTGGAGTGAATGCAATGTTGTTGATCCATTTGTATTTTCAAGTATTGTGGTGGCAGCAGCATGTTGGTATTCTTGTCACCGGCAGGGACTGGGGAGTTTGTTAGGATCAAAAGATATATGAAAGGAGCAAAGCCCAGGTAAACATTTAGAAGAAAACACTCCTCAGTCTTCTGAAAACCTAACCCTGGGAACGAGTTTTATTTTTCCACATGAGAATTATACTAATTGTAATGAGAAAAACACCAGAATGGCTTTCCAAAAGGTGTTAAGTGTTCCTAAAAGGTCCAGTCTCCGTCCTGACTTAAATCTGCTTAAAAATCTGAGACACGGTTTGAGTATTGCTGTCCATCAATGATTCCCAACCAAATTTGTTGTGCTGGTAGAATCGTATTCAAAATGACTCAGTGTCACGCCCTGAACATAGCAAGCTGTTTTTTCTCTGTGTTGGTTGGGGCGTGATGATGACTTGGGTGGGTTATCTAGGTGAATTTGTATGTCTATGGTGGCCTGATATCGTTCCCAATCAGAGGCAGCTGTTTAACGTTGTCTCTGATTGGGGATCATATTTAGGCAGCCATTTCGCGTTTGTGTTTGTGGAATCTTGTCTATGTTAAGTTGACTGTCAGCGCTATTTGTATATCTTCACGTTTCGTTCGTTGATCTTGTTGTTTTTTGTTCAGTGTTCATTCATTAAAAGAGAACATATGCATACCACGCTGCGCCTTGGTCCATTCCATACAACGATCGTGACACACAGCTGTAATGGCTGCCAAAGATCATTCCACCAAGTATTAACTCTGGGGTGTGAAGACATATGCAATCAATACATCCTCATCAGTTGAAATATGTGGTTTAATGCAAGTGCAGTGCTAAAAAGGACACAATCTGTTTCGAGAGCCTGGCTCAATTGAAGCAGACAGTGTTGGTATTTCAGCCAGTCATCTTCTCTGGAGGAAATTGCTAGGCAGAGATATTCCCTGAAGCCCAGTGCACCGAGTCAATTACCTTATTGGGTTAGGTGCCGTAATGGCCTCTGAAGGGCAATAGAAATTAGGCGGTACACTTACACGGAGGTGGGTTGGAACGATCTGTAAATTATTGGAGCATTAGGTTACACTGCCCTCCCTTTGAATCCACTCATAAAACATGAGGAAAATGCAATGTGTCAATCTCACTCCCTCCCTTGCCTTCATTCCGAGCCAGTGGCGATGAATGAACTAGCCATGTCCATTAATGTCACATAATGACGTATGTCACATAAGTTCACTGGCCCCCTGTATAGCCGTTGCTCGCAGGGATCCCTGGGATGAGTCACCAGTAAAGTGAGGGTCATTTATGAATTTAAGACGAGGGGAAAGTTGGAGGATAATAAATATGCATAGATAATGAGGCTTATTTTCCCTCCCAGCAAGTCTTTGTGAACGGCTGTGTTCTCGTCCTCAAGGACTTCAACTGATCATATCTGCTTTGGATCATGAATAACTTTGAAATAGAAAGATGTGGAAATAGGTTATGACTCTACAAAGTCATATAATGTCACCACAGTTGAACAGAATTCTCTTTTACAGATATGATAGAGGTTCATGTTTTCTAAAAGTGCATGCCAGTGTTTTATAGATTATGAAGTGGTTTTGTAATGTGGTTTTTGTAATGTTCCATTTTTGCCTGTGGCAAAGCGATGATTGTCTTATCTTTTTCTAATTCCCATCAAATTGCACTATATTACCTCAATTCAGAGACGGCAAATGTCTGTGAGCATTTCATTCCATTTCACACTGTTTATTTCATCAGTGATACACAAACAATTGTTTTTCTACCCATTGAGCTTGGGGGGCTTTCGACTGTTTGGAAAATCCATCTTGATGACAAATTATTGAACATGGACTGTGGGGAAAATCGGTAAGCACATTCTTTTTGTTTGAGTGAAACTATTTAGGGTTACTAAAGAATATTCAAACAAAGTAAACTTATTGAGTTTCTTTTATACTGTTGGCAAGGTTCCAAAGGTCCATTGTTGATGAACTCGTCAGGGAAATGACCGGACCAAGGTGCAGCATGGTAAGAATGTCGCCAACAAAACAAGAAACACCAAAAATTAACGTGAAGCTTACTAGGGCTATACAGGCCACTAACAAAGACAACTACCCACAACTAAGGTGGCAAAACAGGCAGCTGCCTCTGATTGGGACCACACTCGGCCAAACACACAGAAAAACAAAACATAGAATGCCCACCCCACATCACACCCTGATCTAACCAAATAGAGAAATAAAACGGCTCTCTAAGGTCAGGGCGTGACAGTACCCCCCCCCCCCCCCCCAAAGGTGCGGAATCCCGGCCGGAAACCTGAACCTATAGGGGAGGGTCCGGGTGGCATCTACTTCGGTGGCGGCTCCGGTGCGGGAGGCAGACCCCGCTCCACCTCTGGCTCACCCCACTTTGGTGGCGCCTCTGGTGTGGGGACCCTCCTCGCCGACCCCGGACTGTGGACCTTCTCAGCAGGCCCCGGACTGGGGACCCTCACCGCAGGCCCCGGACTGGGGACCCTCGTTGCAGGTCCTGGACTGGGGACCCTCGTTGTAGGCCCCGGACTGGGGACCCTCGCTGCAGGCCCCGGACTGTGGAGACGCACTGGAGGCTTGATGCGTGGGACCGGTACCGGTGGAACCGGGCCTCTTCCCCGCACCTCAGGACGAGTGCGGAGAGGAGGCACAGGACGTACTGGACTGTGGAGGCGTACTGGAGGTCTGATGCATGGGACCGGTACCGGTGGCACCGGGCTGATGACTCGCACCTCAGGGCGAGTGCGGAGAGGAGGCACATGACGTACTGGACTCTGGAGGTCTAGAGCGCAGAGCTGGCACCACTCGTCCTGGCTGGATACCCACTTTGGCCCGGCAACTGTGGGGCGTTGACACAGGACGCACTGGGCTGTGAAAGCGCACCAGAGACACTGTGCGTAGGGCCGGCGCAGGATATACTGGGCCGAGGAGGCGCCCTGGAGGTCTCAAGCGTAGAGCTGGCACAACCCGTCCTGGCTGGTTACTTTCGCCCGGCAAATGCGGGGCGCTAGCACAGAGCCGGCGCAGGATATCCTGGGCCGTAGAGACGCACTGGAGGCCAGATGCTCTGAGCCAGAACCATCCGTCCTGGCTGGATGCCCACTCTAGCCCGGCCGATGCGGGGAGCTGAAATATAGCACACCGGGCTATGAGTGCGCACTAGAGACACCGTGCGCATCACTGCATAACACGGTGCCTGACCAGTCACACGCTCCCCACGGTAAGCACGGGGAGTTGGCTCAGGTCTCCAACCTGACTCAGCCAATCTCCTCGTGCTGCCTATCGTGCCTGCTCCGCTGTGCCAACTCCTTGTACTGTCGCCGCTCTGCTTTCGCCGCCTCTATCTCCTCCCTTGGACGCCGATACTCTCCAGCCTTTGCCCAGGGTCCCTTGCCTTCCAAGATCTCCTCCCATGTCCATTCCTCCAGAAAACACTGCTCCTCCCAGCCACGCCTCTTGTTCCGTTTGTGGTGGGTAGTTCGGTCACGAACGTCGTCAGGGAAATGACCGGACGAAGGTGCAGCGTGGTGAGCGTACATTTTCTCTTTATTAAGATTGTCGCCAACAAAACAAGAAACACCAAAAACAAACTTGAAGCTTACTAGGGCTATACAGGCCACTAACAAAGACAACTACCCACAACTAAGGTGGCAAAACAGGCTGCCTAAGTATGATTCCCAATCAGAGACAACGATAGACAGCTGCCTCTGATTGGGAACCACACTCGGCCAAACACACAGAAAAACAAAACATAGAATGCCCACCCCACATCACACCCTGACCTAACCAAATAGAGAAATAAAACGGCTCTCTAAGGTCAGGGCGTGACAGGCCCGTTGTCCAGCCCTTAACGGATGGTTGTCTTGTCGGCATGGTTGTATGCTCTGCAAAAACACAATCACATTTTTTGTACACAATATTTTTATTTTTATTTAACCTTTATTTAATTATCGATTTTATTACACAGTATGCCTACACATTGATAGGCTATATACATTTTTTAAAGAAAATGCACCGAAACCAAAATAACTTTAGTTTTGGTGCTCCTCTTAGCTCCGGCTCATTTTCAAGTCCTCTGGTGGTTATGGTCTGAACCCTGGAACGGGTAGCACGAAACAAAGAAGCGAGCTTGATGCAAACGATGTACATGTCGTCTGTTCTTTTAGGTCGCAATGTCATTTTCTTAGATAAACAATTCGTTTTTGAATGGTAACTGTGTTAAGGGTGGAGTTTGGGGCAGGGTGAGGAGTACTGGAAAGGTACTACCGTATACCTGTGATAAAACAAGTGTTTACATCTTGTTAACAGTCTTTATTGTAATCACAAGGTCACAAATAATTGATCTACCTTTCCAATTACTTTTAGAATTTGGGATTTACAAATGTGTGCTTTTCATGTCGTTTTTCGTTAAATCCAGTTCGGATTAAAGTTGAACTTTTGACTGATGCCTTTAGTGAGAGGTCAAATGCTTTAATATTTAATCATTTCTGCCCTCCAAATTTATATCTAAGGGTCATTTTTCACGCCATTATGAGTTACATTGTTTTAGTTTGAACGTGCAGGCAGGTACTAAGAACAGCAGGAACATTTCCCTAGTCAATGAAATTATTAATGCAATGCCCCTTAAAGTGTTGCTCTGTGCTACCCAGTGGGGCGGGGGTCCACCCCCCCTTCCTCCTCCTCCCTTCCCCATGGGCTAGGTCCGTCTTCTGTGCGTTGCTCTGCATCCAGTCCCGTGCCTCCTGCCCTCGTGCCTTGAACCTTGTGCGCCTGCCGCTATCACAGTGGATAAAGCTGGAGAACAGCAAGGCAATCCCATTGTGCGCCACTCGGGAGCCATGACCAATATGACCAATATATATTGTTCTGCTAGAAATGTTGTTTGCAGAATTCACAGCCTGCTACGCTTGTGAAAAACAGGGTTAATAGCAAAAAAATCCAAACATTT
Source organism: Salvelinus alpinus (assembly GCF_045679555.1). Classification (NCBI taxonomy): domain Eukaryota; kingdom Metazoa; phylum Chordata; class Actinopteri; order Salmoniformes; family Salmonidae; genus Salvelinus; species Salvelinus alpinus. The sequence continues at coordinate 3,893,312 of NC_092123.1, forward strand.
ACACACCCTAATTGTAGTCTAAGTTTCTCTTAGAATAAAAACCTTAGTGTAACAACAGTTTTAGTAAGTAATACTGACGAGTAGTAGCAAAAAAATAAGTGTATTTTCCGGGTGTGCACTGCAGGACACAGAATTAGCAATTCTTACACTATTGTTCTAAATTCAATCACCTTCTTCATCCTCAGCATTCAGTTAATTGAATTTTAATTTTAAAATCGTGCACAATTATCAGTTTCCATGCGGTTTATGTTGCCCATTCATTGTCAGTTAGAGACACAGTAGCGCCTTGGGACCCAAAAGCATAATCAGTGCTCTAACTCCCCCTTGCGCTGGTCTGAAGCAATGAAGTAGTGATGCATGGTACCGTACTAAACCACAAATGACCAAAGTCCCGCAGCATAATCACAAAACTTTTAGTTGAGCAACCACTGTATCTGTGAGATCTCTCAGTGGAGCAGTGGATTTCAAACACAGATTCAACCACAAAGACCAGGGAGGATTTCCAATGCCTTTTTTAAAGCAGACATTGAATATCCTTTTGAGCATGGTGAAGTTATTAATTACACTTCGGATGGTGTATCAATACACACAGTCACTACAACGATACAGGCACTCTTCCTTACTCAGTTGCCGGAGAAGAAGGAAACCGCTCAGGGATTTCACCATGAGGCCAATGGTTACCGTTACATAATGTAATGGCTGTGATAGGAGAAAATTGAGGATGGCTCAACAACATTGTAGTTACTCCACAATACTAACCTAAATGACAGAATGAAAAGGAGGAAGCCTGTACAGAATAGAAATATTCCATAACAAGCATCCTGCTTATAATTAGGCACTAAAGTAAAACCGCAGAACATTTCTCAAATAAATTAACTTAAGGTGCTGAATACATAGCATTATGTTCGGGGAAATCCAACACAACACATCACTGAGTACCACTCTTTATAATTTCAAGCATGGTGGTGGCTGCATCATGTTATGGGTATGCTTGTCATCAGCAAGGACTATGGAGTTTTTTTTTTATAGAAAGAAACAAAATAGAGCTAAGCACAGGCAAAATCCTAGAGGAAAACCTGCTTCAGTCTGCTTTCCACCAGACTCTGGGAGACAAATTCACCTATCAGCAGGTCAATAACCTAAAACACCAAGTCAAATATACACTGGAGTTGCTTACCAAGACAACATGGAATGTTCCTGAGTGGCCTAGTTATGTTTTCAACTTAAATCATTAAAAGAATATGTGGCAAGGCTTGAAAATGGCTGTCTAGCAATGACCAACAAAGAATAAAAAAATATTGTACATGCCAGGTGTGCAAAGCTCTTAGAGACTTACCCAGAAAGACTCACAGCTGTAATCACTGCCAAAAGTGAATCTAATATGTATTGATTCAGGGGTGTATTTAATTCTCAATAAATATGCAAAAAAATCTACAAACATGTTTTCAATTTGTCATTATGGGATATTGTGTGCAGACGGGTGAGATAAAAACATATTTTTAATACATTTTGAATTCAGGCAGTAACACAACAAAATATGGAGTAAGTCAAGGGGTATGAATAATTTCTGATCTTGATCTTGTAATGCCAGTTGCATAACATATGATATGTATCTGTGACATGAAAATATAGCACTTTCCATTAAATGTCCTTCCCTGCAGGCTACTGGTAAACATTTTGAATGGATGATGTCAAAGTAACCATCCATGGTGCTGAATTCTCCAGAATAATAGATTGTAACATTTCAATTCCTCTCCTGTACAGTCTTGAATTTTAATTTTAATGAGTGACATCTTACATTCAAAATATCCCAATGCATGCAGTGGTTATGTAATAAACTAGTATATACCATTACAGGCACATCACGTTCATGCACTGATAGTCTACGCCCATCTCAATATTGATATTCAGGTGCTGTCTTCATAAAGCATCTCTGAGCAGAAATGCTGATCTAAGATCAGTTTAGCCTTTTTGATTATAATGAATAAAGCAAAGCCAGTTCATGCAGGGAACCCGAGTGTTTGTGTCCGCTGATAGCATCAGCTGATATTGCACCAATTAAATCCATCACCCCACCTTAACATGACGGTCTATTTAAGTTGAGCAGTTCCGTACAGACATTCTCTGATGGCTGCCGAACGCGAGCTAGGCACTGGTGTTTCTTGCTACCTATGACGCTGCTGTAACATGCGATACTCACTATGGATTGTCACCACCACCCCAGCCTCCACCTGTTTGGCTCTGCTTTTGTTCCAGTCACGGGGATTGGTGTACTGTAGCTATACCACACTCATTGCCTGTAGTTTATTATTCTGGTAATGTTTAGGACTTGCTATTGCAGTCAGCTTCCCTGAAGCTGCTGAGCCTAACGCCAATATCTAATTAAATCAAATCAAACTTTATTTGTCACTTGCGACGAATACAACAAGTGTAGACTTTAATGTGAAATGCTTACTTATAAGCCCTTAACCAACTGTGCAGGTCAAGAACAGTTTCGAAAATATTTAACAAATAAAGTAAAGTTTTAAAAAATTATAATAAAAAGTAACACAACAACATAACAATAATGAGGCTATATACAGGGGGTACCGGTACCGAGTCAGTGTGCGGGTGCACAGGCTAGTTGAGGTAATTTGTACATGTAGCTAGAGGTGAAGTGACTATGCATGGATAATAAACACCGAGTAGCAGCAGTGTACAAAACAAATGGGGGGGGGGGACAGGCAATGTAATAGTCCGGTGGCCATTTGATTAATTGTTCATCAGTCTTATGGCTTGGGGGTAGAAGCTGTTAAGGAGTCTTTTGGTTGAAGACTTGGTGCTCCGCTACTGCTTGCCGAGCGGGAGACTGGAGGGAGACTTGCCGGTGACTGGCTCTGCAAATTTTATGGGCTTTCCTCTGACACCACCTATTATATAGGTCCTGGATTGCAGGAAACTTGGGCCCAGTGTTGTACTGGGCTGTACGCATCACCCTCTGTAGCGCCTTACAGTCAGATGCCGAGCAGTTGCCATACCAGGCGGTGATGCAACCGGTTAGGATGCTCTCGATGGTGCATGCTAATCTGCCAAATCTGCCAAATCTTTTCAGTCTCCTGAGGAGGAATAGGTTTTGTCGTGCTCTCTCCACGACTGTCTTGGTGTGTTTGGACCATGATAGCTCGTTGGTGATGTGGAGACCAAGGAACTTGAAACTCTCTACCAGCTCGACTACAGCCCCGCTGATGTTAATGGTGGCCTGTTCGGCCCGCCTTTTCCTGTAGTCCACAATCAGCTCCTTTGTCTTGCTCACGTTGAGGGACAGGTTGTTGTCCTGGCACCACTCTGCCAGTTCTCTGACCTCCTCCCTATAGGCTGTCTCATCATTGTCGGTGATCAGTTGTGTCGTCAGGAAACTTAATGATGGTGTTGGAGTCATGTTTGGCCACGCAGTCGGGGGTACACACCCCTGAGTGGCCCCAGTTTTGAGGATCAGCGTGGCAGACGTGTTGTTGCCTACTCTTAATACCTGGGGAAGGCCCGTCGGGAAGTCCAGGATCCAGTTGCAGAGGGAGGTGTTTAGTCCCAGGGTCCTTAGCTTAGTCAATGAACAGCATTCTCACATAGGTGTTCCTTTTGTCCAGGTGGGAAAGGGCAGTGTGGAGAGCGATTGAGATTGCGTCATCTGTGGATCTGTTGGGGCAGTATGTGAATTGGAGTGGGTCAAGGGTATCTGGGAGGATGCTGTTGTTGTGAGCCATGACTAGCCTTTCAAAGCACTTCATGGCTACCTACGTGAGTGCTATGGGTCGTTAATCATTTAGACTGGTTACCTTCGCTTCCATGTGCACAGGAACTATGGTGGTCTGCTTGAAACATGTAGATATTACAGTCAGGGAGAGGTTGACAATGTCAGTGAAGACACATGCCAGTTGGTCTGCGCATGCTTTGAGTACACGTCCTGGTAATCCATCTGGCCCTGCTGCTTTGTGAATGTTGACCTGTTTAAAGGTCTTGCTTACATTGGCTACCGAGAGAGTTATCACACAGTCATCCAGAACAGCTTGTGCTCTCGTGCATGCTTCAGTGTTGCTTGCCTCGAAGCGAGCATTAAAGGCATTTAGCTCGTCTGTATTTTATTGTAATATTGTAATTTACTTCTAGTAAATGGTTAAAAGAATATGTGGCGTTGACATGGACATTGGGGATCTTATCCAAGATCAGCACTTCTACTCTGAGTCACTGGGATTTGTTTTATTACACTAATAAGAAAGGTAGTGGTTGTTGACCTCTACTTGAGTAATTCTATCCCATGTAAGATAAAGTAGGTGTCTGTGATGGATGTGTCTGAGCAGATTTTTAAGGACGCCACACCAGGGTCTAAAAGGGGCCACACTCTGTTAGGTTAATGATATGACCTGCAGGTGACCTTTACCTTGTATGTTTTATTCATTGTCTCAGCACACTTAAAAGTAGCTGACTCAGGAACTCCGTCGGTACACTTACAAACCCAGGGAGTCTTGGCAGTGAGCGAGAACCATTACCATCAAACTGTTTTTCCTGATGGACATGAGGCTTACTTTACCTGAGCTTGCACAAGCTTGAATACAGTAACCTAATGTTGCATGTCGTCTGCACGGCTGTAGGCTGTTGTTTATATTTCTTGAGGTGCAAAAAGGCAAAAGTAGCAGATATTTCCAATGAATGCTATTCTTACGATTTTTGATCACGTACTGTCAGTGTCCCCACCAACTGACTCTGTGCGTGTACGTGCGTGTGTGTACGTATTGTATATGCCACTGAATAATACCATCTAGTTATGATAAAATGGAAAGACACTTTATCTCGGCAAGCCATAATGTCGGAGCTATTGCTTGACACACCAATGCGCCCCCATAACTTCCTGTATCGTGCAATAGCTCCAAGGAGCAGCTTGTCTGCTGCAAGCACTTCATTTGATACATCGCATTCACAGCCATACCCACAGAGATGTAATAGAATTTATAGAGTGATAGTTGAATTACGTTTTCCCTCTGCAAGGCCCTCTGAATGAGTGGTAAGAGACATTGGGACCAAATTGATTTCAGAGCCTGAATTACCGGATGGAGCAAATGGTAATATTCTGTTTTGAATTAAAGTTTGAACACTCATTAACAGTGTCATGCACTATTAAAATAATGACTGAGTGAGATACCCCCAATGTAACATGACAGGTGCACAGGATGTGGTGGGGCCCACCAATTGTCATTGACAATACAAAGGACATAGTTGTGTTTTGCATTGAGTTTAGCTTCATCCCCATATGATACATTTTGCATGATGCATCATACGGGGATATTTTAAGCATTTTGAAAGTTACATATCTTGAAAACTTGATTGCTGACAAGCAATGGGGACGATGTCAACAATGAACTAATGAAATACATTACAACAAATACCAAAATATAGTTTTTGGGTGGAATTTCCCTTTAAGAAGCTGATAATAAAAATGGGCTTATTCTATAGAAATTAGTCCTGCCACGTTAAATAGTAGAAAGCCTATTATTCAGTCGATGTTCCCAAAGGTCCTAGACTATGGCGACATCATCTATATGAACGCAGTTACCACTTCATTAAAGTCGTTAGATGCAGTTTATCATAGATCACTGTGCTTTATTATGGGTGACAATTTTAGTACTCATCACTGCATTCTCTACCAGAAATTGGTTGGCCTTCTGATGTCACTTAGGTTGATACCTTGTAATTTTTTTTCATTTATAAATCCCTTTTATCAAAAAGTCCCACTGTATCAAACATTATTACTAAAATGTAGACATACGAGTTACCACATCCGGTCTCAGGGATGGCTAACTCTGGAAATTCATTTTCTTGCTCCTTATTTGTGGAATGATCTTCAAAATGTTCTAACATTTGATGTTTTGGTGGTTCTACGGCAATTCAGAAAGCTGATTGAGGACCGTATTACTGATGAAAGTGTTCATTTTTTACAACAGTGTTTTCTTTCTCCTTGCATTTTGTATTTATATTTTGATGTGTGTACATTCTGTAATTTATGTAATTCAGGGCTCATGTGTAAAAGAGACCTTGGTCTCAGTTTGACTCCCTGATGAATAAAGGTTAAATAAAATGTGTTGGAATGGTGTGGGTATACCCCAACAACAGAATGGTGTGGGCGCATTCGGCTCATAAAAAATATGAATGTGTGTAGAACGCTGATTGGCCAGCTCATCCTCCTCAGGTGCATGACACCATCGTCTATGAGGAAATAAATGTTTTAGGTGGGGTTTTTAAAAGAAATTATTAGCCAATTTATGCGTTCACCACAAATACTACAATAGCACGAGTCAACAACATTATTTGGGTATCTGTTAACAGAATATGAACTTTTAAAAGTGAGATATTCACTGGACAATTAATTTGAGGTCCATTTCTGAAAGTGGAATAAATGAAATGTAGCTATTCAAAAGCCAATTGTGTCCTTGCTGTCACAGTAATACACTTGGATTTATCCGATGCTAAGCTACATCAATGAATTGAATCATACCAATCTGGAATTCAGCCCTATCAGTGATAAAATGGCCATTACTCACCATTACCAGGTGGGAAGAAATGTAATAGTTTCCTTTGAGTCCTACTGTACCTGCATATGAATAAGGTGATTCACGATGTGTCATGTCTGCTGTCTCCTTATTGCCCAATTAAGGTAGTGTCTGGTTTAGCGGAGAGATTGTCAAACAAGTCATTTTGGCGGGATTGTGTAGAATGCCTCCAGCAGTATGAATTCCATTATCACCCCATTTTGCCTCAGGGAACACATATTGTCATAAAGCTGCAAATGTGGAGGATTGAAAGGGCAAAACACAGATTATTCTCAAGAGCTAAATGGCTACTGTAAATCGAAATGATTGTCATGGCATTACTCCATTGTCAGTTCATGCTTGCTGCTATATATATGCTTTAAGACCTAATTTGTCACTTACCAGCGCTCTGCGATGCCCGCACGACAGCGAAAGATCTGTGATAGATTTGATAAATTCAGTGAATTCCAATCTGGAATGAATTATTCCAAATGTATCGATTTTGGCGCCAGCGAGTCAAACATGATATACAGTGGGGGCGTACACATTTGACACCAGTTTAATCCACATGAGTAAGCAATATCTTTGAGCCCCGGGGTCCACAATGAGTCGTGCAGAGTGACAGCACATATTCAGTGCAGGGAAACTCAGTCCCAATTATCCACTATATGTTCTGCACATTATTCAGTAATTCATGGCGGATCTAAAGTTAACATGACTTTCATTACAAGTCTCCCTGTGTGAAGGTGGGACATCCCCTCCCAATGAAGATTTATCTGAGAGCGTTTTTAGAAATCGAAGAATCTTATAGATATTCACGGTTCACCACTTTTTAATCCACGGGGAGAAGAAACAACTGCGGAGAATATTGTTGAATAGGTCTTTCAATTTGTCAGACGCATAAAGCAAACACACTCAATATTGTCTTTATCAGGAAATATATTTGAAATTAGACATTAATGTGCAGGCACTACTCCAGTTGACTAGGAGAGTGCTACACACGCCTGGTAATAAACATGATCTGTTATGAATTAGAATCGAAACACTAAAATATCCATTGCCATCCATTTCCGATGAATCAAGAAGACCATAATAATTCTTAATGTCCTAAAAAAGCTGCATAAATTCACCTCATACACTACAGTACCAAACCCTGTCAAACCACTCTTTGGTATTGTGACGCATTGAAGTTGTACCAAAGAAATGGCTTAATGGATGTCAAAGTAATATTATCTGAAATCTTACATGTGTTTTATTTTTTTTTCATGTATAGTATCGGATTGTTCACTATCATCTGCTAACATTACTAGTCTTACTGCCTTCTATGAAGACAATCTCTAAGTTTGACAGTACTACTCTTACTGTACTTTATCAATGACTATGCCATGATGAATTGATGAGTAAATTGACCGTGTGATATACTGTGCAAGACTACTGGCTAAGAAAGTAAGGGTCCTGAAAAATGTTAGAAACAGGATACGGTATAGGATATGGTACGCCCTGTTTTGTCAATGTACAACATTGATCACAAACAACGTTTTCCCTGTACTTTTCTGCACAGCACGGGTAACTGAGGAAGAGGTCAGTGGAGGTAAGCTGTGTACGGAGTGGAAGGCCTGGATATTCTATCCCGATTACTAAAACACAGATTGCTTCCCTCACATAATTCGAATCTCTAGATCTTTCTGGGCCTTGCTTATAAATGTGTATAGGTTTGTCACTGGGTCAGGAAGAATTAGTTTCATTTCCATTATTCGTTGACCTACGGTAGCAGACGTATCTATCCAGGCTGATTCGCGCTGCCAGAATTGTACATATTACCTGTTTATACAGCTAATATTTACGGAGGCAATTTGCTCTAAGAGCGTTTTTCTGGGTGTACAACAGCAGTTCTACACCGGGAGACTTAAGTCTGCAGACAGAAGAGCCGATGGACTAATAACTGGTTGATTTCTGTACTGTCACAGTACCTTTACAAAGTGCATAAAAAAGCTGAGTTAATTAAATGAAAACTCAAAGTTATTGTTCTTTGCCAGGCCAGCAGAAAAGAACCCGAGCATCAGGGATAGGGATATAGGGATGGCATTCTGCCAAATAAAACAGTAGACTCTTTTAAAGTAAGTGGATGGATTGTCAATATAAGACAATGTGTTTCCTGTGTTGAGTTCCGGATATTTACATGAATTATTATCTAATAATTACACTAATCTTAGATCCAGACACCCCGTTCAACCAATATTTATCTGGATTCAGAAGTCAACAAAGAAATGCATAGCTTTTTAGACAAAAAGTTCAAAACAATGAACAAATACAATTTGATCGCCAGTCTAGCGTTCGGATTGAAGACAGTAAAGGATGGACACAATATGTCTATTTATCAGACAGATAAAGAAAGAAACTCTGACTCTCTGCTTAATCTCAAGGGTAAACAAGAAGAGTAGTTACAGAAACAAAATCCTTGTGACAATACAACATCAGTTATAGACAACACAACAAACGTAAAGCAATTTTTTTATGGCCAGTGACATCATAGGGCACAGTACGTCTCCATTCCCTGTGATTTCAGAGGGTCGACCGACAAATGAGAAACCAGGTCTGGCCTCTCTCATCTCCCCCTTGACTCCCGGTGATGTAATTAGGTCCGCAGCAGTGCAGCTGAGATCATTTCAGTTTCCCCGCAAAACTATGGAGCCAGATTGGATCCGAGACTCCATATTAGAGGGAAGAACAATAGTTTATCAGAGAGGTTGATGATAATGAGTTCAGGATCAGTAACCACACAAACAATACCCTTAACAGATGGGAGACAACAAGTAGCAGCTGCGGAGGCATTGAAGTGTGGAGGAGACTCGCCTCGGAGAGTCACTAAATAAAACTCACTTCCGTCGGGTATATTCTTACGGGACGGTCACTTCGATGACATCGTTGGAGACAGTCCAACCTGTGGCCGGAGACTGGAGATGACTGGGGCCAGCAGGTGGAGGAGGAAGAGGAGGCGACAGACCTGTTCAGGCATGTTCACCCTCAAGGACACCTTGATTTGATCCAATGCATGATTCATTACACAATTCATCACTAACTTGAACAAGGTAACCAAGGACAGCCAAGGTGACTGCTGACTTCTAAAGATAGTGTAGCAAAAAGGTGTTATTGAGTTCTAACTTGCTGAACTACGTTTTGGTGTGCCTAGAACTCAGTTATGATATAATACATTCTACTGACAATATGTTCCACAGCACACAAAGGCTCAGACACAAAGAGAAATACAGAACATATGATTGAATATGTTATATAGTTTGATCCTGACTCACTGAAAAAAAGTGGAACAAAATCCCTGAACAATGAGATTGTCTGAACACGACTCGCTGATGCAGCCTTAACTGAAAATGAAACAATAAACTTTATTTTTCTAGCGAAAGTAATACAACATATACTGTATGCTGCCATTTGTTCAAACACCTATCAGACAAACCTGTCCATGGTTTAGAGGGTGGCAGGTAGCCTAGTTGTTAAAAGTGTTGGGTCAATAACTAAAAGGTTGCTGGATTGAATCCCTGAGCCAACTAGGTGAAAAATCCGTCTGTACCCTTAACCCTAAATGCTCTGGATAAGAGCGTCGACCGAAATGTAATGATTTCTTCATGAATATAGTCATTGTTTTATTCATATTTAATCAGTCCAATCGTCTAGCTGACCTTAGATGAAGGTGATGCATTTCACAGGAAAGCATTTTTTGATTTCTGATGGGAATAAAAAGTGCCTTAATTATTGTAATACATTCAGCAAATGATGGCTAGCACGTTTGGCTGATCCACTCTTTCAGAGTCCAAGAAAACAGCCAGCAGCATAAACACAAAAGTGCCAAACAAACAGATTTTAAAGGTCCCTTTGATTAAGGTAGCAGATTAATCTCAATAAAGAGTCATTAAAAGTAATACCCAATGGCTTTTAGGGCCCAAAGGAAAGCTTGCATGGTCAAAAAAAGATGAATAAATCAATGGGGGTATACTTTTTATGAATCATGTTAGTATGCTGTATGTGTACCTGTTGAGGTAGTATAGGTGCAGACAGGGTAAATAGGAGCAATGCCATTTCTCTGGACACTTGGGGAAACATCGCTCCATGTAACACTGCTTCCTGCAAAATCACCAGTCTGAGACTACTCTATGTGCCGGTCAGTGACTCTGTCAGAGCGTGACTGAGAGAGGTCACAGCAAAATGTTCAGGCTTGAATGTATTGTTACTACATGATAGCAGAGTAAGAAAGTAAGACGTTATAAAAAGGGGAAAGAAGTGTTGAGGTGGCATACTGTATAGCACGAACCAACCTCACCAAAATGCAATACCACGTTCTCAATGGAATTACAAAACAAAAAAGCTAGAGATACATTGAAGTGTACCTATTGTGATTATGCTTTCTGTTTCAGTACTAAGTGGCCAGACTGGTACCATCCTATTTGAAATGTTTAAACATCCCTACAGCAGGTGTTTCTCTCTGCCAATGGCATGGGATACAGCTTCACCATCCAACACTGCTAACAAATCTCGCCCATACCCTTGGAGGCATGGCCCTGCCCAATCAGATCTCTTCCCATCTCCTGCTACGGACTCCCAGTCAGACTCGCTTTTGTTGTCAAGGCCCTATAATGAACTCTGACACATCATAGTAAGCGAGCCAAGCAAACACACGTCTGGTGCATCTCATCACAAACAAAATATCACACGCGCACACACCACACACGCTCGCTCGCACACACACACACATTCACGCACACACACAAACACACACACACACACTCGCCCACACACTCACCACCATTGGAAGATGTCTATTCATTCGTAGGGTTCAACAGACTAGAGGTCACGAGTCTGTGACTTGTTCTGCCAGAGTATGGCATCCATACTACACTGAACAAAAATATTAACACAACATGCAACAATTTTAAAGCTTTTACTGAGTTACAGTTCATATAAAGAAATCGATCAATTTAAATGAATTCATTAGGCCCCAATCTATGTATTTCACAACTGGGAATAGAGATATCCATCTGTTGGCCACAGATGAAAGGTAGGAGCGTGGATCAGAAAAACAGTCAGTATCTGGTGTGACCACCATTTGCCTCATGCATCGCAACACATCTCCTTCGCATAGAGTTGATCAGGGGGTTGATTGTGGGCTGTGGAACGTTGTCCCACTACTCTTCAATGGCGGTGCAAAGTTGCTAGATATTGGCTGGAACTGGTACACGTTGATCAAGAGCATCCCAAACGATCCCAAAAGAACTGGGACATTTTCAGCTTCCAGGAATTGTGTAGAGACCGTTGCGACATGGGGCCGTGCATTATCATGCTGAAACATGAGGTGATGGCGGCGGATGAATGGCACTACAATGGGCCTCAGGATCTTTTCACGGTTGCTCTGTGCATTCAACTGGCCATCGATAAAAAGAAAGTGTATTTGTTGTCCGTAGCTTATGCCCGTCCAAAACATAACCCCACCGCCACCATGGGGCACTCTGTTCACAACTTTGACATCAGCAAACCGCTGGCCCATTTTTGTTCATTACTGAAGTGTCTCAGTTGTCAGAGAAGATCCGACCACCTCCTGTGTGCTTTGTTCCCCATGCTGCAAGGATCTGCTGTATTTCTTCTCTTTGAAGAAACTGTGATCCAAAAATGTTAATTGATACCTTGTTACCTTACTGCTGAGAGCTACAATTCAGAGATTTATAGTCAGCTAATTATATAATTTCTTTCATTAGCACAATGCTAGTCAAAAGTTCAATATGTCCACATTCTGCTGAAAGACTCATTGATGTAAAACACCATATGGAGAGAGAGGACGGTTGGAATTGACTGGTGGATAGGGACTGGGAAATAAAGCGTCTTCAGGAAGTATGCATAACCCTTGACCTATTCCACATTTTGTTGTGTTACAGCCTGAATTCACACGTCTACACACAATACCTGATAATGAAAACGTTTAAACATGTTTTTAGAAATGTTTGGACATTTATTGAAAATTAAATACATAAATATGTTATGTACATACAGTACCAGTCAAAACGTTTCGACACACCTACTTTTCAAGGGTGACTACTTTGAATAATCTAAAATCAAAACTATATTTTGATTTGTTTTAACACTATTTTTTGGTTACTAAATGATTCCGTAGTTGTTATTTCATAGTTTTGATGTCTTCACTATGATTCTCAATGTAGAAAATAGTAAACATAAAGAAAAACCCTGGAATGGGTAGGTGTGTCCAAACTTTGACTGGTACTGTAAGTATTCACACGCCTTTGCTATGACACTCCAAATTGATCTCAGGTGCATCAAATTTCCTTTGATTATCATTAAGATGTCACTACAACTTGGTTGGAGTCCACCTGTGGCCAATTCAATAGTCTGGACATGACTTAGAAAGAAACACACCTGTCTATATAAGGTCCCACAGTTTACAGCGCATGTCAGAGCAGAAACTATACCATGACGTCCAAAGAACTGTCCGTAGACCTCAAAGATAAAATTGTGATGAGGCATATATCTGGGGAAAAGTATAAAACCATTTCTAGAGTGTTGAAAGTTTCCAAGAGAACAGTGGTCTCCATCATTGCGATTGGAAAAAAATATGGAACTACCCAGACTCAGCCTAGAGCTAGCCGTCCGACCAAACTGAGCAACCGGGCAAGAAGGACCTCCGGCAGGGAGGCGACCTGTTTTTAGGTGACCAAGAGGTGACCAAGAACCCAGTGACCACTCTGACAGAACTACAGAGTTCCTTGATTGAGATGGGAGAACCTGCCATAAGGACAATAGTTTCTACAGCAATTATAGGAGATTTATAGGAGAGTGGCCACACGGAAGCACATGACAGCATGCCTGGAGTTTGCATAAAGGTACTTGAAAGTCTCTGGGATCACAAGGCAAAATATTCTGTGGTCTGATGAGACAAAAATGTAACTCTTTGGTTTGAGCGCAAAGGGCTATGTCTGGAGACAATCATGCAGCTCATCACCCGTCTTACACCATCCCTACCATGAAGAATGGTGGTGGCAGCATCGTGCTATGGGGATGCTTTTCATTGGCAGGGACTGGGTGACTGGTAAGGCTAGAGGGAGCAATGAATGGAGCCAAATACAGGCAAATCCTTGATAAAAACCTTCTTCAGGGAGCAAACGACCTCAGACTGGGGCGAAGATGTTCCAAAAGGAAAATGAACCCAAGCATACAGCCAAAGCAACACCGAAATGGCTTCAGAACAAGAATGTGAAAGTCCTTGAGAGGCCCAGCCAAAGCCCAGACTTGAACCCCATTGAGAATCTATGGATAGACTTGAAGATTGCAGTTCACTGACACTCCACATCTAATTTAACAAAGCTTGAGAAAATCTGCAAGGAAGAATGGGAGAAAATCCCAAAATCCAGATGTGCAAAACTGATACAGACATACCCAAGATGACCCTAAGCTAACCCTAATCGACACCAAAAGTGCTTCTAAAAAGCATTGACTCATGTCAATTAAACATTTCTGCATTTACTTTTCAATAAATGAAATGAAAACATGTTTTCAGTTCGTCAGCAAGGGATATCGTGTGTAGATGGGTGAAAAAACAGCAACTTTAATCTATTTTAAATTCAGGATGTAATACAACAAAATGTGGAATAAGTCAAGGGATGTGAAAGCTTTCTGAAGGCACAGTATATTACGGATGCAGTAGGTCTCACACTTACAAAGTCACATGTAGAGGGCTAATAGAGCACATCAATAATAATCACATCACTGAAACTATGATTAAGCCACACCTAGTATCTTACTATGGAACATAGCTAAGCTTGTCTTACATTGGCACTATGACAGTTTCAACAACTTATAAGACCACAGACGATAAAAACCGCCTTTCCCTGTTCCAACCTTTCCGCTCATCCCAATTTGGGAACCAAGCCATGCTCTCTGAGCAGCAACCTTGACAGATCAGATCATTCCAGACTGACTCCCTATCGCCTGCCATCAAAACTACCTTCCACCGTATCAGCTCATGTTACAATGGCAACACTCTTATCTGAGATCTAGTGTTGAGAAAAGCGGAAAATGAATATCAACTCAATTTGCCATCGATTGCACTGGTAATTAGACCTAATTCAATTTCACATTTCCCTTTTCTAGTTTCCCCCCTCTGTTTTTAACCCAAAGGAAATAAGAGCAGTTTGTCTGCAAGTATATCTAATTTTGGAGGAGTATTGTGATTCCCCGACGGACTCATTTCACAGGGAACGCCCTGACTTTGGGGATGCCGTTGAGAGAAATTACTTTGCAATTAATAAACTCATAATGAACTGATTCAGGGAAAAGCATATCTTTGTTCTGCCACTGGGAGAGGTCTGACCCAACACTGAACATCCAAGATGATGACATTACATCTATGTGCTCTGGAATAGGGCTTCACATTGAGAGTACATTCTGAGAGAGAGAGAGAGAGAGAGAGAGAGAGAGAGAGAGAGAGAGAGAGAGAGAGAGAGAGAGAGAGAGAGAGAGAGAGAGAGAGAGAGAGAGAGAGAGAGAGAGAGAGAGAGAGAGAGAGAGAGAGAGAGAGAGAGAGAGAGAGAGAGAGAGAGAGAGAGAGAGAGAGAGAGAGAGAGAGAGAGAGAGAGAGAGAGAGAGAGAGAGAGAGAGAGAGAGAGAGAGAGAGAGAGAGAGAGAGAGAGAGAGAGAGAGAGAGAGAGAGAGAGAGAGAGAGAGAGAGAGAGAGAGAGAGAGAGAGAGAGAGAGAGAGAGAGAGAGAGAGAGAGAGAGAGAGAGAGAGAGAGAGAGAGAGAGAGAGAGAGAGAGAGAGAGAGAGAGAGAGAGAGAGAGAGAGAGAGCGCTGACGGCACTTTATATTCTATTTCATTATCGACTGTAGCTCAGATGACGGTTTAGAAAATCAGATTCTGTGATTTGTTTAAAGAGTAACTTTCGAAAAAATAACAGATGTTTTAGGCTAAGTCATGGTGAAAGACGTCACTTCTGGTCTTCATTTTGACAGTTAGTTGCAAAAGTTAGTTCAACTCTACTGTTGAAGTCGTGATGTAGAGGCACCTTGAGGAGGTTCCTCTACGTCATCTCAAGGTAGGGTTCGGTTTGAAACACACTCCCTTCTAGATGTGCTGGGTGGTACCACCTCAAGGCTTACTATAAAAGCAGGTGACAGTGCGCCTTATTTGGCAGTGGTCTTGGTAAGTGGAGTTTGCCAATATATTTAGCATGGTGCTTCCTTGACTAGACAACTGACATTACACAACATTCAAAAGGCAGTAAGGCATATTTCTACATATGGTAAAATGGTTTACCCTTTCATATACATCTATGTGATTTTACGTGTAGTCTATGGGGATTATACGTGTATATTTGTAGTTACATCCATTGTAACAGGAAATAGATAACAATGGTTGTAATGTCAATTCGTTGTAGTTTTTCCAGACCACTATGACTGATTGGTGGCGCAGTCTGCTAAAACAGTTGGTTCCTAGTTTAATGGCAAGGAGTTCTAATCCCACTTCAGGGAGTTCCTTTGTTTTTAAAATCCTTTGTTTTCAATATTCATCCTTCTAATTCTGAGAAGGTAGTAGTTGTAGGTTTGTATACAGTACCCAAGACCAATCTGTGAGTTCATCTGACCGTGGTAAAAAGAGCTACTGTGTAAATACTGTAATGCGGGTGGATTGAATTGAGCCCCTAATCTTCATTTCAAGGTGAGGATTGCGCTTTTCTTCCCAAACACAATACCGCAATAAATGTGAGTCCACGTTTCAAAGATGTGTTTTTTGCACCACATGGGGGATTTCAATTTACACCATAAGTGGCAAGATGTCAGGAACTCGGTACCTTACCACTGTGAGCTAACTGTCCAGAGCCGTATTTGCTCACGATGCACATCATTGTATTATCAGAGCGCGCCAGTAGACTTCTGGTAAGTACTGTATGCTTTAGTGAGAACATGTTGGGATCAGGTACAACTACGTTTACCCACCCCCAAAATGAACATTTATGGGCAATTCCCCCCACCTACGACTTCTCACCTGAATATATTTTTTTATTTGAAGGGGTTGGGCAAAGGCTGAAATTGGGGTTGAGAGTTACCATTTAAGGACATAAGGATCCTGCAGTGATCTGTGTAAAAAGCAGATATGTCAAAGTGGAAATATATTTCTGTAAGAATAACTACATTCATATCTTCCACATGATAGAATCGTATTACTCCCAGCTTGTTGACATTCAACAATGTCACTTAATGTAAGCTATGTAGAAAACCATTTTCTAATCAATGGCCCATTTGATTTCTAATTTTAACACCAAAATAACACAATTCCAATCAGTTTAGTTGATTGAGTTCACAGTGGGAACAACAGTTTTGCATACACCTGCTTTTTGTTTTCTTCAAATAACTTGTTTTTGCATGGGCTATTTCCCTTACACAATGCAGAGTTGTCTGTCCCAAACTGTTAGATTGATTCACCCCATTTCAATGTTTAATCATCTTCTTGATTAATTCTGTTAGAGGGATGCTTCCGATTTCTGAAATGAAAACAAAATTGACGCAATGTCACTTTGGTTGGGAATCTACTCTGCATTGTACTGCAATGCTGTTAGGTTGAGACTGAGGGGGTCACTGTCACCAGAATAATCATTGCCCCTTGCAAAACTAACAGCCCTTGTACAACTATGGTAAACTGTTAAAAATGTATTCATGTGTTATGGCAACACATTTATTGACCCTTCTTTCATAACCCTGTCATAAGACAAAAACAACTGATCTCATCAAGAGTCATAACAGCTCTTGTAAGTTTATGAGGAAAAACAGCATGCCACTGTGAATGCATTCGGAAAGTATTCAGACCCCTTGATTTTTTCCATATTTTGTTACGTTACAGCCTTATTCTAAAATTGATTAATTGTTTTTTTCCCCCTCATCAATCTACACACAATACCCCGTAATGACAAAGCAAAAACAGGTTTTTAGAAATGTTTGCAAATGTATTAAATAGAAAAACTGAAATATTATATTTACATAAGTATTTAGACCTTTTACTCAGTACTTTGTTGAAGCACCTTTGGCAGCGATTACAGCCTCAAGTCTTATTGGGTATGACGCTACAAGCTTGGCACACCTGTATTTGGGGAGTTTCTCCCAGTCTTCTCTGCAGATCCTCTCAAGCTCTGCCAGGTTGGATGGAGAGCGTCACAGGACAGCTATTTTCAGGTCTCTCCAGAGATGTTCGGGCTCTGGCTGGGCCACTCAAGGACATTCAGAGACTTGTCCCGAAGCCACTCCTGCGGTGTCTTGGCTGTGTGCTTAGGGTCGTTGTCCTGTTGGA
The DNA here is from genome assembly GCF_045679555.1 of Salvelinus alpinus. Taxonomy (NCBI): domain Eukaryota; kingdom Metazoa; phylum Chordata; class Actinopteri; order Salmoniformes; family Salmonidae; genus Salvelinus; species Salvelinus alpinus. The sequence goes on from NC_092123.1 coordinate 3,911,223, forward strand.
AGGTGAACATTCACCCAAGTCTGAGATCCTGAGTGCTCTGGAGCAGGTTTCCATCAAGGATCTCTCTGTACTTTGCTCCATTCAGCTTTCGCTCGATCCTGACTAGACTCCCTGCCACTGAAAACCATCCCCACAGCATGATGCTGCCACCACCATGCTTCACCGTAGGGATGCTGCCACCACCATGCTTCACCGTAGGGATGCTGCCACCACCATGCTTCACCGTAGGGATGCTGCCACCACCATGCTTCACCGTAGGGATGCTGCCACCACCATGCTTCACCGTAGGGATGCTGCCACCACCATGCTTCACCGTAGGGATGCTGCCACCACCATGCTTCACCGTAGGGATGCTGCCACCACCATGCTTCACCGTAGGGATGCTGCCACCACCATGCTTCACCGTAGGGATGCTGCCACCACCATGCTTCACCGTAGGGATGCTGCCACCACCATGCTTCACCGTAGGGATGCTGCCACCACCATGCTTCACCGTAGGGATGGTGCCAGGTTTCCTCCAGACATGGCGCTTGGCATTCATGGAGTGCTGAAGAGATGGTATTCCTTCTGGAAGGTGGCCAGCTCTAGGAAGAGTCTTGGTGGTTCCAAAATTGTTCCTTTTATGAATGATAGAGGCCACTGTGTTTTTGGGGACCTTCAATGCTGCAGACATTTTTTTAGTACCCTTCCCCAGACCTGTGCCTCGACACAACCTGTCTTGGAGCTCTACAGACATTTCCTTCGACCTCATGGCTTGGTTTTTGCTGAGACATGCACTGTCAACTGTGGAACTTATATAGAGAGTTGTGTGCCTTTTCCAAATCATGTTAATTAAATTGAATTTACCACAGGTGGACTCCAATCAAGTTGTAGAAACATTTCAAGCATGATCATTGGAAACAGGATGTACCTGAGCTCAATTTCGAGTCTCATAACAAAGGGTCTGAATACTTACGTAAATACTGTATTTTTAAATCCATTTTAGAATAATGCTGTAACGTAACAAAATGTGGAAAAGTCAAGGGGTCTGAATACTTTCCAAAGGCACTGCGCATTGGTACTGTTTATAACAGATGTTATGCAACTTAATAAACCCTTCTGTCTTGCGTCACACCTGGCCACTCACTCAGTGCTGCCACCAACCCTCTGCTTGAACAGTTGGGCGCTTAGCCCCTCACTGCAGCCTTACACAGTAATCCTCCAAGGGGCAGCGAGCCATGGAGAGGGCCTTGTAAGTGGACAAAACACTCTAAGCATGCTTTCCACAGTGCTTAACCACACCATTATTAGCATGACTTATCTGCAAGACACCTCTTCACACATTCCACTTCCACCAACTGGCTCGGTCCACTACTACTACTGCTGCTGGACATTTGTGTGTGATTTATTCTGTAGCAGTGGATAGGGTCTACAGACTATTGCCGAAGAGGCTATCTGTAGTGCAAAGACAGGCATTCTCTGGTTCAAGCACAGGGTTGATTACTATAATCTGGAGACAACCACTCGCACACATAAAAGCAAACACACACACACACACACACAAGCACACATAGGCAGACAATTACATGCACATATATACACATGCACGCACACACGCACGCACGTACGCATACGCACTCACGCACACACACACACGGAAACGCACGCACGCACGCACACACACATACGCACACACACACACACACACACACACACACACACACACACACAAACACACACACACAGACACAATCACACAAACATAAACACACACACACACACACACACACACACACACACACACACACACACACACACACACACACACACAACCACAGTTCTATTTCAAATGGGGAAAAGAAGGGGGGAAAATAACAATATGTTATTACTGATTAGGATCCAAGGAAATGTTCAAAAGATGTACATTCCTCAGTACTCCTCTTTGGTTCTAAAGCAACATTATTATTCCGTGTTGAAGTGACAGATTTTTTCCTCGAGCCTTGATGTTGATGTTAGTTCATCACTGAGAATTCTCAGGGAAAAGAGTAGCATTATAAGAGACTCCTGACTTGCTTTTGTTTGTTATGTTCAACTTCCCTTGTTATTCCCCTTTAATGCTCTTTCTATCTCTCTCCCTCTCTCTTCCTCTCCCACTCGCTTTCTTCTCTCTCCCAAGTCTCCCTCTCTCTCCATCCTACCCCCGCCTCTCTCTCTCTTTCTCTCTCCCACCCTTTGTCTTCATCTATTCTTAGTGTAGCATTTTGTTTTTTTGGCAGCTTCACAACGAGATATAGATCTCGTTAATTCTTAGCTCGCAGCGTGTTTTGAAACATGCAACTATTTTCCTCCCTGCACTTCATTGATGCTTCATTATTTTTTATTAGCACGAAAATTGTAAATAATTAGTTGCACACGGTTCATAAAAAGAACACAGAAAATTGAATAGAGCCCTGATGCGTCATCATAAACGCTGTGCCAGAAATGTACAGTCCCATTATTTCTGTTCATTTGGGAATGGATCGGAAGAGACATGCTTTCCTCTCATGATGTTGTTTCATGGAGATTTGTGAAACTGATGCAATAACTGATTGTATTATCCTCTAATTGTGGTCAAATGTGTTTGTTGCATATGTTTTACACTGTGCTCTGTAATTTTTTTTTCAAATATTGCATAAAACGACAATTATTTGTACAAGTGAAGGCTGGCAGGTCCAATGGCATGCTCTATTTGATTGTCGACATGTACGCTGCGTAGACACCGTTTAAACAACACCAGGGGATACTGAACAGACATGCATATGATTATGTAATAGGTGTAATCTAAATGTATCTAATTATGCAAGATACTTCAATCATGTAATGCTACTTTGGGGCAAAAGTCCTGGTCAGTCCAGGACCTGTTGTCCAGGATTCCCCAAGGAAACACTAATGATCATGTCACACCCTCATCAGCAAAATGAATTAGGTTGTTGCCTGCCACGTGTCCAATTTCACATATTTGAACGCTGATCCATTTATGGCCGTCATTATCTCGTGTCCACAGATATGCTCCTGATTGAAATAGGATGAATTCATGAGTAATTAAATTAGCGACAAGGTTACTCTGTGACCTTCCCGCAAATTAGTGCAGTAACAACGTAAATCTATAACTCATTGTGCATCTTAGGTAACGTGTAATGCATTAGTATAATAATCCATGCCTTGAAGCCGTCAGAAGTGGGAGTCAGGTTTCGTATCCAACTTGAGCTTTCACATTTGAATAATGCCACATTTTCAGGATTTTATTGATCGACTGATTGTACATTACTCATACAAAGCTAGCATAAAATCAGTAAGCAATGCTAATGGACTCCAAGGACACACTGGAGAAATGTACTCTGCTGTTGACGTCCTTGTCGTGGCTCTTACCTGACTTCAACAACAAGTCTAGTTTCTCCGAAGACAAAAGACATGCTCAGTATTTTGCCAAGTCAAGTATAACTCAGGCAAACACGTTGAGTAAACGCGCAATCTTATGCACCACATCAACAAAAGGCTAATTAAAGTTCATTAGCAGCTGTTTGTCTCCTCAGCATCGTTTTGGCTGTCAGTTTACCTTCATCCACAGTCGGGCCTCGCGGTGCTGAGAGGGAGGAAGGAAGCTGTCACAACGACCTCCAGCAACAAACACACTCCGCGCTAAGCTGGACGTACACATCTACTGTGCCAGACCCTCAAGGTGTATGTGTGTGTTTGGAGTGGAAGGTAGTGGAGGGTGCAGGCACTGACAACAGCATTTAGAGACAAACCCACGTCTCTTATATCTCTTATAGGATAGGATAAAGTAATCCTTCTAACCCCCCCCCCTTAAAAGAGTTAGATGCACTATTGTAAAGTGGTTGTTCCACTGGATATCATAAGGTGAATGCACCAATTTGTATGTCGCTCTGGATAAGAGCGTCTGCTAAATGACTTAAATGTAAATGTAAATGTCTTATCCACACCACTGAGGAGCCAGCACCACAGCCGGCTAATTAATTGGATTGGAACAGTTTGGAGGCCAGAGTCGGGTTATTTAAGTACACTTAATGCACATCTTTTTTAAAACACTTCCCTAAGATTGAGTCTGTATGGCTATGCCTTATCCTAAAGGCAAGATAAAACAGTGGGGCACAGTTGCACAAAGCCAAAAAGACAATGTCAAAAACACTATTTACACTTTTTACCCACAACCCGCATACGGGTTGAAAATGACCGATTTGGTCAATGATAAGCGCCTAAATTGGAACGCAGTGGCTGTGCAGTAACATGCAACCCATGACAACAGAGCTCAGGGTCTCCTCTTTACAGCGCTGTATGGGATTCAACTGACTGACATTCTAAAAGTGAGCACCAAGCCAAGAAGAATATGCTCCCAGCCCTCCTGCTAATGGGCTACTTTTGCTAATGTTCTGTTGTCCAAAAGAAGGGAATGCTGTAAATCAATAGGACTCGATTTGTTCTGAAAGATAAGACGTTGAGGATTATATTAAAAACCGCTTTGATGTCATACATGCAAACCACACACCCGTCGAAATGTGCACTACACTTTTCCATATTATAAAACTCCTTTTATATACACTATCAATGTGTATGATCACTATGTTTGAGGTACAGTTACCTCAAACATGGTGTCATACCCTGGGTGGTTCAGAACAGAATGAGCCTGTTTTTCGTATTGTGATTATAATTAGCCGGGGAACACGCACCAATATTATTAGCTGTTTCTCTGAAATGCCTTGTGAAAGCCTAACAGTGTAAGATTGTATTTTACTAGTCATGTTGGAAATAGAATCAGCTTTCAAAATGCCCACCTGACGCAGATTGCAATTCATAACGGACCGTTTTTGGATTGTGTAAACAACAGAAATTGCGTGATGGCGGGGATGCAGGACTGTTTTCCAAACATAAAAATAAAAGTGTGCTTGCTTCAGTTGCTCAACGGCACAACTTGGAGAGCTCACAAAAGCATTTTACAGTGGAAGGCTCTTTCCTTGAGCCAAGTGCATCGAAATTATTCAGAAAATTGTGCACACTTTGGAGAGATGTGTGACCACTTGGAGATACCAGTTAGACCTCTGACTCAAACCCTGTATTTTTTTGTCTTATGTTGCACCTACTCCACATTTTTCAGGAATTTATCATTATGTTACTGAATGTATACCGAGTATTTTCAGATTTTGTTATTGACAAATTCTGCAAAAAGTACAGCTCATGTAAAATGCAGATACAATCAACAGGGTAATGTCTGCATTCAGTCTTGTGTCAGGTGAACTGTTGTGTCCTCATCTTTTGTCCTATATGTGTTCCCTTTCACTCGCTACCTCAGTAATGCATAAGGGTTCTCATATTTTTTCTGTTTGATACATTTCAAAATGTAGGTCAATTCCCATCACTGTAAAGGGTTAGATGTAAAACATAAATCCAGATTGCACAGACAAAAATTTGTGAATACAACTAGTGCAAACAAGCAACGAGTTTCGTCAATTAATACATATTCTCTTTAGGACTCACATAAATGATGGAACACGTGCACACACGCACACACATGCATGCACACACGCACACACACACAGATTTTAAATGCTGTATTTGAATCCACAAATCATATTACATTTGAGAAGGATTCAAACACTCATACACTCACACACAAAGCTGATTCTGTCAAGTCTACAATTAGGTTCACTTCTGATTCCACACGCACGTTGACGCACACCACAATTATATCTAGTTGGGAATATTTCAACAATTGTATCACGCAGTACTGACTCATTGCCTCTTGGGAACTATCAAACTTCTTTGTTTAAAAACGCGAAGCCAGACTTTCTCATGAAATGACTCAACATTTTTAATAGGATCATGTCTGTCCGACCCAGCAACACAATAACTAGAGGAACAAGGAAGAAAGGAGACAAACACACAAACACACACACATACCCAGACACACATATGCACACACCACTCCCTACTCCACTGGCTTATCAGTGAGGCAGACAATGCCGTCCCCCATGTAATAAGAGCTATCATCATGGGCCCGGGAGTGCATTACAGGGCCTCAGATTGTGGACTAGATGGGGCTCTCGCGGGGGCAGACAGTAGCTACCAGAACCATGGAAGGGGGCAAAGCTGCTTAGCCAAGTAGAGGAAATGAGAGAAGGCTCTGGTTCTCTCCTCCAGAGGAAACACCATGCTTGAGTGAAGAGGCGGTGTTTGAGAGAGACAGACGCTGCATGGCACAGAGAGGACAGAGTGATAATAGAGATTTGTGATAAGGTGAAAGAGAATAAAAAGAAAGGATAAGGGAAGGCTACTGCTGTGATATGGCCAGGGTCGGAAATTTACAAGGCTCCAATTTATAGAGTGTGCTAGACCTTGGTGTAGCTTTCCAACATGTTCATTATGTTTATAAGTCACGTTTGCTCCACACTCAATGTGAAGCAGCAGTGAACAATGCACTATTCATGGCTTTGGAGTGTCGTTAGCCAATAGTAAATGAACATAATTGTTATAAGGATTCATAAAAATCATGTCCCTCCATAACATCATTTAGGTTTTATGAACACATGCATAATGTGTTATGCAAAGGTAATACATGATATAAAGTATCTCAAGGCTTGCTATATGCGTTCATTGATGCTTATGTATGCCTATGACCAGGCCTATGACAGCCGACATACACGTGTACATGCCTATAATGCCCTTTAACCCTAAAAGCGCCAACATCTTTAGATATTTTTCTCTTAAAAGCACCCCAAATTTGTAATGATTTCAAGTAGAAACACTTTTTTATTTAATGAACCTTTTGTAACACAAGTAAATGGTTTAAATTCCCCCAAGATAAGCATATACAGTATATTTGGTGGTGCACTGACTGAAAAGGGTTGGGAACCACTGACCTACTGTAAGATAGCGACCACCATAGGCGATCATCAGACTTTTAGCTCTAACTTTGGAAAGCTATGACCCTGTCAACTCAGATCCAATTGCATCTGAAAGATGACACTCTCAACTTGGTACAGAGACATTGACTGGAATCGAAATATGTATTTTAGTTATTCAATTATCATTACTCTATATTTTTTTATTATAGTGGTTGCCTAGCCTCCCAGGGGCCAAATATGGGGTTGGCTCCATATCTTTACCTTTTCATGGTACATACATCTACCTCTGTGCCAAATCTGGTGCTTTTATCACAAAGTGCACTATTGAGTCAACATTTTCAGCACCACTACTATACAAAATAGATATTATTTATTTTGAAATCATTCTACATATTATTTTTTGGTGGGTAACTAGTTGCTTCACAAAGTCCTAAAATATCAGAAGGATTTTAAAAAAGGGTTAAGAAATGATGATGTTTTTGACCCCTGTTGGTGCTTTTATGGTTATATAACAGCCGAAAACATGGTCGAGACTTTCCCATTAGTTTTATCTTGTCTTGCAAAATTGATGATGTCAATGGGGATCTTTGCTTGTTGTGAAAATTAATTGAGAGTGTTATTTTTTTTTTTTTCATAAATCAAAGCTGTGTAAACCAAAGACTCAAGTCTACTTTTAGAGGTCATGTTACTAATTTAATTTCAAGAGGTGAGTCACGCAAAGGATGCGCAATTACACACCTGGTCTGACTGTTTATACACAGGGCCGGATTACTACTATACACCTGTTCCGACTGCTTGTACACAGGGCCAGATTACTTAATGTACACATTTTGTGTAAAATATTGTTCTTATACATACTTTGACCTTCAATTGGAAACTAGAACCATACTTGTGAGTGGAGTCTATAGTTGTTATTTGAAAAGTGCCAAAACCATTTTGCTATCTAATTTCACAACAGTAAAACGGTCTGTTTATATGATACTGGTGAAGGTACTGCAAAGCAAACTTAATTAAGTTTAACTACAAAATGTAAATGAACGGTATATCATTTTGTAGTCTCAATCCTGATACATATTTCACTTTGAGGCTCTAAAATGGAGTTGATGCTTCAAGAATAAGTCCGTTTAAGTGGAGGAAGAAGTCGAGATGACAACCATTGTGGATGGAAACTGTCATCTATGTTTAAAAAGATAAGAATTGCAGGAACCTGTACTTGAAACATGAAAGAGTACGATTTGATTTATTCAAATCCACCAGACATTGACAATATATGATGGTTCCATCTATCATTGGTTTGATGTTAATTCTCCTACTGTAATTCACTGCGGGGTGAGCGTCACGGGGGAAGATGCCCAGTTTTTTTTCCTGCAAGTCACCCTAATCAGTCTATCTGTTTTTTTTTCATCTCCACAATTCTTTTACAGCCTCACTCAACATAACGTATCATCATTCTGTCACATAATTTAGTATTGCTATAACCTGTTTGATGTCTCACATAACTATTGTATGCACAGGATATGATCGGAAAGTTTAAATTTCTCGCGAGCGAAAGAGGGGGGTTTTGAACTTGTATAATCTGATTAGACTTTTGTCATTCAAGACTGGGGAATAGAGCTTTCTAAATCATTTAGCACCTGACATTAGCAGGGTATGGCAGGTTTCGGCAGGGTCACCGACCCCCATCATTTTACCATTACAAATCTGAGTGGATTTGATTCGAAAGGGGTTAACAAAGGTGCCTGGTGCTCCAGTTTACAGGCTCAGCTCTGCATCTGAGGATCTGCCCACCCGCTAAACCAGGGAAAAAGAGCCCACATCTCAGCATTAATACAAGTTCCCATGCCAAGATGTATAAAAATAGTGAAGCAACTAACTACCCTTGTTACCTATGGGACGGTAGATGTCCTCGGCAGAATGCAAAGATGGTTCAGATTTTATTGGAATGGGAGGTTAATTAGAAAGGAGGGATCTATCCGGCTCTTTGGCTCTCAGTGTTGTTTCACATTGAGCTACTGAGTCTCTGTTGGGCCCTTGCTGAAATGCCTCCTCGCTATGAAGGGCTACTTTCAACCTTATTGTTTTAGCTAACTGTCAATAATAGTTATATGATTCATAAATGTGCATTCGACACTGGTGAAAAAGATCGCTGGTAATGCATTATGCTTATGGTAATGCCATTAAGTGGCTTTTGTGTCCTGACCCTCCATTTCACAGTAGTTGACCGTTATTGCTAATGCACAGGTCCGTGGCAACAGACAGTAGGTAGACAGATGCATTCAGCAAAAACTGGGGTAACTTGTCAACAACTCTCTCACTATTTCCTCTCAGTATTTATAAGAGAAAGAAAGATACATCTAAGATGCAGATATTTTTCCTCAGTCAGAAATTGTTTCCACAGAAAAGTAAATGTCAACGATATTCCCTTTCATTTGAGACAATATTAACTTTATCATAAATATGAAACTTTTTGTTGACTTTGAGAACAACTATAAACATAACTCGGACACATTTACTGATAAAGATTTACAGAAGGCAAGGTCTGTTACACAGGTGACTGAGAAAATAGTGACTGAGTGCACATTCCAACGTAACAGTTTCAACAATGTACTTACTGCTTAGCAAATACTACATAGTTGTAACTTCATAATTGACTGGCCTGAAAAGAAAGAAATTATTCCCACAAGTACAGCACAGAACATTCAATCGCCAGGGAACCCTGGGGAGAGGAGTGTGACTGATTCACATAAACAGTGTTTCAGTGGTGAGTCAAATTCACAACATACAGGCAGAGTATTGTGGGTCATAAATGAAAAGCTGTAATCCATGTATTAAACACCAGCCTGCTTGCTTTGTTACCAGCGACAGTTTAAAGGCTCAGTTCTGTCAAAAAAAGTGATTTTACTGTGTTTTATATACAGTATATTTCCACACTATGAGGTTGGAATAATACTGTGAAATTGTGAGAATGATGACAATGCCCTTTCAGTGTAAGTGCTGTCTGAAAAGACCGCCTGACATTTCAGTCTGTTTTGGTGGGAATCAGTTTTGGCCTGCCTGGTGACATCACCAAATTAGTTGATAGACCAATAAGAAAGAGTTCTAAACCGCTAAAACTGATAACCACAGCTAGTTATCAGTTTCCCCCTCCCACTCAGACCACTTCCAGACCGTCGTAGCAAAATTATTGCTTGAGAAATTGCTCTTTGCTAATTAGCTACTTTTGTTCATGTTTAACCATTTTAATTGGGAACAATCACAGTAAGATACTTAATTGTTACCCAGAAATAATTTGATATTGAGATAAAAACGTCTGCATTGGGCCTTTAAAAGGTGATGGGGGGCCAAGTCTTCTCACCCTTCCACTGAAACGACAAAAAGCAGTCCCCTTCATCTTCCAAATTGCTTGTCGCATTGTGTTCGGCAAGTTTGTAATCATTACACTTTCCAACAGCATCCATAGAACCTCACCACTTTCTGCCACCCGCCCACTTTACCTCCACGCTTTCAATGTTTCCCTGCCGGCACAATTAAATCTCTATTCTAAGGGACAAGATAGGAGAGGTGACGAAGCAGCCTTTCCTTTATATATCATTCTACAATGACATTTGCCATGATCATTTTATCTTGCATCCAATATATGTACGTCTTCTTGTGGCTTCTTTGATTTTGTTCACAGTGGACGTGACAACATCCTTAAATAGGTTTTAACAAAACTCCTACGTCTAACATCATCATTTTACTTCGTCTAGCCTAAGTATCTTTTTAAAAATGTTTCCCTAGACAATGATAGTACTTTCACATTATCCTCACCTAGACCTCATACTGTGTCTCCTAGATGACAGGGCATGGAAGTCACATGCTTGATTGATGAGAAGGTGATTAAATTGAGTCCATATTTTACATATCTGTCATAGGAGTTCAATTAAGAACTCAGAGAGGGGCATTGGAATGAGTGACTTCATGTAAGATTATTTTTCTGCAGTCGGGTGTTACTCCAAACAACACCTTGTAGAGTTGCTAAAGGAGTCAAGGTGACAACGTAAGAGGAGAGTAGACTAGCAAACTGCAGATGGAAAGTGCACGACTCTTTGAGAACAACAAGAGTCTCTCTAAGGTGTCGGAGAAATGGTGAGCTTAATGGCACAATCACATGTAACAGTTGTCCAAAGCTCCAGTAAACATTGGTTTAAATGAGAACCTGCTGGTCTTCTGGGGGTATTGCCTTATGAATCAAAATGAACATAGTGAGTGAGGCAGCCTACTTTGGGAATCCCATCACAATTGGCCAAATGAATTGAGACAAACACGGTAATCCTACCAGTGAATTACCTATAATATTATGTGGATGGTTCAATTCTTTCTCCTTAATTATCATAATGCTTTTCCAAAAACCAAAACAGATACAGCCCTGGCCCCCAGCGAGTTGAACAGTTCAATATAAATGCAATATACTGTAAGCACTCTGCAATACCGCTTATTGAGTGAATTCCCGGGCTATTTTGTTCTCTGCCAAACAAGGTGCAAATGCATGTCTACTGACAAACTGCAAGCACTTGATGAGACAAATGGCTTAAATCAATGCTAAAAAATGCAATACAAAATAGCTATTTGGATTATACGTTTTTTTACTAGCAGATATTCAGATGGATTTGTTATTTCAGGTTGATGGGGCCTACAGTTATTCTTTAAGCAGGCATTTGAATTCTACCTTTGAATGGCCATCAGTAAGAATGCTATGAATTACTTTAATTAACTAAAACAGACCAATAGTTACTATGATAAAGGCCAAGGGAATTTAAGCCAATTGCACTGATTCTCACACTTCACATGTGCACTCTTAATTATGTTCACAAAAGCCATGATAATGCTTACCGCCTCCATGAAAGAGATACCTTCACACAGCCTTGTTCCTTGTAAAGTTATAAAGTATGTCCCAAATAAAGAAATCTTAATACTTTTCATATGTTTTGTATTGTCCAGGTCCTTGAATAATTGATTTCTCATTTCAATAGCTAGAAAATTCTTGATATGACTCATGGAAAAACATATGACATTCCATTAGATTAATTAAACGTCTTGGTTATTTCGAATGGAGAGGATGCCATGAAGATTACTGCCTCAAGACAAACCTGTTCTTCAAGAACATTCTCTACCTCATCCCTTGAAAGGATATTGTTAGATTGAATGGCTTTTAAGCCAATAATTTTTTAAGCACATCAGACAGTCACAGCCAAGGCAAAAGTAGGATTGCACATGACCATTCCACAAAATGGGTGGAACGGCCATATTTTGCATCCTTTTGGCAGAAATTGTAAACCAATATTGCATTTTAGACCACATGGAGAATTCAATAAATCAGATTTGTAATTATAAATAAAGACTTGCTGAAGTGCCAAAATTCAGCATTTTGACATGTACCTCTGTCAACCCTGTCTCACGTCTAGAAAGATTATGACCCACTTTGAACGTCTCCAAGATTCACCATCGTTGTAAAGCCCAAGTTATTTTGTTGCATTTGACAAAGTCATTTTTTAAGATGATTATTTATTTAATGTGACTAGGGATTCATTTCCGTCTGTCCCTCATTTTAAGGTCAACCCTGTTGTTCCTTTTAAAAATGTTTTTTCAAAAGAAACATTGAACATTTAATAGTCAAATCATAGTGTAAAAGCAAGTGAGCTGGTTCTAATCCTTTTGGCCATTTTCTGGTGTTTTGTGGTGGCAAACTGAGCGGATCGAGCATAACATGTCAACCCTGTTAACCACAGATAGACAGGCTCAATATTTTTGAACAATTACATCTTTTTTGTGAAACTTGTACACGACAAGCTCTGTTGTACACGACAAGCTTCAATTTACCATGTCACAAGGATATTTATGGCTGGTCCACATTCTGATACTGTTCTCATGTCTCCCTTTTGATTCCACACAGATATCCACTTCAGTAAAGAACGATACTTGTCATTTTGCGGCATTCATAAGTCCTCCAGACACATGCGTTGTCGGGTCAGTGTATCTTTGTGGTAGACCCATTTGCTTTGACAATGACACAACACTTTCCATTACATCTGATATTTCCATGCCTTCAAACTGGGCTCAAGTCGCCGTGTAATCATGACGTGTGACTGTTGGGAATCAGGCCTGGCCGTGTTGGCCTGTCATCCTTTCCTTATTTCCCTCGCTGTGACGCTAGAGGAGGCTGCCATATTGTGGGCCGCTTATTTGCATTTGCGTTCATCAGGCTTTTATTGCAGGAGATACATATTCCCGGGGTACATCACAGTAGATCACTCCACCCTAGTAGAACAACAAGATAAGATGTGCTAATATACAAGGTGATAGATTTGTGAAGTGTTTGTAATAGTGTTACGTTTGCACCTTATTTTCAGAGGGGATTCAGAATAAACGTTTTGATTATGGTGAATTTACTGTAGGGCCTACTGTGTCCAGTTTTACATAGTCTGACAATGGATTGGGCAGATAAGACATTAAGTTGGAGAGGTTATAGGTTTATTATGACCAATGTATATCAACATAGGACCTAGGGCTTCAAATACAGCAATGGCCATACTAAATTAGTATTTATGAAAAATGATGTCATGACACAATTAGCATACCAACGAGGTAAGCAAACCATGTTTTTAAAATACTGTCTGTAGTACCGTACAAGGATACGTTTCTAACCTCGATTCCATTGGCTTTCACCTCAGAGGCCATACTCTTGGGAATCTGTATTTCAGAGTCAGAGCCCTTCATAGCTATTTTTGACTTGCTTAGCCTACTTTTGAAATGACATTCCCTTTTTTGTGCTCCTTCTTTTCTTTTCTTTTAGAGAGTCATACGCTTACTTGACACAACCTTTGCTCCCTCTTCTTTCGTGGTGGTTCACAATTGGCTTTGATCTGTTGATCAGGCTGTATCAGTTATACTACTGGCTATGAGACTTAACCTTTCAAGGCAGCAGCACATGGATCACTTGTAAAGGGTGTTTTAAATCTGCTTGTGGATTTAACGTATTATAAAGCCTATGCTATGAGCTGACAGATATATTAATTAACTACATGCAGAGAATATGCATAGTCATATAGTCGCTCAAAATGCAGCACGACCCTTTGATTTCAAAGGCATTAACGAACTGACAGTAGACAGTACGCTGTCTCTCCTCTGAAGAAATATTGGCAAATAAGATGCAGCAGTCGACAAACATATGTGAGGATTAGGTGAGTAAACAGAATATAAGAGTCGCTGAAAACCATGTCAATGAATGGGATTATGCAAAACAAAAAGTGGCAACCAATCAATGGTGCTTGGCACTGGCAGAGAATACTGAGGAGAGAGAGAGAGAGACAAGAGACCAAAATGTTTCCCAAAATGGGTTATTAGAACAGCAGTGAATGAGTTTCCCAAAAACATTTTGACACTAACAAGCCTTTTTTTAAATAAAAAGTGCAATTTCCTGAAAACCCCTAATGACAGTGGGATTATCAATCAGGGCATTGACGATATCAATCACAGAAGTAAATCCTAATCATCATAATCATTTTGGGGGGTGGCTCTTTCAGAGTGTATGTGGTCTTGGTATTACGCACATAATCTTGTTCTTTATTTATAAGGCACATGGCATGCATCCTCAGATTTGTATTTTATTTAACCTATATTTAACTAGGCAAGTCAGTTAAGAACAAATTCTATGAGAAGGCAAAAGCACTCCTGTTGGTATGGAGGCTGGGATTAAAAATAAATATACATTTTATAAAAATATAGGACAAAACACACATCACACAAGAGAGACAACACAACACTACGTAAAGAGATACCAAAGACAACAACACAGCATGCTAGCAACACAATATGACAACAACATGGTACAGTGGTTCCTCCTTTAAAAGTTGCATCATACTGAGGCACACCTTGCAGGCTGCTACAGCATTCTGTGGGATGTTATCTATTTGTCAGCAATTTTTTCTGTTAATGCAAGTTATTGCTAGTTTGACCACCAGAGGGCATCTTTGAGAAGCATTTGATAATATTCCGTATTGGTCATCCCCAAAGCCAACACCCTCTTTGGCCGCATTTCCTTCCAGTTCTCTGCTGCCAATGACTGGAACGAATTGCAAAAATCGCTGAAGTTGGAGACTTATATCTCCCTCACTAACTCTAAGCAGCTATCTGAGTAGCTTACCAAACTCTGCAGCTGTACATAGCCCATCTGTAAATAGCCCTCCCAACTACCTACCTCATCCCCATATTGTTTTTATTAACTTTTTTGCTCTTTTGCACACCAGTATTTCTACTTGCACATCATCATCTGCACATCTATCACTTCAATGTTAATTTGTTAAATTGTAATTACTTCGCTACTATGGCCTATTTATTGCCTTACCTCCTTACTCCATTTGCACACACTGTATATATATTTTTCTATTGTGTTAT
This sequence comes from Salvelinus alpinus, assembly GCF_045679555.1. Classification (NCBI taxonomy): domain Eukaryota; kingdom Metazoa; phylum Chordata; class Actinopteri; order Salmoniformes; family Salmonidae; genus Salvelinus; species Salvelinus alpinus. The sequence goes on from NC_092123.1 coordinate 3,926,534, forward strand.
TGACTGTACTTTTGTTTATCTCATGTGCAACTCCGTGTTGTTTTTTGTCGAACTGCTTTGCTTTATTTTGTCCAGGTCGCAGTTGTAAATGAGAACTTGTTCTCAACTGGCCTACCTGGTTAAATAAAGGTGGAAAAAATATATGAAAAAAATAATAATATAGCATATGGGATTGATTTTGCTTCTAACTTCAATATGCTCTTTAAATAAATATCACCTACAGTACACCATTTTTAACAGCACATTACTCAACACTAGTGAGACTCATTTCGCCTATGGTAGGCCTACAGTATATCGAGAAAAATGTTTCAATGACGTGACTCTCTGCCAATATTTACATTTAGAGGATTGGAGGACTCTACATTAATATCTATGGGGCATTTTATGTTAGGATCTGTGAGAATATCTGAGAATATCTAAGGGGCTTTTATATCATTCTAAATGTATAATTATTATTAATAATCGCTTTGTTTAAAAAGTAACAATATTTTGGGAGATCTTGTTTTCATTTAACCTAGAGTGAGCGAAAAAGGGCAATTCTTCAAAATGGGATGAGTGATAAATAAAGTACATTTGTAAATAAAGCCAGTTTGTTATTTAGAATTATTTATTTCTGGAGAAACCTAACTTGATTATTTAGCAGACATCACTTTCTGATATTCATGATGATGATGAGCTATCGGCAAAGGCAATCTGTAATCTGCTGGCATCACGGCACGACATCAACATCGCTCTAATCACAGTCAGAAGACAGTTTAAGAAACTTGCGTGGACTTATGGAGAGGCTCGGTAAGAAATGTTATATTAATATACAGTGAGGGAAAAAAGTATTTGATCCCCTGCTGATTTTGTACGTTTGCCCACTGACAAAGAAATTATCAGTCTATAATTTTAATGGTAGGTTTATTTGAACAGTGAGAGACAGAATAACAACAAAAATATCCAGAAAAATGCATGTCAAAAATGTTATAAATTGATTTGCATTTTAATGAGGGAAATAAGTATTTGACCCCTTCTCAATCAAAAAGATTTCTGGCTCCCAGGTGTCTTTCATACAGGTAACGAACGGAGATTAGGAGCACACTCTTAAAGGGAATGCTCCTAATCTCAGTTTCTTACCTGTATAAAAGATACCTGTCCACAGAAGCAATCAATCAATCAGATTCCAAACTCTCCACCATGGCCAAGACCAAAGAGCTCTCCAAGGATGTCAGGGACAAGATTGTAGACCTACACAAGGCTGGAATGGGCTACAAGACCATCGCCAAGCAGCTTGGTGAGAAGGTGACAACAGTTTCTGTGATTATTCGCAAATGGAAGAAACACAAAAGAACTGTCAATCTCCCTCAGCCTGGGGCTCCATGCAAGATCTCACCTCGTGGAGTTGCAATGATCATGAGAACGGTGAGGAATCAGCCCAGAACTACACAGGAGGATCTTGTCAATGATCTCAAGGCAGCTGGGACCATAGTCATCAAGAAAACAATTGGTAACACACTATGCCGTGAAGGACTGAAATCCTGCAGCGCCCGCAAGGTCCCCCTGCTCAAGAAAGCACATATACATGCCCGTCTGAAGTTTGCCAATGAACATCTGAATGATTCAGAGGACAACTGGGTGAACGTGTTGTGGTCAGATGAGACCAAAATGGAGTTCTTTGGCATCAACCCAACTTGCCGTGTTTGGAGGAGGAGGAATGCTGCCTATGACCCCAAGAAACCATCCCCACCGTCAAACATGGAGGTGGAAACATTATGCTTTGGGGGTGTTTTTCTGCTAAAGGGACAGGACAACTTCACCGCATCAAAGGGACGATGGACGGGGCCATGTACCGTCAAATCTTGGGTGAAAACCTCCTTCCCTCAGCCAGGGTATTGAAAATGGGTCGTGGATGGGTATTCCAGCATGACAATGGTCCAAAACACACGGCCAAGGCAACAAAGGAGTGGCTCAAGAAGAAGCACATTAAGGTCCTGGAGTGGCCTAGCCAGTCTCCAGACCTTAATCCCATAGAAAATCTGTGGAGGGAGCTGAAGGTTCGAGTTGCCAAACGTCAGCCTCGAAACCTTAATGACTTGAAGAAGATCTGCAAAGAGGAGTGGGACAAAATCCCTCCTGAGATGTGTGCAAACCTGGTGGCCAACTACAAGAAACGTCTGACCTCTGTGATTGCCAACAAGGGTTTTGCCACCAAGTACTAAGTCATGTTTTGCAGAGGGGTCAAATACTTATTTCCCTCATTAAAATGCAAATCAATTCATAACATTTTTGACATGCGTTTTTCTGGATTTTTTTGTTGATATTCTGTCTCTCACTGTTCAAATAAACCTACCATTAAAATTATAGACTGATAATTTCTTTGTCAGTGGGCAAACGTACAAAATCAGCAGGGGATCAAATACTTTTTTCCCTCACTGTATATATATATTTTTTCTATTTATATGTATATTTCTTTATGTCAGAACATTATTAACCATTGTTTTGTGCTGTTCTGTAGTTTCGACCCAATGATTCTTCTGACAAACTAAGAACTTCGCGTCCTGCAGGCCCAGGCATGGATCAAAGCTGGCGAGACATTCAATAATGTCATCTTCACAGACGAATCAACCGTGGCCCTTGAGCAATTTGCTCAAAATTGCTACAGCAACACAGCATGCTAGCAACACGAGCCATGATAATGTATCATGGCTCAAAATTTCTTTCAGGAAGAAATCATCAAGAGATATGCTGGATTCTATGTCAGAGAAGTGTTTCTGGGTACACATCGTTTCTTTCAAGGTAGGATTATAGAACCCTATGTTACATTTAGGCCTATTTACATGTATATTTCTATTATTGTACCTAATGTTGGCTGTTAGGCTAAATGTCTTTTTGTCTTCTCCCAATGCAGAAAATTACCCAAAACACACTGCCGCCTGGGTTTGCATTGCAAATGAGGGCATAAACTGGGTCAAGACGCCAGCAGAGGAAGTAGACCTTTATGTAGTAAAAACAAGGTTAAATAAATACAAATAAATAAAAGACCCAGAACACCTTCGGTAGGCCTACAGTATATTTACAAATATTTTTTTCATCTCTACATGTAGGTCTCCTGATTTAAACACGATCGAACTTGTTTGGCATCAACTGAATACATTCATCTGTAACTCTGCCAAGCCGACAGGCAAAGATGAACTGGTCAAGGCCATCAAGATGTTTTGGCTAGAGAAATTGATGATACAGCAATGCAACAAATACATGAATGATCTCAGCAAGGTTTTACCTGTGGTCGTGGAGCTGGGTGGAAGTGCAACTAAAATGTAGTTAATATAAACATCCGAATTTGAATATATTTTTTTGTCATTATTTTTTATTTTAATAACGAAAACATAAAGATGTTGATGAAGAAATACTGTACTGCTGTTTTGAGTTAGAAATGTAACACTTTAGAGTACTTAAGCATCGAATACATTGCAAGTTGAGGGATTTTCACAACAGTAGCTGGGTTATAAAAAGTCTATTGTCCTGCTAATAGCAAACATTTGCGTGGTGTTCTACACCTGCTACAGTTGTGATGTCGTCACTAATATTCTACAATGTAGAAAATAGTAAAAATATAGAAAAATCCTGGAATGAGTAGAGTGTCCAAACTTTTGACTGGTACTTGCTTAATTAATTAGATTAATCCATGAAAAACCCTCTGGTTTTCTGTTAGGATGGAATGGAAAATATGGCGCTGTACAATGTGACGGTCGGCAGTACAGTACTGTGCTATTTAGCTAAATAATCCCTGTGTCGTGTGGACGGGGGACCGGGGTTCAAATCTCCGATGGGGAGAAAGGAGTATGCTTGTCTCAGAGCAGTGTGAAACGGTGCTAAAATAGTTGTAGGCTTTTGATTCTAACTTCAATATGCTCTTTAAATAAATAAGACCTAAACCATTTTTTAACAGTATGTCTACAAATATTTTTTTCAATGATGTGACTCTCCGCCAATAATTGCATTTAGAGGATTGGAGGACTCTGTATTAATATCTAAGGGGCATTTTCCTTTAGGATCTGTGAGAATATCTGAGAATATCTATGGGGCTTTTATATAATTCTAAGTTAATAATAAAAATCGCTTTGTTTAAAAAGTAATGATATTTTGGAGATTTCGTTTTCATTTAACCTAGAGTGAGCGAGAAAAAGGCAATTCTTGAACATGGGGTGAGACATTCTGACAATTTGTAAATAAAGCCAGTTTGTTATTTAGAATTATTTATTTCTGGAGAAACCTAACTTGATTATTTAGCAGACATCACTTGCTTATATTCAGTTAACACATATCTTAAAAATCTCATGAAATATTTGAACATTTTTGTTTCTCCATGCTTGTCTCAGAGCAGCGCGAAGCGGTGCTGAAATAGACGTCCACAGTGGGAAGAATGTGTATTCTGTTCCCACTCGTGGTATCTCTCTTCGGTTATACATCCTTGGAATAGCAGAACAGCATAACGGTCCTGCTATTGCTGTGCCCGGTGAACAGTTGGTCAAGTTCTGTTGTCAGAAGAGGAATGGAAATGTCAGAGTGAAACGAAGACCTGATGAAGCCGCCACGTATGTTGACTCTGCCTGTCAGAGGTGGAGTTCCAGAGCTCACAGGTGTGCTTGGCATGGGTTGTGTCTCCGTCTTGTTCCTCTCCCTTTTCAACGCGTGATTGAGTCATGGATTCCAATGATTCGTCTGACAAACAAAGAACTTTGCGTCCTGCAGGCCCAGGCATGGATGAAAGCTGGCAAGACATTCAATAACGTCATCTTCACAGACGAATCAACCGTGGCCCTTGAGCAATTTGCTCACGGTGGCTACAGAAATAAAGGAAGAAGATCAAGAAGATTAACGAAAGCATAAAGATGTTGATGAAGAAATGTTGTTTTGAGTTAGAAATGTAACACTTTAGAGTACTTAAGCATTAAATACATTGCAAGTTGAGGGATTTTCACAACAGTAGCCGGGCTATAAAAAGTCTATTGTCCTGCTAATAGCAAACATGTGCATTCTTTATTGTAACCACAATGCCACACATTATTTTTGTATCTACCTTTCCAATGACTTTTAGAGTTTGGGATTTACAAATGTGCGCTTTTAATTATTAGTTACATTGTTTTAGTTCGAACGTGAAGACTTTTTTTCTTTAAATTATTATTTTATGTAGGATGCTACATTTTTGACCAGTTGCAACTGTAAGTAGGCCTAATAAAAATCCTACTTCTATTAGGCTGTTAAGACTCAGAGCCTACCTCAGCCAGTTAAGTTATTTTATATAGGTCTAGGCTCCGAAGAAACAGACTCCAATTAAGCCCTGTTGTTGTTTGCAAAGTCAAATTAAAATGAAGATTATTGTTGAAATGATTTGCTCGACTGGTGTAGGTTTCCTCCATCAGTTGGTGTGCACTTGCATAACAAGTCAGCTATATTTTCAGCACCAGCCACTGTTCACCTCCTATTGATTGCGCTGCGGTTGCCCCCAGTTGTTTTTTAAATTGAACCTTTATTTAACTTGGCAAGTCAGGTACGAACAAATTCTTATTTGCAATGAAGGCCTACCCCGGCCAGACCTGGGCCAATTGTCCGCCGCCCTATTGCACTCCCAATCACAGTCGGATGAGATACAGCCTGAATTCGAACCAAGGACTGTAGTAAAGACTCTTGCACCGAGATGCGGTCCCTTAGACCGCTGCGCCACTCGGGAGCCATGACCAATATATATAGGTGGGTTCACACCTAGCTCAACTTGGGGAGGGTTGGGGGGGTTCACACCTAGCTTGGCTATTAGACAATTCTTTAGTAAAGGTTGAATAGTCTATTGTTCAGCTAATAGCCCATCCTGCTACGCTTGTGAAAAACTATTAATAATTATTTTTCCTCTTTCCACAGGTTAAAGATTCCAATTGATAAAATGGTTTTAGCCAAAATCGGCCACAACCCCAATTAATACATTTGGACACAGTCGAAAGCATGCTGGACTTCGGGCTAGAATGTTGAGAGTTCAAAACCTGCTCCCTGTTTGTTTCATTACATTATTATGCCGGTCTCGGAGCAAATAGCCTGGATTGTTACTCCCATCTTGTTCCTCGCTCTCTTACACGCGTCATTCAGCACGCTTGTGGGCGTGCTGGCAGGATGTAATGTTTTTTATTCTGTATATATGAATTACAAATCAGCCGTTACTTAAATCATGTTTCTAGTCTATTGCATAGTTACAATGTGTAATCATTGATGTCCCAGGAGCCGGAGTGGTAAACACTGTTGAAGTGTATAATTGTAAAACATACATGCAGACACAGCAACATTCAAATAATGGAGTTTGAAACACCTGGTATTGGATATGACTTGCTAAATAGCAATTTTCGTAAATTAACTTTATGACAAAAAAACATGCACAATCTTTTGTCTCTATATTAACTTCTTATAGCTGCAGGGGCAGTATTGAGTAGCTTGGATGAAAGGTGCACAGAGGTGCCCAGAGTAAACGGCCTGCTCCTCAGTCATAGTTGCTAATATATGCATGTTATTATTAGTATTGGATAGAAAACACTTCAAAGTTTCTAAAACTGTTTTAATTATGTCTGTGAGTATATCAGAACACATATGGCAGGCAAAAACCTGAGAAAAAATCCAAACAGGAAGTGGAAATTCTGAGGCTGGTCGATTTTCAACCAAGATCCTATTGAAATCACAGCGAGATATGGATGAGTTTGCACTTCCTACGGCTTCCACTAGATGTCAACAGTCTGTAGAACCTTGTCTGGTGCCTTGTCTGGTCTGCCATGACCTGACCATTCTTTGACCATGTGCGTTCACATGAGAGGGAGCTCTGTTCCATCGCTCATCTGAAGTCAATGTAATTCTCCGGTTGGAACGTTATTCAAGATTTATGTTAAAAACATTCTAAAGATTGATTCAATACATCGTTTGACATGTTTCTACGGACTGTTAAGGAACTTTTGGACATTTCGTCAGGTTTTAGTGAACGCGTTTCCCTGATGTTGGATTTGTTTACCAAACACACTACAAAAATAGCTATTTGGACATAAATGATGGACATCACAAAAAAATATGAAAATTTATTGTGGAAGTGGGAGTACCGGGAACGTATTCAGACGATGATCAGCAAAGGTAAGTGAAGATTTATAATGCTTTTTATGAGTTTTGTTGACTGCACAATTTGGCTGGTAACTGTATGGCTTGCTTTTGTGGCTGAACGCTTTTTTCAGATTATTGAATATTGTGTTTTGCTGTAAAGCTTTTTGAAATCTGACACAGCGGTTGCATTAAGAACAAGTGTATCTTTAATTATATGTAAAACATGTATCTTTCATCAAAGTTTATGATGAGTATTTCTGTTATTTGACGTGGCTCTCTGCAATTTCTCCGGATATTTTGGAGGCATTTCTGAACATGGCGCCAATGTAAACGGAGGTGTTTGGATATAAATATGAACTTAATCGCACAAGACATATATGTATTGTGTAACATGAAGTCCTATGAGTGTCATCTGATGAAGATCATCAAAGGTTAGTGATTCATTTTATCTCTATTTGTGCATTTTGTGACTCCTCTCTTTGGCTGGAAAAATGTCTGAATTTTTGGTGGTGAGTTGGTGGGGACCTAACATAACCGTTTGTGGTGCTTTCGCTGAAGCCTATTTGAAGCCTATTTGAAAATCGGACACTTTGGTGGGATTAACAACAAGATTACCGTTAAAATGGTATAAGACACATGTATGTTTGAGGAATTTTAATTATGAGATTTCTGTTGTTTGAATTTGGCGCCCTGCACTTTCACTGGCAGTTGTCATATCGATCCCGTTAACGGGATTGCAGCCATAAGAAGTTTTAACTAACATATTCCTCTCATCTGTCATTTTGCTTGACTCGTTATGATGTTATAACTACTTACATCTGCTTCCCCCGTAATGTTTTGTCAGCCTTCTTCGTTGAAGAAAGCCACCAGGGACGGGTGGCTCGGGGCAAATTCGTCATTGGAACCACTCAATATGATTGGTCATATAAATGCATATAAATGCATAATGAGTGCTCTAACTCCCCCTTGCGGTGGTCTGGAGCAAGGAAGCGGTGACGCTGGGTACCTCTAAGTCCCATGGTGTAAGCTCGCAACTTTTAAAGGAGTAACCACTGTAGCAACACAACATGGCAGTAGCACAACATGGTAGCAACACAATACAGGGTACACACATTATTGGGCACAAGACAACAACGCAAAGGGCAAGAAGGTAGAGACAACAATACATCACACAAAGTAGCCACAACTGTCAGTAAGAGTGTCCATGATTGAGTCTTTGAATGAAGAGATTGAGATAAAACTGTCCAGTTTGAGTGTTTGTTGCAGCTCGTTCCAGTCGCTAGCTGCAGCAAACTGAAAAGACGAGCAACCCAGCGATGTGTGTTCTTTGGGGACCTTTACCAGAATGTGACTGGCAGAACGGGTGTTGTATGTAGAGGATGAGGGCTGCAGTAGATATCTCAGATAGTGGGAAGTGAGGCCTAAGAGGGTTTTATAAATAAGCATCAACCAGTGGTTCTTGCGACGGGTATACAGAGATTACCATTTTACAGAAGAGTATAAAGTGCAGTGATGTGTCCTGTGATAGGCCCAGGACCAGTCATTACCTCAACGCAGCCATGACAGAGTGAGTCTGTTTCTGGGGACTGACCTCTGCTGGACTGCTAATGGATGATCTGAGCGTTTGAGGTCTCGAGGACCACAGTGCACTGTGGAACCCTGCTGTAAGGACAATGTGCAAATGCCACGTGCTGGCAGCGACCTCAAGCCTCTGACGTGAACCTTTGGCCAGACTAGACCCATCAATGCCAGAGTTCCCCTCTCCTCCTCTGCACTCTCCCTTTTTTCCTCTCCCCTTTTTCCAGTGAGTGTGTATCCTGCTCACATTGTCTGATAGACAGTTCGCCTGGGACTGAAATCTCTCATTGCACGCTCAAAGTGACAAATCAACAAAGACAATCTTACTCGGAGGATGTGGTTGTAGATGGAGAATGTATTTATGTGTGCCTTCCACCCTGCAGAATGGCAGCACACAAACAGGCAACACAGAATGACTCAGAAGTACAACATGTCTTGTTAATTATTGAAGTGAAAGATGTTGAGGACCCAACATTGTTCCGATGTTTCCACAGACAAAAACAGGTTCAGAGGTTCGTGTGCAAGGTAGACAGAGGTTCATGTGCAGGGTAGACAGAGGTTCATGTGCAAGGTAGACATGATATGGGATTATTGTTGAGTATGAAAGTTGCGGATATACTGTATTACATAAATTGCAAGAAATATTTCAAGTTAATGTAAGGAACGAACCAGACGAACTCAAAGTATTTTATGCACTCTTTGACAAAAACAACACAGAACCCTGCTGGGTCATCTCTCTCTCTCTCTCTGAGAGATCACCAAACTCGTAAGGCCGCAGGGCCAGACGATATTCCATGTCCTCAGGGCATGCGCAGACCAGTTACCAGGCATCTTCACAGACATTTTCAACCTCTATTTGTCCCAGTCTGTAATCCCAACATGTTTCAAGCTGACTACCATCATTCCTGTCTCTAAGGCATCCTGTCACAATGACTACTGCCCTGTAGCTGTCACATCTGTAATAATAAAGCTCTTTGAAAGACTGGTCATGGCTCACTTCAACTCTATCATCCCAGACACCCAGGACCCACTCCAATTTGCATGCCGCCCCAACAGATCCACAGGCAACGCAATCTCAATTACACTCCACTCTGCCCTCTCCCACATAGAAAAAAAGGATGCTGTTCATCGATTACTGGTCAATGTTCAACACCATAGTGCACTCCAATCTCATCACTAAGTTCAGGACCCTGGGACTCTGTAACTGGATCCTGGACTTCCTGATGGACCAACCTCAGCTGGTAAGAGTGGGCATCAAAACCTCCGCCACGCTGACCCTCAACACGGGGGCCCCCCAGAGTTGTGTGCTTCGCCTCTTCCTGTACTCCCTGTTCACCCACGACTTTGTGAACACCAAAACTCCAACTCCTTCCTCAAGTTTGCTGACGACACAATGGTGGTCGGCCTGATCCCCAACAGCGATGAGAAAGTCTACAGGGAGGAGGTCAGACACCTGGCAGTGTGGTGCCAATACAACAGCCTGTCCCTCAACATCATCAAGAACAAGCAGCTGATTGTAGACTTCAGGAAACAGGGTGGGTTGACATTGACGGGCCAAAGTGGAGAGGGTCAAGAGCTTTAAATTCCTCTTTGTCCACATCACCGAGGACTTATAATGGTATTCTCACACCAGTACAGAAGTGCCTCTTCTCCCTCAGGAGGCTGAAATGGCACGCTCCATCGAGTTGGCACGCTCCATCGAGAAAATCCTGACTGGTTTTATCACCGTCTTGTATGGCAGCTGCACCACCCTCTAACGGAAGGGCCTACAGAGGGTGATGCGGATAGCCCAGCGCATAACTGGGGGTGAGCTCCCAGCCATCCAGGATGTACATGCCAGGCGGTGTCTGGGAAAGGCACAAAACATTTCCAAAGACTCCAGACACCCGAGACATGGACTGTTCTCAATACTCCCATACGGTGCAGTTTTTATGTCATGGCCATATAACTGTTAAATGGCTAACAACTACTGCTGATGCTAAAATGATTATTGACTAGATGTATTACTACCACTGCGCTTCTGTTAATTGATTATTGATTGCCATTACCATTAGTTCCTATCTATTTTATCCTGCTACTGGTCACTAGTACTCCTGTTTACATGTATATATTACCTCTACTATATTTTCTGACGATACGATGGTGGTCGGCCTGATCACCAAGGACGATGAAAAAGCCATAAGTATATTGCCATAAGTATTTAGATATTCCTGCTACCAGTCACTTTCCAGCCCTGTTTATATGTACAGTATATCCACCTATCATGACACTGTCACTCTCCCACACACACTCTCTCACAGTAACACCCACACACTCACAGTAACACCCACACACTCAGTAACACCCACACACTCACAGTAAGACCCACACACATACACACACACTCACCACCACCACACACCCACCTACCACTTATGCTGCTGCCATAGTCTTTACTATTGCTATTATTATTATTTATCCTGCTACCAGTCACTTTCTCCAAATCCCCGCCTATACATACAAAACTCCAGTATCCCTGCACACTGTACATTTGACATTTTAGTCATTTAGCAGAAGATCTTATCCGGAGCGACTTGCAATTAGTGCATTTAACTTAAGATAGCTAGGTGAGACAGTATATTTTGGTATTGGCACTGACCCTGTATATAGCTATCTTATTTCTTGTGTTTTCTTAATTATATATATTTATTTGAATCAAGACCGATTTTACTTAAATATACACCATGCTCCTGAGAAGTTCTTCTACCCCTCCTCAGTGGTGATGCCAACATGTCTATTAGAATGTTCTGTCGTTGCACTGAACAGACACAAGGTCAATGCTCTGTTTGAATGTAAGAAATGCAGACAGAATGATCTACGCCATTGCAGCTGAATTGTTACTGAATTATTACTCTTGACAACTTAAAGTAGAAGGTCTCTACCATTATAACAACCTACTCTCTCCTTAGAGGGCAGGTGGAATAGTTTCAAATTTTATTAGTCGTATGTATGGGATACGCATGGTATAAATCATCCAATGGAATGCTTACTTGCACATTCGTTCTCGAATAATAAATAAATATATGAATAAGAACAAAAAGTTAATGGCTCAGTAGAATAGAATAAACATAATACAGGAATACACAATTTATATTCCAATATTAATAGGTGTTTTGGGAAAGGGGGGATGGGTGACAATGTATAAACAGTAGTATAATAAGAGTCTGGTAGCAGCAGTTGTGATGTGAGTAAAGTAGGTTTACAGCATGTTTCCCCTCAACACAATCTATTTTGGCAAGGCTGTATTTCACTATTTGTGCAGGTTGAATAATTCCTAGTCTAGGTAAATAAAGGTGATGTTTAAACAGCAACGATGCCTAACAGAAATTGAACTGCAATGAAACATAAATTCTAAACATGTTTTATTCCTAACAATAAGGAAATTCATCTGCAGGATGTGCACTGGAACAATAGGTAAAACCTAACATTGACAAGATACTTTATGTATAGTACACAAATAAATATAGTACCAAATAAGAAAATAGCGGTGTTAACCACCCAGCTGGATCAATTATCATACAAGCAGAACAAGCAACAGCCGAGTGATTGCTGTTTTCCTAGCTCAGTGTGATAAATATATAATTTGCATTCCAATAAATACAAATGTGCGGCCCCAAAGTTTGCTCATGCCACTCTCAATTCACTGATGTAAATGATTCCATATCTGAATCTCCGAATATCAAATTAGAGTCTTATTTTCGCTTTCACTGCTGCCGTACATTCTATTTGCTTTATTTTAATAATCTTGCAGGCGCGTCTACTGCTCCGACCAGCTGTACCTTAATAATCTGTGTTAATGGCAAATTTGTGATAGTATTTCAAGTGTAGTATTTCCCATACTTCACCAATAATTGGCTTACTCACGAAGATTGAACTTGCTTCCTCCCGTCGTCATTCTTTCCGGCTAATAATATGTACAAAGTTCTATTTGAAGTTGAAGACATCCTATTAAAAGTTTCCCCAACCTTTGTTTATGTGAGTGTCTAAAATATGTATATTGTTAAGAGAAAAAAAACAGTAAAGCTTACTGCCGTTAGATCAGAAGGATGCAGCCTTGGCAGGTAGATCAGTATCTCCACTGAATGGACCATTTGTTGCCAGTAAAAACTATCTCCCCCAGCCGACCTGTCCCACTTTTTAACAATCAGCTCACCTAAACCCTGCAACTCTGCGGCACATAAACCCCAACAGGATAAAAGATTAATGTGATGTGACACTTTGTGCCTGTCACACATTTGGGCACACCATATTTTCCTGATTGCTCTGCGAGATATCTACAGGCCTACAGCCTTTTCCCTCACAGCTCTGGCAGTCAGTCCTGCTGTTGCAAAGAGCTGCAGGAAAGCAGTAGCCGATCACATCATGCAAATCGCAGTCGTTTGTTAGGACGTGCCCTGCATCAGAAAGGGGGAAAAAAAGAGGGGGAAACAGAGCGAGAACAGACGGGTATGTTTTTCAAAGCCTCTGTGCTCTTGACCCCTACGCTTTGTTCTTCATGCCTTTGTAGCTATGGCGACATGCCGTTGGACACCTCAAAGGTCAACAAGATAAACATATGGCCGCTTGCATAAAATCAACAGAGAATATGTGTTTCGGTTGTTTTTCCTTGTCATTTCAAATCCCATCACTGTTGGTCACCCGCCAACAGGTGGCTAGCTAGCAAGGTGACACAGCTTTTTATTTAACAGGACCTACCATATGCCTAGACGTATGGAAAATATGTTTTCTTGTCTTGGTGATACATGGCGATGTCAAAGTTGCTACATTGAGTACTTGTTTACTTGTCTTTACAATTGTATGGTATCCTCATGGGTAAAAAAACATTTCCTAAGTGGATAATCACAAATAAACATGCTCAAGACCCTCAAGAATGATTGCAATTATAAGTTACACTATTTTATGGCCAAACTATTGTATGAAAGTAAAGAACAGTGTAAAGTGTCCTCTGTAATATATGGATTTTTCAATGAAAGATCCTGTGCGATGATAATCGATTGATAGTTCAACCAGTGTTGGTTTAAATGACGTCAGGAAGATGAAAGTGGTCAAACAGCTGGAGAAGACATGCATAAGTCAATGTGCAGTGCATTTCCTCGTAGAAGACAGTGAAGCAGTCGGTCAGTAGCGAGTTTGTGGATATTGATGAAAACAGGGGACATGTCCTGGCATGCCCTGTCAATCTCATGTCTACAGAGCTAAAGAAAAAAGAGGAGTGATCCATAAAAGCAATTTTAACATTGACATTCTCCCCCAAAAATAAGATGACTCAAAATCCTTGGACAGGGAATATGAACTTGAGTCTTAAAATCAATATATTGAAAAAGACTGTGACAATCAAAGATGTCAGAAACCTGCCCGATTTAAAAAGTATTTACTTGACACCCAGTGTCATAACACGTTATGACACGGTCATAACCATGTCATAAAATGTCATAACAGCTGACATAACTTACCATAACCTGTCATAATATGGTCATAACACTGTCATGACCCATATATTTACACCTGTTGTGACATATATTTTGTTATTTTATGGCTGGTTATGACACCTACATAAGAGTGTAATGAATTCTTTACAGTCATGATTTTTCATCATCTTTTAAATAGACTTTATGACACTGTCATGCATGACGCATTATGACCATCCTGTGTCACTTTACTTGGACTAAGAAAATTAACATTATGACACTGTCAAGAAGCATTATGACCATCCTGTATCACTTTACATGGACTAAGTAAATACACTTTATGACACTGTCAAGATGCATTATGACCATCATAATCATATAAGCCAGATAGGCCTATCACGTACACTGCCGTTCAAAAGTTTTAGAACACCTCCTCATTCAAGGGTTTTTCTTTATTTTTACTATTTTCTACATTGTAGAATAATAGTGAAGACATCAACACTATGAACTAACATATGGAATCATGTTGTAACAAAAAAAGTGTTAAAGAAATGAAAATATATTGTATATTTGAGATTCTTCAAATAGCCACCCTTTGCCTTAATGTCAGCTTTGCACACTCTTGGCACTCTCAACCAGCTTCACCTGGAATGCTTTTACAACAGTCTTGAAGGAGTTCCCACATGTGCTGAGCACTTGTTGGCTGCTTTTCTTTCACTCTGCGGTCCGACTCATCCCAAACCATCTCAATTTGGTTGAGGTCGAGGGATTGTGGAGGCCAGGTCATCTGATGCAGCACCCCATCACTCTCCTTCTGGGTAAAATAGCCCTTACACAGCCTGGAGGTGTGTTGGGTCATTGTCCTGTTGAAGAACAAATTACAGTCCCACTAAGCCCAAACCAGATGTGATGGCTTATCACTGCAGAATGCTGTGGTAGCCATGCTGGTTAAGTGTGAATTCTAAATAAATCACAGTCAGTGTCACCATTAAAGCACCACCACACCATAACACCTCCTCCTCCATGCTTTACGGTGGGAAATACACACATGCAGAGATCATCCATTCACACACACCGCGTCACAAAAACACGGCAGTTTGGACTCCAGACCAAGGGACACATTTCCACTGGTCTAATGTCCATTGCTCGTGTTTCTTGGCCCAAGCAAGTCACTTCATCTTATTGGTGTCCTTTAGTAGTGGTTTCTTTGCAGCAATTTGACCATGAAGGCTTGATTCACACAGTCTCCTCTGAACAGTTAATGTTGTCATGTGTCTGTTACCTGAACTCTGTGAAGCATTTATTTGGGCTGCAATTTCTAAAGCTGGTAAGTCAACTGAACTTTTCCTCTGCTGCAGAGGTAACTCTGGGTCTTACAATCTTGTGGCGATCCTCATGAGATCCAGTTTCATCATCGCACTTGATGGTTTTTGCGACTGCACTTGAAGAAACTTCCAAAGTTCTTGAAAATGTTTGTATTGACTGACCTTCATGTCTTAAAGTAATGATGGACTGTCGTTTCTCTTTGCTTATTTGAGCTATTCTTGCCATAAAATGGACTTGGTCTTTTACCAAATAGGGCTATCTTCTGTATACCCACTCTACCTTGGCTCAGAAGGAAAGAAATTCCACAAATGCACTTTTAAGAAGGCACATCTGTTAATTGAAATGCATTCCAGGTGACTACCTAATAAAGCTGGTTGAGAGAATGCCAAAAGTGTGCAAAGCTGTCATCAAGGCAAAGGGTGGCTATTTGAAAAATCTCAAATATAAAATATATTTTGATTTCTTTAACACTTTTTTGGTTACTACATGATTCCATATGTGTTATTTCATAGTTTTGGTGTTTTCACTATTATTCTACAATGTAGAAAATAGTTAAAACCAAAAATTATGAGGAGATGTGTCCAAACTTTTGACCGGTAGTGTACATGACCTTATATTAATCATCAGTCAAAAAGAGGGTGTCTTGTCCTGCTCCTGAAATCTGCTTCTGCATTTATCCTAGTCAACAGCTACAGAGAATTGGGGTAGTTGCATGTCTGACATGAATGTGCGCGCAATTACAATGATAATTTAATACGGTACATTGAAAAAATATATATTATACAACATAAAAATACTGTTGACACGTAGGCTATTTTGTAATGAATTGTTTTGCCTTGTGTGGTAGGTTTTGTGAGTTTTTACACTCTCATGTAGGTGTCATAACCAGTCATAAAATGACTACCGTAGTAGGTTTGCGAGTTTTTACACTCTCATGTTGGTGTCATAACCAGTCACCTAATAACACAATATACGTCACAACAAGTCTAAATATATGTGTCATGACAGTGTTATGACCATTTATAATCTGTTATGACACGTTAGGTCAGTGGTCATGACGTGATTATGACCGTGTCATAATGTGTTATGACGCTGGGTGACCAACACTTGTTAACAATAGCTGTGATATTTGATATTTTGCAATGATACATTTGGCAGACCTATCGACTTGAGTCTAATTGACTTGGTGTTGGTCTGACTGTGGTACTGTAGCAGCACTCAGACCCAGGGTTTTCAGTTAGGGCTCTGAGATCTGCTAGGGCATTTCTTCTGCATTGCAGCACTTTCTCGGATGAATGATGGTTCCTTGAAAAGCCGCCACTAAATAGCATGACTGATTCTCTCTAACGTAACTGCCCTCCACCATTACAACCCTCTTTAGAGGAGGGATCAATACCTAATTGTTGCTCAGTGAGAGAGGGGAAGAATCTGACTTTCAGTAAAGGAAGAAATGCTGGCCCATATTTTTTTGAGAGAATGGCCAAGTATTTCAAGTTGTTCAATGTTGCTTAAAAAGGTAGAACAGAGCTACTTTAACATGTTTTAATTTGGCTATTTGTATTGGTTTTATTGCAATGGCTCTTTTAAAATCCTCCTAGAATTGCTGAGGCACACTGATGATCCCTACATTCCAGCCAATCGGGGCTTGCTATCGAGTCATTTAGATTTAACTGATAATATGCATCCAGAGACTAAGCCAGAAGTCAAAGCATCGCCTCGAGCTTCGCTTTGGAAACCACGTTTCTGCTGTGTTCACCAAAGGAATTTCTGCTCAGGTGTACACAGCGTTGTGACATGAATCCAACACAGCGATTTTACATGCCAGCTAGGCTTCATTGGAGTCTCACAAGAGTCTCACAAACACTAGTCTAAATATGAATTTGTTCTTATCATTTCAGCACCACATGCATTTCTTTTGGCAGGATGTTTGCCCACAAGCACAGCCTAAGTGGGAAGGGAGAAAACCTCATCAGAGAAACCCTACCAGATGTTGGTGTTGCTCACCCACCAAGCATGAAATGTTGTCTGCAGGGAGATGATTTATAATTTTACTCTTACATGGGGGAAAAGGGAGAAGAGAAAATGCTATTTTTTACCCTGGCAGCAGATCGCTGAATGAGCAAATATATAATACATTTAATTCTCTGACTGCTCTAAGAAATAATAATAGTTATTATGCTGACATATCCTGGCATCCATTTGGTTGGTTTGTTTTGATGTTATTAATACTAATATTGGCGTTTCTGTGGATATGTACTAATGCACTAATACTGCAGCAGTTCCTTGGATTCCGTAAAATAAAACTATATCTGATAATAAGTTTGGACAAGTTGCTGAGGATACAAGCCAGTTTTCCAGTGTTTGTGTCATAAATTGGAAACAAATAAATTGAATGTCTTCACTTTCACAGAGACTGACTGGAGGCTTATTACATAGAGCTCTATGGTGGATCAGGGACCCTATTTGAGCACATAGGCTGGTGATTCTATACCTCATGCATTTACAGTGGCTTGTGAAAGGTTTCACCCCCCTTGGCATTTTTCCTATTTTGTTACCTTACAACCTGAAATTAAAATAGATTTTTGGGGGGTTTGTATCATTTGATTTACACAACATGCCTACCACTTTGAAGATGCAGAATATGTTTTTATTGTGAAACAAACAAGAAATAAGACAAAAAAACTGAAAACTTGAGTGTGCATAATTAGCAATCTTTAAGTCATACCACAGATGCTCAATTGGATTAAGGTCTGGGCTTTGACTAGGCCATTCCAGGATATTTAAATGTTTCCACTTAAACCACTCGAGTGTTGCTTTAAAAGTATGCTTAGGGTCATTGTCCTGCTGGAAGGTGAACCTCCATTCCAGTCTCAAATCTCTGGAAGACTGAAACATGTTTCCCTCAAGAATTTCCCTGTATGTAGCGCCATCCATTCCTTCAATTCTGAGCAGTTTCCCAGTCCCTGCTGATGAAAAACATCGGCAGGGACTGGATGTTCTCGGGGTGATGAGAGGTGTTGGGTTTACGCCAGACATAGCGTTTTCCTTGATTGCCATAAAGCTACATTTTTGTCTCATCTTACCAGAGTACCTTCTTCCATATGCTTGGGGAGTCTCCCACATTTGGCGAACACCAAATGTTTTTTCTGGCCACTCTTTCGTAAAGCCCAGCTCTTTGAAGTGTATGGCTTAAAGTGGTCATATGGACAGATACTCCAATCTCCACTGTGGAGCTTTGCAGATCCTTCAGGGTTATCTTTGGTCTCTTTGTTGCCTCTCTGATTAATGACCTCCTTGCCTGGCCCATAAGTTTTGGTGGGTGGCCCTCTCTTGGCAAGTTTGTTGTGGTGCCATACTCTTTCCATTTTTTATTAATGTATTTAATGGTGCTCCGTGGGATGTTAAAATCTTCTGATATTTTTTGATAACCCATCACTGATCTGTACTTCTCCACAACTTTGTCCCTGACCTGTTTGGAGAGCTCCTTGTTCTTCATGGTGCTTCTTGCTTGGTGGTGCCCCTTGCTTAGTGGTGTTGCAGACTCTGGGGCCTTTCAGAACAGGTGTATATTTACTGAGATCATGTGACACTTAGATTACACACAGGTGGACATTATTTAATTAATTATATGACTTCTGAAGGTAATTGGTTGCACCAGATCTTATTTAGGGGCTTCATAGCAAAGGGGATGAATACATAAGCCTGCACCACTTTTCCGTTTTAAATATTTTTTAATAAAAAAAAAAAAGAACAAATTTCGGAAGGTTTTGTGTATGTCCATTACATGAAATCCAAATTAAAATCAATTAAATTATAGGTTGTAATGCAACAAATAGGAAAAACACCAAGGGGGAGGACTACTTTTGCAAGACGCTGTATCAACACTGTGCTGTACTGCTGGTCCAACCTCTCAGTTTACTATTCCCCAAGCTACTGCTATTTATACCATGGCCTAATTAGACAAGTGGCCACCCACTAGCAATACCCATAACACAAAATGCTACGGAAATAAACGACCTAAACAAAAGCAAACTCTGAAAATAACATTGTCTGTGATAGAAGTGTGTATATTTATGTGCAGTACAGTGTGTGTGTGTGTTTGCTTCTGTACATTATGTGTGTGTGTAAAATAAAATTGTATTACTGTGTTTTCAGAACATCAAAGGATTAAGCTAATTGAAAATTAATATAAAACAAATCAATATTTAATATATTTTGGTTTCAATGTGGTGTTCTGCCTGGGGATATGAGCATTTCCGATGGTGTAGGGATATTTCTGTCTTGCTTATCCGTCCTTCCTGTTGACAGGCAGTAATTCAAGCTTCCATATACTGTAGGTCACTCAACCAGCATAGGGGTCAAGTATGCATTCAGTAGTATATCAGTGCAAATATTGTATACATCCCCAAGGATTACAACTGTTATCCTTGACTTCTCCACAAGGCCTCAACAACCTATAACCTTGACACCTACTGTACTGGATAAAATACTGTTTTGTATTGTCCAGTCATAGCTATCCATCATTCTTGAGAGGTGTCTCCTGTGCACAGTGCTCTTTCCACCTGAGAACTGACCTGTGTGACATTTCAGCCTCCTTACAACTTTTCTTGTCTTCTCAGAGACCAGGAGATTGATTGGAGATGACGCAAACATTTCATGATATTCAACCTCTAAATCTTGTATGAATTGTTTGCCCTCTGGCATTTCCTATTCATCTGTCCCTCCTTTTTAAAATCTGTGTCAGTCTGGGTTTCTCCTTCTATTTCTATTCAATGAGGCAACCAGAGGACTTGCCAAATCATTCAATTGGGTGAGGGACCCTGGTAGTTCCTCTGAGAGTCATTCGACATGTTGAGCAGAGGATCGGTTGTCTGGGGCCCTTTTCAATGACAATGGAAACAGCAGTGGCACCACGGAGAACAAATCAATTAACCATGAAGTTATTGAGTAGGTGCATTTTATGTTTCAATTGTGCTGCATAAGATAATGATTGATAGCATGTCCATTGCGACCCAATATATTTGCGTATGTCTCTACTATATCTCTCTAATGGTTTCTACTAGCCCCAGTCTAGTCAACATTTGGAATGTTAGTTATCGGCTTCAATTAACGCAAGCAATCACGGCAAGTAATACTGAGCAACAAAATATGCCAACAGCCAATGATAAATGCTGTAGCTAGATTTGCTAAGATACACATCTTCCTGGAGGCAGTGCCAGTTCAAATGATCAGAAGCCATTAGTGCCCTGATTAAATGGCAAGTAAATCAATAATAGTTTTGTCTTGGGCTATATTAATTTAAAATTAGTGTCAATACTGTTATTAATGGTTGAAATGGATATCTACAGTATGTCCATTATTGTGACAAATTTAAATGGCTAGATATAATTTTGTAACTCTCCCGATATGGGCAAAGAGTTTAATTTAATTTAAAGTTTGCATTTCTTTTGGAACATGAGACTTGCTTCGAATTTAATAACAATGAATTACATTCATCACATCAATGACAGCAATGATGCTAGTGATATAACTGTGGTAAAGTCAACTTGATGTCCAAAGTTTCAAGGACAATGTATTACTGAACAGACAGTAGACTGTTTTATGTCCTCGCCAACTGAGTCATGCATGCTTGGAGATGACTCATTGACATTCAAGGCAACTGAACACCTATTTGTGATTCTATCACCCCCCTCCAACAGGCGCCAGTACATTTGCAGGGACATAACACCCGTGTGCTTCATGAACGCAGGTCTCTCTCGCCTTAGATCTTTCTCTACCCAATAAACCGATTCAGTTGTTTTAGAATGGCTTTTACAGAGGAACGATCCAAGAATGATCATGTGTGCTTGGGACAGCATAGCTACACACTTACGGACATGATTGACGCCTGGCTCTAAGTCATCAACCTTATGATTTGGCCTCTAACCTTTCAACATAGATTAGTATTATATATCTCTGTAATGGCATGCCCCAGGTTTAGAATAAAACCTTGATCTGTCATTTATTTAGATGGGCTGTTACAGTTAAATCACCAATGATCCAAATGTTCATATTTGCGTCACACAATAGGTCCAATGAGTTATATGCTGTTGATTAAACATGCACATCTTGGTTTCTTGGCTAATTTCACAAATTACATAAGGAGTGCGACAAGCAAAAGAACAGATGCTGTAGAGGTGGGAGTCGGTGTGATTAATTCCCCCAATGATCCATCCACCAAAACATGGACCGGGAGGTGCGTTAGCTGGCTAACATTAGCTGTTTACGACACTTCATTGGTGCTACATCCAAATAGCAATCCATGTAGGAGTCACGTGAAGTATAGTTTGCACCACATACAATGGATAAAATAGAATTACCAGTATATTGCAGATTATTGAATTAGTAGAGCTGTCACATTGGCAAGATAATGGTTTGAGGCATTTTTCTAGTATCAATTGCACCATAGCTGTTTCTAGATTCAGCAAAAAAGATTCAGTAACTTACACTGAAGGTTGAGGAAAGAGCTGATACAGTATCATCAAACTGTCATACACACGTCAGAAGCTGGACTTAGTCCTGTAAAGTTTTAGCAGAAGGGGAATAGGTAAAGGTTGGATCCATCATTCCCCAATAGTCACCTATCTGGCGTGCGTCCTGGGACACAGTCAGCGGGTGGCAGACATCTGCAGACGAGTAGGAAGAGACAGGGGACCCAGCTGGGGTAAGGGGGCAGAAGGGGGATCAAATTAAGAAAGGGAGACTGGTGGGTGGACGAAACTGTCCTAAAACATGGCCGATCTCATGTTTATGCATTTTACCTTGCGTAGGGACACGAACATCAGATAGCTGACACCGAAAGGCATACACAAGACATAAAGTTAAGAGAGCTGGTTCGTCATTTCAAAGATCAAAAGTGAATTATATGCAAAACAGCTGGACTTTTAAAGAAAGAAAACCATACAAAAAATGTAAATGCCTGTAAAAATCCCAGCCCTCTTTGATGGTACGTACCATCACAAAACATCACATGCACAACTCTTTTTTTCCTCAACATAACACTGGATTAAAGTCCACTTTCATATCATGGATCCAACCAAGTTGAGCCACACACCCCCAAAAATCTACAGTGTTTAACACAGCCGAGGAACACAAAGAATAAATGATCAGAGGCATGGAGCAGGTGCTTGACGAGCTGATCTTACCGTAGCTCTCCAGGTTGCTCTGTAGGCGGAGGCTGGTGATTCATTGGGATTAGACAGCGGCTGGCTCTTTGATTGTCAGATCTGTACCGTGGATTTTGTATTCCCCCAAAGTCAGTTAAACTAGCACCTGCTGTGACCGCTAAACACGCGGGGAAGCCATGCAAACATAAAGAGTTACTGAGCAATTAGGCACACCACTCTTTTACTAAATGGAGAGTGTGTGTGTGTGTGTGTGTGTGTGTGTGTGTGTGTGTGTGTGTTTGGGGTGGTGAGGGGGGCTTAACAACTCGGTCCCTTGTACCACTTTACATTAAATGTGTTTGGTAAAACGTTTTGAGCCCTGCACCAAGCTAAGCCATACTCCGCCTCTTATTCTCTATACTGGAGAACAAACATAGGCTGTGACTCTCTCTCTCTCTCTCTCTCTCTCTCTCTCTCTCTCTCTCTCTCTCTCTCTCTCTCTCTCTCTCTCTCTCTCTCTCTCTCTCTCTCTCTCTCTCTCTCTCTCTCTCTCTCTCTCTCTTCTCACAATAAAACAATAGAAACGACTTAGAAAAGTACTGCAAACTACTGAACACAATCCTTCCAACTCCCTACAGGGCAATGTACCTTTATTTATGTTTATGCTCTATATAATTAACTATTGATTCAAGCTTTTGAAGTCCTCCTTTTACAGATGAGAAGTACAAGGGGGCGCCCAAGCCAACATTCCCCACATTATTTGGGTTTCTCCAATGTCAGACTGAGTTATAGTACCGTTCTCAGCTGCATTTTGCAGAGGTCCAAGGTGCAATTGATTAGTCTGAACCATGAGTAGCTGTTGGGATTTCATTGATTGACCAAAATGCAAGCGAAATGTGAGCCTCCAATTGAAACGCAGTATTTCATATCACCACAGCAGTTTGAAAAGTGATTGGCAGCACCCATTTCATGTTGGCATGTCGACAGAGGGACAGAGGAAGATAGAACCCCAACATTAGGAAAGGCACGGACACACCGGTAGCGTTTTTTGTCCAAGAGTACTTGATGTAAGATGTAATTTGCCAACCGAGTGCAAACCGATTCTACATCTAGAATCTTGCAAAATGTTCGGCAGTCAGACGTCCACCAGTGGGTGGTCCCTAAAACACACAGAGCAACGACAGATGAATGGCAGATCAACATTCGGTGCGGTGTGCGAGGTCCATAAGAGTATATCATAGAGACAGAATGGCAAATTGAGAGGAAATGGGAAAGTAGAGTAGGCTATTATCTGAAAGGAATCAACCTTAGAGACCTGTTTAAGGCTGAATGATTACAGGGGGTAAATGTCTGCAAAAGTTTCCAGTAAAGGAAAGTTGGAGATTCAAAGTACATTTTCTTTGGATTCAAAGAATGCCCATGCTGAACATTTTGTTTGTAGTGACGCACATTTTTATGATGAGTTCATTTTCCCATTTAGACTCCCAATTGCCCTACAGGCCATATCCTTGTGGTACTACAGGGTAGGAGGACTGACTATGCTTCAGATCAGGCACATGCTGGTATATTTAACTAAGTGCCGGCTGTGCTGCTCACCTAATTAGATACACAATGATTGTTGTCAGGGTTTAACATTTTACTTGAATAAGTGAGTACGGTACTTCCTATTTTTCATTACTTTTATGCCCTTATGTACTAGTCAGGTAATGTAATCTCTCCTAAATGTCCTATTGATTTCATCTTGTTGGCCCCTGGTTAATATTGTTCATCTTGTTGGCCCCTGGTTAATATTGTTCATCTTGTTGGCCCCTGGTTAATATTGTTCATCTTGTTGGCCCCTGGTTAATATTGTTCATCTTGTTGGCATTATTTCATTTTTACATATTGGCATGAATTAACCTGGAACTAAATACCAGATCCAGGCATTTAGAAATGCATGGCTCTGCTGAATCATAACCTTAGACTAACCTTAACCACTTGCTCGCATATCTTAACATAACCTTACCCAAACCCCTAACCTACCACTTGCAAGCATGCCTCAACCTCTCACACTTCCATGTAAATGGTTGTTTCTGAATCAGAGAGCATTTATCAAACTGTTTTGATTCAGATAATGTTAACATTTCCTGTGAAATCAATTTGGCAAAAAAACACAATGTTGAATTCCTGTCCCACCTGTCAGGACCGATTGAATGTTGAATATCCAAAACTAAAACTGTCAGACAACAGTGCCAACCGTTTGTTCTTGCACTCTTTCTTTATAGGCTTTACTACCAAGAGACCAAGCTCTAGACCAGAGGTATTCAACTATTACCCCTCGAGGTACGGATTCTGCTGGTTACCCCACGAGGTACGGATTCTGCTGGTTACCCCACGAGGTACGGATTCTGCTGGTTACCCCACGAGGTACCGATTCTGCTGGTTACCCCACGAGGTACGGATTCTGCTGGTTACCCCACGAGGTACGGATCCTGCTGGTTACCCCACGAGGTACGGATCCTGCTGGTTACCCCATGAGGTACGGATTCTGCTGGTTACCCCACGAGGTACGGATTCTGCTGGTTACCCCACGAGGTACGTATTCTGCTGGTTACCCCACGAAGTACGGATTCTGCTGGTTACCCCACGAGGTACGGATTCTGCTGGTTACCCCACGAGGTACGGATCCTGCTGGTTACCCCACGAGGTACGGATCCTGCTGGTTACCCCATGAGGTACCGATTCTGCTGGTTACCCCACGAGGTACGGAGCCTGCTGTTCTGGAGCCTGCTGGTTACCCCATGAGGTACGGATTCTGCTGGTTACCCCACGAGGTACAGATTCTGCTGGTTACCCCACGAGGTATGGAGCCTGCTGGTCTGGAGCCTGCTGGTTACCCCACGAGGTACAGATTCTGCTGGTTACCCCACGAGGTACGGAGCCTGCTGGTCTGGAGCCTGCTGGTTACCCCATGAGGTACGGATTCTGCTGGTTACCTCACGAGGTACGGAATCTGCTGGTTACCCCACGAGGTACGGAGCCTGCTGTTCTGGAGCCTGCTGGTTACCCCATGAGGTACGGATTCTGCTGGTTACCCCACGAGGTACAGATTCTGCTGGTTACCCCACGAGGTATGGAGCCTGCTGGTCTGGAGCCTGCTGGTTACCCCACGAGGTACAGATTCTGCTGGTTACCCCACGAGGTACGGAGCCTGCTGGTCTGGAGCCTGCTGGTTACCCCATGAGGTACGGATTCTGCTGGTTACCCCACGAGGTACGGATTCTGCTGGTTACCCCACGAGGTACGTATTCTGCTGGTTACCCCACGAAGTACGGATTCTGCTGGTTACCCCACGAGGTACGGATTCTGCTGGTTACCCCACGAGGTACGTATTCTGCTGGTTACCCCACGAAGTACGGATTCTGCTGGTTACCCCACGAGGTACGGATTCTGCTGGTTACCCCACGAGGTACGGATCCTGCTGGTTACCCCATGAGGTACGGATTCTGCTGGTTACCCCACGAGGTACGGAGCCTGCTGTTCTGGAGCCTGCTGGTTACCCCATGAGGTACGGATTCTGCTGGTTACCCCACGAGGTACGGATTCTGCTGGTTACCCCACGAGGTACGGAGCCTGCTGGTCTGGAGCCTGCTGGTTACCCCACGAGGTACAGATTCTGCTGGTTACCCCACGAGGTATGGAGCCTGCTGGTCTGGAGCCTGCTGGTTACCCCACGAGGTACAGATTCTGCTGGTTACCCCACGAGGTACGGAGCCTGCTGGTCTGGAGCCTGCTGGTTACCCCATGAGGTACGGATTCTGCTGGTTACCTCACGAGGTACGGAATCTGCTGGTTACCCCACGAGGTACGGAGCCTGCTGGTCTGGAGCCTGCTGGTTACCCCACGAGGTACAGATTCTGCTGGTTACCACACGAGGTATGGAGCCTGCTGGTCTGGAGCCTGCTGGTTACCCCACGAGGTACAGATTCTGCTGGTTACCCCACGAGGTACGGAGCCTGCTGGTCTGGAGCCTGCTGGTTACCCCATGAGGTACGGATTCTGCTGGTTACCCCACGAGGTACGGAATCTGCTGGTTACCCCACGAGGTACGGAGCGAGCTGGTCTGGAGCCTGCTGGTTACCCCATGAGGTACGGATTCTGCTGGTTACCCCACGAGGTACGGATACTGCTGGTTACCCCACGAGGTACGGAGCCTGCTGGTCTGGAGCCTGCTGGTTACCCCATGAGGTACGGATTCTGCTGGTTACCCCACGCGGTACGGATTCTGCTGGTTACCCCACGAGGTACGGAGCCTGCTGGTCTGGAGCCTGCTGGTTACCCCATGAGATACGGATTCTGCTGGTTACCCCACGAGGTATGGATTCTGCTGGTTACCCCACGAGGTACGGAGCCTGCTGGTTACCCCACGAGGTCTGGAGCCTGCTGGTCTGGAGCCTGCTGGTTACCCCATGAGGTACGGATTCTGCTGGTTACCCCACGAGGTACGGATCCTGCTGGTTACCCCATGAGGTACGGATTCTGCTGGTTACTCCACGAGGTACGGATTCTGCTGGTTACCCCACGAGGTACGGATTCTGCTGGTTACCCCACGAGGTACGTATTCTGCTGGTTACCCCACGAGGTACGGATCCTGCTGGTTACCCCATGAGATACGGATTCTGCTGGTTACCCCACGAGGTACGGATTCTGCTGGTTACCCCACGAGGTACGTATTCTGCTGGTTACCCCACGAAGTACGGATTCTGCTGGTTACCCCACGAGGTACGGATTCTGCTGGTTACCCCACGAGGTACGGATCCTGCTGGTTACCCCATGAGGTACAGATTCTGCTGGTTACCCCACGAGGTACGGAGCCTGCTGTTCTGGAGCCTGCTGGTTACCCCATGAGGTACGGATTCTGCTGGTTACCCCACGAGGTACGGATTCTGCTGGTTACCCCACGAGGTACGGAGCCTGCTGGTCTGGAGCCTGCTGGTTACCCCACGAGGTACAGATTCTGCTGGTTACCCCACGAGGTATGGAGCCTGCTGGTCTGGAGCCTGCTGGTTACCCCACGAGGTACAGATTCTGCTGGTTACCCCACGAGGTACGGAGCCTGCTGGTCTGGAGCCTGCTGGTTACCCCATGAGGTACGGATTCTGCTGGTTACCCCACGAGGTACGGAATCTGCTGGTTACCCCACGAGATACGGAGCCAGCTGGTCTGGAGCCTGCTGGTTACCCCATGAGGTACGGATTCTGCTGGTTACCCCACGAGGTACGGATACTGCTGGTTACCCCACGAGGTACAGAGCCTGCTGGTCTGGAGCCTGCTGGTTACCCCATGAGGTACGGATTCTGCTGGTTACCCCACAAGGTACGGATTCTGCTGGTTACCCCACGAGGTACGGAGCCTGCTGGTCTGGAGCCTGCTGGTTACCCCATGAGATACGGATTCTGCTGGTTACCCCACGAGGTATGGATTCTGCTGGTTACCCCACGAGGTACGGAGCCTGCTGGTTACCCCACGAGGTCTGGAGCCTGCTGGTCTGGAGCCTGCTGGTTACCCCATGAGGTACGGATTCTGCTGGTTACCCCACGAGGTACAGAGTCTGCTGGTCACCCCACGAGGTACGGAGCCTGCTGGTCTGGAGCCTGCTGGTTACCCCATGAGGTACGGATTCTGCTGGTTACCCCACGAGGTACTGAGTCTGCTGGTTACCCCACGAGGTACGGAGCCTGCTGGTTACCCCACGAGGTATGGAGCCTGCTGGTTCGGAGCCTGCTGGTTTTCTGTTCTACCTGTTAATTAATTATACCCACCTGGTGTCCCAGGTCTAAATCAGTCTCCTGATTCGAGGGGCACAATGAAAAAAAGCAGTAGTACTGGCTTTGAGGTTCAGACTTTAGTTTGTGGGCTTTAGACCAAGCTTTCCCCAGTTGGGAGACGGTTGAGCTGTGATGTGTTGTGGAAGTGTTGGACTGCTGTGGTGTCAGGAAGCTGTAGGTGGGGACTGTCATCCACATGTAATGCTTATCACAACACTACTCTCAGTAGACCTGGTGCCTAGCACTCACTAAGGTACCAGAGGGCTTGGATACTAACGTTCTGATAACCAGGTGGTGAATCGCATCTCTGCATGTCTGGCAGACATATCAGTGTGGATGACGGATCACCACCTCAAGCTGAACCTCGGCAAGACGGAGCTGCTCTTCCTCCCGGGGAAGGACTGCCCGTTCCATGATCTCGCCATCACGGTTGACAACTCCATTGTGTCCTCCTCCCAGAGTGCTAAGAACCTTGGCGTGATCCTGGACAACACCCTGTCGTTCTCAACTAACATCAAGGCGGTGACCCGTTCCTGTAGGTTCATGCTCTACAACATTCGCAGAGTACGACCCTGCCTCACGCAGGAAGCGGCGCAGGTCCTAATCCAGGCACTTGTCATCTCCCGTCTGGATTACTGCAACTCGCTGTTGGCTGGGCTCCCTGCCTGTGCCATTAAACCCCTACAACTCATCCAGAACGCCGCAGCCCGTCTGGTGTTCAACTTTCCCAAGTTCTCTCACGTCACCCCGCTCCTCCGCTCTCTCCACTGGCTTCCAGTTGAAGCTCGCATCCGCTACAAGACCATGGTGCTTGCCTACGGAGCTGTGAGGGGAACGGCACCTCCGTACCTTCAGGCTCTGATCAGGCCCTACACCCAAACAAGGGCACTGCGTTCATCCACCTCTGGCCTGCTCGCCTCCCTACCTCTGAGGAAGTACAGTTCCCGCTCAGCCCAGTCAAAACTGTTCGCTGCTCTGGCACCCCAATGGTGGAACAAACTCCCTCACGACGCCAGGTCAGCGGAGTCAATCACCACCTTCCGGAGACACCTGAAACCCCACCTCTTTAAGGAATACCTAGGATAGGATAAAGTAATCCTTCTAACCCTCCCCCCCTTAAAAGAGTTAGATGCACTATTGTAAAGTGGTTGTTCCACTGGATATCATAAGGTGAATGCACCAATTTGTAAGTCGCTCTGGATAAGAGCGTCTGCTAAATGACTTAAATGTAAATGTAAATGTAATGTTCTGGATTACATGAGCATTGATCCACATAGTGTCACATGTATGATATCTTAAGAGAAAAATAGGTGGGAAGGGTGTGTGTGTACATACACTCGCCTCTGTGTCAATGACAACACTGAGCACTTTCCTCTTGAGTAAAATTGTGAAACAGACCTCTTTGTTATGCTATGCTCTACGCTCTCGCCGGTGAGTTGGTGTGTACAGTAAGCCATACAAATGGGATATGGCGATTTTGTAACTGAATATTTTAATAATTTAACGCTATACATATGCTGGAATTGCTCATGTCTTATCCATGAGGTTGTTTCCCATGGGAGGAATTCAGAATCATGCAAAAATGTCCTTCCAGTCCTATCATCAAACATTTACGAAACATTTACGAAAATCGCGATTTAGCAGATAACTAACTAGCTACATTAGCCAGCTAGCTAGCTGGTCTTATGACATGAGTGCAGTATGACACTGTAATTCATGTGGTTTAATGTTTTAGGGACTCCTCAGAAAACCAGCAAACCAGGCTGTCATCTTGGGAAAACAGTGGATGTAAAGAATCTAGCTAGCTAAAGCATTTACAGCAAATTGAATGTACAATTGTGTAAGCTTGACTTGCCGTGCAATGCAGCTGAAGTAACATAGCTAACGTTAGCTAACTATTTGCTTATGCTTATTGTGTAGTGGAGGATAAAAAATAACTTTATGCCTATGGATGTGTAGCTACCTACAGTATGTAGCTGATCTGTGTATGGACCCCAAAACGTTAGGTTCTGAACTAATTTTCATACCAATCTATGAACCTCAGCTATCATAGTTGTTGTATCAACTTCAAGTCTGAATGGCATTAATGAAGCGTGTGGATTGAGTAGAATATAATAACTTTATTGTGCCAAGGATGCAAGTTCTACATACATGTACTGTAGTTATTTCCACACATGAGATCCCCACATTGTAGCCTGTACATTGAATATATTCACTGATCATGCACTGTTCTTTGGCAAATAAAGGTGTGGTTCAGGTATGATTCCCTGAGACATTCTTTTTCAGTCACCCCTGGTATTGGAAATATCAAACTCCATTCTTTGAATGATGCTGTGTCTGCATGTATGTATTACTATTATACACTTCAACAGTTTACCACTCCTGCTCCTGGGACATCAATGATTACACATTGTAACTATGCAATAGACTAGAAACATGATTTAAGTAAAGGGTGATTTGGAATTCATATATACAGAAAGAAAAAAACTATGCATATCCAACTCCCTTCATCTGCATTAATCTGAGGACACAGGATAGTATTTCAATGAGATACTTAATTTCAACCAGTGGAGAATGTGAAACGCTTTATTGAAAGAACTTAATTTTTCAGGTGTTATAAATACATAATACATGCATTCTAATTATGATAATTCTAATATTATATTATAAATACAAGTTCAATCTGTACTTCAATGCACATATGGTGTGTAATATAAAGTGATGAAGAAAGACAAGGTGGGGAGAGAGGTGTAGAAGATAGAAAGGGAAAAAGGTAAGAACAGAGGTAGACAGCATATGATTAATGAATTACAGTGCTACCCTAATATTATCTCAGTTCATCACAATTACAGTGTCTATAGCGGTATCTCCTAACCAGCCTTGGGCCCCAAGTTGGCCCGAAGGTTATCTTAAGAACTAATTTGTCTTTCGATTCCTGTCAACCCTGTATTTTTTAGTCAAGTATATGATTAGCTTTCGATTAAACTAGATCACTCTGAAAGCTGACGTTCCTCATTTTGAGGCTTGAGTTGTGACTATTTCCATTGTATAACCACGGTTTTGTATGGCTAAATATGCACCTTTTCGAACAAACTGTATATGTATGTTGTAAAATGATGTTACAGGAGTGTCATCGGAAGAATTCTGAGAAGGTTAGTGAAAAAATTAATATATTTTGGCGGTGATTACGTTATAGCGCTCTTTGGCTGGAATCGATGCTCTGGTAACGTTTGCACATGTGGTATGCTAACTTATCGATTTATTGTGTTTTCGCTGAAAAACGCTTAGAAAATCTGAAATATGGTCTGAAATCACAAGAACTGGGTCTTTCCATTGCTATGCTTTGTCTATTTTTATGAAATGTTTTATGATGAGTAAATTGGTCATACACGTTGCTCTATCTAGTAATTCTAGTCGATTTGTGATGGTCGGTGCAATTGTAAACTGTGATTTCTACCTGAAATATGCACTTTTTTCTAACAACACCTATCCTATACCATAAATATGTTATCAGACTGTCATCTGATGAGTTTTTTTCTTGGTTAGTGGCTATCAATATCTTAGTTTAGCCGAATTGGTGATAGCACCTGAAGGAGTAAGAAACTGATGGAGTTAGAAAAGTGGTGTATTTTGCTAACGTGTTTAGCTAATAGATTTACATATTTTGTCTTCCCTGTAAAACATTTTAAAAATCTGAAATGGTGGCTTTATTCACAAGATCTGTATCTTTCATCTGGTGTCTTGGACTTGTGATTTAATGATATTTAGATGCTACTATCTACTTGTGAAGCTATGCTAGCTATGCTAATCAGTGTGTGGGGGGTGGGGGGTGCTCCCGGATCCGGGTTTCTGAGGCAGTAGAGGTTAATGCAACCGCTGATTTACATTTTTAAAATTATCCTTACTTTTCAATACAGGGTTCGCCAAGTGAAGCTATACCAAACAAAATGGCGAAATATGCGTTTAAAATATTTCGACAGAACAACGATTTATCATATTAAATATTGCTTACTTTGAGCTGTTCTTCCATCAGATTCTTGGGCAATGTATCCTTTCTATGTTATAAACGTCTTTTGGTCGATAGATGTCCTCTGTCCTTCGAAATGTCCACCACCAACGACCGACACCCCGAAACGTTTCCAAAGCTAAAAAGTGCACGACAAAGAAATTCCTCAAAATCGCACTAAACGGATATAAATTGCTATAAAACGGTTCAAATTAACTACATTATGATGTTTTTAACAACTATAACGACTGAAAACATGACCGGAGAAATATAACTAGTTAAACAACGATTTGGAATGAGGCATGTCCGATGTCCATCTTGCTTGTGGCGCGCGGAGAAGAGAGAGAGGTCCTCCCACGTTTTGTGGTTTTATATGGGCTGGGATTGTGCAATAGACTCCATTCAAAACGTGATGACGTACAGACACCCAGAGGAAGACGTAGGCAGTGTCGGTTTCTTCATAGCATTCACTGTCGCCTTAAAAACAGACTCCAGATCAGGGGTAAAAATTTCTGAAATCTGACCCCTGTCATGAAAAGTGCTGTAGATATTGTTCTGTACCACTCAGAGACAAAATTCCAACTTCTATAGAAACTAGAAAGTGTTTTCTATCCAATAATAACAATAATATGCATATTGTACGATCAAGAATTTAGCACGAGGCAGTTTAATTTGGAGACCCAAATATGCTAATGCAGAACAGCACCCCCTATAGTCCCAAGAAGTTTTAAGAGCGGGTGAGGTGGCGATGACGGGACTGGCTTCCTCTCTCACATCAAAACATACCTGCAGACGAGAGACAGATGGATAGAGAGAGAGCATGATTAAGCCTTGTTTTTTCCCAAACATGGTCAGTCATCATAATCATCAGGAGATGAAATGCAAAACTGACCTTGGATCATCTACTCTGGCACTACTACATCTCTATCTGTATTTCAATGTAAAGCATCTCATTAATAATACGTCGTGTTGACCTGACCTCTCACCTATGATCATGCTGTGCCCTCTGTGTCAGCCAGTTCAGTTGTGGGAGGGGTTTACCGACACAGCTGATATAATATCATTTAGGGAGAAGGGGGAGAGGGATGAAGTGAAGGAGAGAGACTGTTATTGTGTGTGTGTGGTCTCACCTGGTGTCCACACTAAGTGGCAAAATAGTACTTTATGCTGAAAAACAGACAGAAAAACAATAGAAGATAATGTCATTATTAGACATAAATACCACTTGAAGCTTGATGATGACTTGATCATTTGAATCAGGTGTGTAGTGCTAAGACAAAAACAAAAATGTGCACAGGTGTTTGGAACATTCCGATATGCCACAGCTGGTGAGGTGTCAGGTTCGCCTCTGTACTTAACCTCTCTGGGATATTTGGGACGCTAGCGTCCCAACTGGCCTTCATCCAGTGAAAATGCCGGGCGCCAAATTCAAATAAATTACTATAAAAATTAAACTTTCATGAAATCACACATTCAATATACCAAATTAAAGCTATACTTGTTGTGAATCCAGCCAACGTGTCAGATTTCAAAACAAAACAAAATCTGAATGGTTTGTCGTCGGGGTTTCACCTGCCAAATATGTTCCGTTATAGTCACAGACATGATTCAAACTGTTTTAGAATCAGAGTGTTTTCTATCCAAATCTACTAATAATATGTATATCTTAGTTTCTGGGCATGAGTAGCAGGCAGTTTAATTTGGGCACGCTTTTCATCCAAAATTCCTAGAGAAGTTAAAGGGTTATTATTCCAACTCTCTGTGAAATGCTGCAGATCTGCCCACAGACAAGGTAGGAACACATATCCCACACAGAAGAGGTAGATAGAATTCGACAGGTCAAGGTATCCTTCTTCCTCCAAACTGTGCGTGTGAGACAGGTTCCATGTACAACAAGACAGGCAGAGAGGAAGAGAGAAAAAGAACACAAAACAGTTTAATTACCTCTGGTTATGGACACTTTTGACAGCAATAAAGCTTCCACAGCATGTTCCTCGGATAGTGAACATCTGGCAATATCTACATTTTTGACCCCTTGATCAGCTCGCACTCTGAAAGTAAAGAAAATAGCTTATTTTTTGTATTAAAACAATAACTGAGATATAACCGCTCAAACTAAAGCAGCAGATGTCATTTTCAGCATACGTCAATACAGCAGAGAAAGCTTAACACCAGACTGGTATTGTGGTTGTTCATTAGGTGATGGGGAAAATGCAGTATGTATACAAAATAATATATTTAGCTGTTGTATCTTGAAAAAAAGCATTGGAATTAAAAGTGAAATGTTTAACCTATTAACCTGCTTCATTATTTATGTATTACCAGTTGATGAAGAACAACTCTAATTTCATACATCATTGAACATTTGTCTAGAAATAAGTTAGAATAAAAAAGTTAAAATATCTTCTTAGATTTGATGGAAACATTATACATCTTAGTACCTTATCAATTTATGATTTGTATCAATGTGGACGAGAGACAGAGGTTCAGGAACAGAGTATTTTTGCCGAGCAATGCAACGAAGCTGGATCATTCGGGCAATGATACCTGCACCATCTACACGCTGCAAAGACTCTTCGCCATTGTACACGATGGCCCATTGCTCTGAGACTTCCTTTGACCATTCTCAAGCCTGCAGGGGAAATCCTTGCCTTAATGGTGTTGACTTTCTAGTCTAACTTTTCATCTGACATATCAGACTAGCATTTCCTGATCATTCACTCTGGCACTACTACATCTCTATCTGTATTTCAATGTAAAGCATTTCATAAATAATATGTCGTGTTGACCTGACCTCTCACCTATGATCATGCTGTGCCCACTGTGTCAGCCAGTTCAGATGTGGGAGGGGTTTACCGACACAGCTGATATAATATCATTTAGGGAGAAGGGGGAGAGGGATGAAGAGAATGTTCTGAACCAACACTGAATATTGTGTTCTTTCATCCTTCTGTAACAAAGCTAACTGTTACATTGTCATGAAATATGATTATATATTGACTATGAAGCAAATACGACATGGCCTGCTTATGAGTTGCCATTAAAGAAAGTTAGATTAAAAGGCTAGGCATCCCGCTAGCGGGACAACTTCCCTCCAGTGAAATAAATAATCATAAAAATGATGGATATTAAACATTTATGTACATACAAGTGTCTTATATCGGTTAAACACTTAAATTCTTGTTAATTTAACTGCACTGTCCGATTTACAGTAGGCTTTACAGCGAAAGCATGCCATGCGATTGTTTGAGGACGCGCCCCACATCAAAATATTTTTCCGCCTATCAGGCGGAAATGGAGAAAAATAGACCCTATCCTGAAGAAGTTTTAACTGAACTGAAAATGGCGAGAACATGCATTCGTAGCTAAATGCTTTTGGTTAGCTTGAGAATTAAAATTGCATGATTTATCATTCTACGTTATGTACAGTGGGGAGAACAAGTATTTGATACACTGCCGATTTTGCAGGTTTTCCTACTTACAAAGCATGTAGAGGTCTGTCATTTTTATCATAGGTACACTTCAACTGTGAGAGACGGAATCTAAAACAAAAATCCAGAAAATCACATTGTATGATTTTTAAGTAATTAACTTGCATTTTATTGCATGACATAAGTATTTGATCACCTACCAACCAGTAAGAATTCCGGCTCTCACAGACCTGTTAGTTTTTCTTTAAGAAGCCCTCCTGTTCTCCACTCATTACCTGTATTAACTGCACCTGTTTGAACTCGTTACCTGTATAAAAGACACCTGTCCACACACTCAATCAAACAGACTCCAACCTCTCCACAATGGCCAAGACCAGAGAGCTGTGTAAGGACATCAGGGATAAATTGTAGACCTGTACAAGGCTGGGATGGGCTACAGGACAATAGCCAAGCAGCTTGGTGAGAAGGCAACAACTGTTGGCACAATTATTAGAAAATGGAAGAAGTTCAAGATGACGGTCAATCACCCTCGGTCTGGGGCTCCATGCAAGATCTCACCTCGTGGGGCATCAATGATCATGAGGAATGTGAGGGATCAGCCCAGAACTACACGGCAGGACCTGGTCAATGACCTGAAGAGAGCTGGGACCACAGTCTCAAAGAAAACCATTAGTAACACACTACGCCGTCATGGATTAAAATCCTGCAGCGCACGCAAGGTCCCCCTGCTCAAGCCAGCGCATGTCCAGGCCCGTCTGAAGTTTGCCAATGACCATCTGGATGATCCAGAGAAGGAATGGGAGAAGGTCATGTGGTCTGATGAGACAAAAATAGAGCTTTTTGCTCTAAACTCCACTCGCCGTGTTTGGAGGAATAGAAGGATGAGTACAACCCCAAGAACACCATCCCAACCATGAAGCATGGAGGTGGAAACATCATTCTTTGGGGATGCTTTTCTGCAAAGGGGACAGGACGACTGCACCGTATTGAGGGGAGGATGGATGGGGCCATGTATCGCGAGATCTTGACCAACAACCTCCTTCCCTCAGTAAGAGCATTGAAGATGGGTCGTGGCTGGGTCTTCCAGCATGACAATGACCCGAAACACACAGCCAGGGCAACTAAGGAGTGGCTCCGTAAGAAGCATCTCAAGGTCCTGGAGTGGCCTAGCCAGTCTCCAGACCTGAACCCAATAGAAAATCTTTGGAGGGAGCCAAAAGTCCGTATTGCCCAGCGACAGCCCCGAAACCTGAAGGATCTGGAGAAGGTCTGTATGGAGGAGTGGGCCAAAATCCCTGCTGCAGTGTGTGCAAACCTGGTCAAGAACTACAGGAAACGTATGATCTCTGTAATTGCAAACTAAGGTTTCTGTACCAAATATTCAGTTCTGCTTTTCTGATGTATCAAATACTTATGTCATGCAATAAAATGCAAATTAATTACTTAAAAATCATACAATGTGATTTTCTGGATTTTTGTTTTAGATTCCTTCTCTCACAGTTGAAGTGTACCTATGATAAAAATTACAGACCTCTACATGCTTTGTAAGTAGGAAAACCTGCAAAATTGTCAGTGTATCAAATACTTGTTCTCCCCACTGTATGTATCTATGTAATATAGTACAATGTTATGAACCGACACTGAATCGTAGAAGCTAACTACTAGCTATGTAAAAGTTGGATGGAAGAACGCCCTGTGCTGCTTACCTGAGATGCAATCATCACACAGTCCTTCTTCGTAGGTGTTCGCTATGACTTCCTTTATGTCGAAAAGAAAGGCTGAACAGTATTGGTTGTAGCCAAACTGACACAAAAAAATTGCCAAAATGGAGGGTGGTTGATACAGAAATGAAACTTTTGTTTTCAAATACATTTTTTGTTCTCCAATTATTTGTTTTACTTTGAAGCCTCAATTTTTGATTTCAAAACAATTAATTTGATTGAAAATATAAAAAAGTTGCTTTCAGAAAAATTATTTTTGACTTGAAAATCAAAAAGTTTTGCTCTCGACGAAAATACATCGTTGCAAGTTGGGGAGGTGGGCTAAAAGCTGAACAAACAACCTTTACTAAAGAATAGTCTAATAGCCGAGCTCGGTGTGAAAAAAACCCGTCCCCACACAGACCAGATTTGCCTTATCAAAGTTAGAGCACTGATTATGCTTTTGGGTCCCAATGCACTACTGTCTCTAACTGACAGTAAATGGGCAATATAAACCAAACAATAAACAAAAAATTGTGCACATCTTCAAATGAAACAAGCAGGGAGCAGGTTTTGAACTCTCAACCTTCTTGCCCAAAGTCCAGCGCGCTATCGACAGTGCACCAAAAGCATGCTCAAGCCGCAGTGTCGATAGAGCGCGTCTTTGCAGTAGGTTGCTACTCAATGTAGTAAAGTAATGACTTTTCAAAAAAGTTACCTTACACGATATATTGGCTGACAATTTGTTAGCTACGCTGTCCTTACGTACCACATAGCATTATGCTTCATTACAGCAGTATGTACCGGTATGTTAGCTATCTACCTAACATTAGTAGTTATACATCAAACTTAACAGTATATTAAATCTAGGCTATTTTACTACCCAACGTTTATTGACTTGATTATTCCCATCATTCTTAGCTAAATGGTATAGTCGGTGTGCTTTCTCAATGGACATTCGGGTGCTTTTGTAAATTCGCTCTGGCTGTCACGTTCCTGACCTTATTTCCTTTGTTTTGTCTTTGTTAAGTTGGTCAGGACGTGAGCTGGGTGGGCATTCTATGTTATGTGTTTCTATGTTGGGTTCATGTTCAATTAGCCTGATATGGTTCTCAATCAGGGGCAGGTGTTTTACGTTTCCTCTGATTGAGACCTATATTAAGGTAGGCTGTTCTCACCGTTTGTTTGTGAGTGATTGTTCCTGTGTCAGTGTTTGTGCCACACGGGACTGTTTCGTTCGTTCGTTTGTTCCTTCCTTCTTTCCTGTTCGTGCGTTCATTTTTATATGTTCTCAAGTTCAGGTCTGTTCACGTCGTTTATTGTTTTGTAGTTTGTTTAAGTGTTTTTTCGTCTTCGTTAAATAAATCATTATGTATTCAAACCACGCTGCATATTGGTCCGATCCTTGCTCCTCCTCAGACGAGGAGGAAGACGAGCGTTACACTGGCTATCTACTCCGATTTCAAAGCACTCTTGTCTAAGTGCACCAGAGTGCAGAATAATGAATTTACGAGCGCTCAACATCCGTTGAATATGGCCGTTGTCGGCAAAAAAAGTGTAATTAAAGTGTTTCCTGCAGCACAGTTACAGTCACCAACGCTGTGGTTAACACGAAAACTGCCTAACCAGCTCTGCTACGGTGAGTAAAATGGTCAAAGTGGTCTCATTTGAGTCTGGAAGTAGCTAGCAAGCTAGCCAACGTTAGCTTGGGTGCTTGGCTGCCTCGGCACAAACATCCAGTGTGTGCTCCGGGAGCAAAGCGGTCTGAATTTACCTAGAGGGTTTTGTGTTTTTCATAGAATAGAAACACCATAATATTAATCAAATTAATGAAGCAAGCACCAGTCAAAAGTTTGGAAACACCTACTCATTCCAGGATGTTAATATATTTTTACTATTTTCTACATTGTACAATAATAGTGAAGACATCACAACTATGAAATAACACATATTGAATCAATTAAGAACTCATTCTTATTTACAAGGACAGCCTACTCTTTCCTCCCCGTTGGGGGATTGAACCCCTGTCTCCTGCGTGTCTGCAATACGGAAGACTATCAAATGCTTCTCAAAGATGCCCTCTGGGAGTCAAACTAGCAATAACTTGGAGTAACACAAATTAAATGCCGTGCCACAGAATGCTGAGACAGCACGCAAGGTGTGCCGCAGTATGACACAACTTTTAACCTCTCTGGGATATGTGGGACGGTAGCGTCCCACCTGGCCAACATCCAGTGAAAATGCAGAGCGCCAAATTCAAATAAATTACTATAAAAAATTAAACTTTCCTGAAATCACACATTCAATATACCAAATTAAATCTACACTTGTTGTGAATCCAGCCAACGTGTCAGATTTCAAAAATGCTTTACGGCGAAAGCCAACAATGCTATTATCTGAGGCTATCACCCCAGCTAACAATCACAGACCATCATATTTCAACCTTCCAGGCGCGACATGCAGAAATGAAGATATAATTCATGCCTTACCTTTGACGAGCTTCTTCTGTTGGCACTCCAATATGTCCCATAAACATCACAAATGGTCCTTTTGTTTGATTAATTATGACGATATATATCCAAAATGTTCATTCATTTGGCGCGTTTGATCCAGAAAAACACCGGTTCCAACTTCCACAACGTGACTACAAAATATCTCAAAAGTTACCTGTAAGCGTTGTCCAAACATTTCAAACGACTTTTGTAATACAACTTTAGGTATTTTTTAATGTAAATAATCGATAAAATTGAAGACGGGATGATCTGTGTTCAATACCGGAGGGAAACAATGTATAGCATGCATTCTGGTCATGCGCCTCTAACAAACAGTACACTTCACTGGAGCCTCGTTCTGAACAGTGCTACTTCTTCATTTCTCAAAGGAAAAAAATCAACCACTTTGTAAAGACTGTTGACATCCAGTGGAGGCAATAGGAACTGCAGGAAGATCCCTTAGAAATCTCAAAAAAACTCAAAAAAAAGATTCTGAATGGTTTGTCCTCTGGGTTTTGCCTGCCAAATAAGTTATGTTATAGTCACAGACATGATTCAAAACGTTTTAGAAACTTCAGAGTGTTTTATATCCAATACTAATAATAATATGCATATATTAGCATCTGGGACTGAGTAGGAGGCAGTTTACTCTGGGCACGCTTTTCATCCAAACGTGAAAATGCTTCCCCCTATCCTAGAGAAGTTAAAGGAGGAACCACTGTACATATGCATTCGCCCCCTTTGCTATGGAGCCCCTAAATAAGATCTGGTGCAACCAATTACCTTCAGAAGTCACATAATTCATTAAATAAAGTCCACCTGTGTGCAATCTAAGTGTCACATGATCTGTCACATGATCTCAGTACCTATACACCTGTTCTGAAAGGCACCAGAGAATGCAACACCACTAAGCAAGGGGCACCACCAAGCAAGCGACACCATGAAGACGAAGGAGCTCTCCAAACAGGTCAGGGACAAAGTTGGGGAGAAGTACAGATCAGGGTTGGGTTTAAAAATAAAATTCCAAAACTTTGAACATCCCACGGAGCATCATTAAATCCATTATTTAAAAATGAAAAGAATATGACACCACAAAAAACCTGCCAAGAGAGGGCCGCCCACCAAAACTCATGGACCAGGCAAGGAGGGCATTAATTCAGAGCGGCAACAAAGATAACCCTGAAGGAGCTGCAAAGCTCCATAGTGGAGATTGGAGTATCTGTCCATGGGACCACTTTAAGCCGTACACTCCACGGAGCTGGGCTTTACGGAAGAGTGGCCAGAAAAAAGCCATTGCTTAAATAAAAAAATAAGCAAACACGTTTGGTGTTCGCCCAAAGGCATGTAGGAGACTCCCCAAGCATATGGAAGAAGGTCAGATACACAGATACACTGGTCAGATAACACCAAAATGTACCTTTTTGGCCAACAAGGAAAACGCTATGTCTGGCACAAACCCAACACCTCCCATTCTCCCGAGACTACCATCCCCACAGTGAAGTGGTGGCAGCATCATGCTGTGGGGATGTTTTTCATCTGCAGTGCCTGGGAAACTGGTCAGAATAGAAGGAT
The DNA here is from genome assembly GCF_045679555.1 of Salvelinus alpinus. Taxonomy (NCBI): domain Eukaryota; kingdom Metazoa; phylum Chordata; class Actinopteri; order Salmoniformes; family Salmonidae; genus Salvelinus; species Salvelinus alpinus. The sequence continues at coordinate 3,968,145 of NC_092123.1, forward strand.
TGATGGATGGCGCTACATACAGGGAAATTCTTGAGGGAAACCTGTTTGTCTTCCAGAGATTTGAGACTGGGATGGAGGTTCACCTTCCAGCAGGACAATGACCCTAAGCATACTGCTAAAGCAACACTCGAGTGGTTTAAGAGGAAACATTCAAATGTCTTGGAATGGCCTAGTCAAAGCCCAGACCTCAATCCAATTGAGAATCTGTGGTATGACTTAAAGATTGCTGTACACCAGCAGAACCCATCCACCTTGAAGGAGCTGGATCAGTTTTGCCTTGAAGAATGAGCAAAAATCCCAGAGGCTATATGTGCCAAGCTTATAGAGGCATATCCCAAGAGACTTGCAGCTGTAATTGCTGCAAAAGGTGGCTCTACAAAGTATTGACTTTGGATTGTAGGTTGTAAGGCAACAAAATTGGAAAAATGGGGGGGTGAATACTTTTGCAAGGCACTGTATGGGTTCGGGAAGGGATTGGCCAGGGTAGGCTGGTATTGTAAATAAGAATTTGTTCTTAACTAACTTACCAGGTTAAAAAAAGGTTACATTTAAAAAAGTTAGAAAGAGGTCAGGATGGTTTCTGGCTGTCTATCATTCTGCTCATCGTAGATACAGGATGATTAATATGGGCGTGTACAACTCAATGTTGACTTCCTGTCCCACCTGTCAGTCCCTGATAAGAGGGGCACAATGACAAAGAGGGGCATGCGGTCCAAAGTTTAGTTTGAGGGCTTTAGGCCAAGCTTTCCCCAGTTGGGAGACGGTTGAGCTGTGATGTGTTGGACAGCTGTGGTGTCAGGAAGCTGTAGGTGGGGACTGTCATCCACATGTAATGCTTATCACAACACTACTCTCAGTAGACCTGGTGCCTAGCACTCACTGAGGTGCCGGAGGGCTTGTAAACTAACATAGACAAATAGGTGGGGGTTGGGTGGGAAGGGTGTGTCTTGTGTGTGTACATTGATGCGCCTCTGTGTCAATGGCAACACTGAGTACTTGCCTAGGCTCTTGAGTAAAATTGTGAAGCAGCCCTTTTTGTTATGTTATACCTTACGCTCTCCCAGGTGAGTCGGTGTGTACATTAAGCCATACAAATTGGCTTTGAAGATTTTGCTATTGAACATTTTTATTATTTAACGCTATACATATGCTTGAATTGTTTAGTTTTTATCCATGAGGTTATTTTCCATGGGAGGAATTGAGAATCATGCTAAAACTGTCTTACAATCCTATCACTTAAACATAAAACAAATGAATGGACAAAGTAGCCCTCACAATAATCAGACTGCAAGGATTACATTTTCCGGATCTAGTTAGAAAGGTGTCATGGTGGGCATTGGTTTCTGGCTGTCAATCATTCTGCTCATCGTAGATAAAGTATGATTAATCTGGGATTGTACACCTCTCCGTGAACATAAAACCCAGTAGCCCCAAAAGGAGGCATAAAATACTAAATGGTAACCTTGACAAAAGCTTCAATGAATCAAACATTCGACTAATACCACTAGGGTAAATAGTTCATTATATTCTGTTTAATCAAATAGTTATTAGTATCTATTGATGTGTAGTCTAAAAAGAAACTGAAACAAAACATAGTTACAAAGACAGCCCTGTTTACCATTTACCGACTCTTAATCTTTAGTTCATTTTGAGCTGTTGGACACAGCTTAATAATAGTATGCAACCCTCTTACCTAGTGGGTATTGGAATTCAATCTAAAATCAATGACAGGCTTTGTAGACTGAACCATCTAGCAAATAGCCAGTTTAGCCAATGCTGATGTGTCACAAATTAAGCCCACCATTACATTGGTTCTACAAGTGCAATATCCATGATATAGTTAAAACAGATTACAGTTTCAGTTGATTACACCTATATACACCACATAGCAAGACTATATTAATCAAGCATGCATCCGTTTATCAGATGTGGATGTGGTTCAAATTATCTTGACTCAAGTAGGTGGAATTTATGAACAAAGTTTTTGGTCGACAGAAAAGTATTATTCAATTATGTCATTTTTTATAATAATAGTCTTTTACATCAGATTATACAGTATGCAGATGAATTGGTTAAAATGGGGATGGGTGGTGGTACGGTAGGGGGGCACACCCATTCACTCCAATTAACGTCCATCATCTTCCAAACCCATCTGCGCATCTAGAGATCGAACATCAACCTAAACGCGAATCTAATTAACGCACACAAATGCATATTTTGTGATCCTTTTGTTTCATTGCTGTGGTACATTAATAACTACTTTCCACCCTGGTGTCTAGTGAAGAAAAGACAGCATAAAAACTGTCACCTGGACATTTAGCATAGAAAGTTCAGAGTCTGTGAGAAGAGAGACATCAGCAGACATCTTTGAATTCAGCCCATTAAGAAAATGAATCATCTTGCTGCCATAGCTGAGAACACACTATTAAATGTGGAATTCCCACTGTTCCAGCCAGCAGGTTATCGCCACCTCCTGTGTTTAATACAATTTATGAGATGTTTGATTTGCATTTTCATCAAAGATTTCGGTATAATTAATGGAGACCTCTGTTTTAGTAGGAAGCTGCTAATTCTAAGTCTAACTTGCTCTCGCCGTTATGATAATACATTCAGAAAGTAGTAAACAAACTGCTCCGGTGAGGCTTCTGTCATGTCTGTAACTTTCGTTTACAGACAAGATGACTGTCAGTATGTAAAGACTGAGTAGCGCTCAAAGTATGAATTATAGCAAATCACCAGTTTTTACAACTGGAACAGTAATGATCATTATTCCTATAGCGCACACTAAAATGGCTGAAGCAACCATTGCTTCATCATTGAGATATTGGATGGTGACAATACCTAACCATGGACAAGCTATTGCGTGAATGGCCTGGGTACATAGTCAGTCTGTCACTGGCAAAGGGGTGGGCACTGTTTTTCTTAGCTCTACTTGAGCATCAGTGTTCTTAGAAAAACACAGATTTATTGCGAACTGATCTACACTATGTCACACATCAAAATATTTTTCCTTTTCAAATTAAGGCCAGGGATTAATGAATTATACTGCGCAAACTAGGTCAGGCCGTTGTGGACATTTCAAGACATAGTTTCAAAACACTTTATGTAGAATATAAAGTACACAGATTCACAAGGTTCAGGAAGCTTCAAATACCTATTTTAAAGGATCAAAGGTACACACATCTCTGGGAACGAAGCCCTCGTCTAGTAGAAGCCTGTTAACAGCTGAGACCCTTTGGCAGGAAGGACGATGCTGCTTCTTCTTCCTCTGCCAATGAGGATGACTTCAGAGCTGGGATACAAGTAAGCACAGGGCTCAACATTAATGCTTGTCCACTTGAGAAATAGTATGACAAGAAGAATATAGGTTTAAGTTGTTTGAATGAACAAGTACTCTTAGAATAGCCTAATTGACAAGTAACTCCTATGCTGTCAAGATCTCCCCTGGACACTGAATATTTCAACCTTACAAACAGATAAACATCTTAGTTAGCCACCTCGTCCACCTTAGCCATTTGATCCATGGTTCATTGAACGAGGGAATTTTTTAAGCAGACAAGTAAAAAATCTGACAAAAAAAAATAATCGATCCTACTTGGACGAAAAAGTGAAAAGGCAAGCCCTGAAGCAGAAGCATAAGGCAATAGATACGTAAGCAACTTCATTTTCATATTGCTTTAGAGTGTTAAAAAATATTATATTAAACAACATGTAAGCAATTACTTTTACATCTGTGAACTGCAGGATATTAAGAATTCAAAAGTAAGTGGTGTCTAGACACACAAACGTTACCCAGTTGGTATTTCGTGAAAAGAGCCTCATCCAAATTGGCACTTGTTTGTCTATAGTGGCACTCAAACAAAAGCAACATGGACAGATGGGTAAAATCCTTACCTCTGGAGAATTTAGTCAAATGGATACCATGTCTGACTGGTCGTGGAAACTGCAACATTTGAGGTTACAGAGAGTTTGTGAAATCTGTTTTTTTTTGGACATATGCCCCAGAAATAAAAACATTATTAAACCAAATCAAATTAGATTAGGAGATAACCACTCAGAGAATGCTTTCATCTGAGAAAAGATCTGATTGGCAATTCAAAAATCCCTCATAGGGTCGTAACACATTGTCAGAGTGCAGCGATTACGAGCAGAGTGATACATAGACCAACACATTGTCTATGCCTATCCGTGTGATTATACCACTGGCAGAAAAATGGCGTGTGAAGATAGTAGCAAATGATGAGGGAAACTGCTCAAGGCACAGCGCTACACCGTAATATTAGTTTAAACGAATGTGCATACCCTGAACACCCACTCACAGAGAGGCAGTGACAATTAATGCAGGAAATAAAATACTTGGGGAAGATAGTCTGTCTCCCATCATCCAAGATAGATAGAGCCTACATTTACTTGTTACATTTGAGTCATTTAACAGACGCTCTTATCCAGAGCGACTTACAGTTAGTACATTCATCTTAAGATAGCTAGGTGGGACAACAACATCTCTGTTATAGTAAGTACATTTTTCCTCAGTAAAGTAGCTATCATCAAAGTCAGAGCTAGTATCCTAGAATCCTTTATACTTTTGTGATTCCCCCTCAAAACACTTGAGGGGGAGACAAACACAATTACACTTTTTAAACCGTGACAAGTCAACACAAGGAAAGGTTTTGGAAATGTGCGAATCACAGTTCTGCATTGTTGGCAAAGTCTATAATCAACTGTGGAAGAATTAGGCAGAAACATATAAACACTGTCCTCTCTGCCAATATGATGAGAAAAAGACAGGATCCTTCTCCAATTCCTTCATGCTGAAGAAGAAATCAGTATTATGGAAATGTAAAATCTATTGCCTGAATCTCCCTTAATAGCCAAAAGCTACCGTGGCTGCTGAGCTGGAAGAGATGTGTCTCTCATGGGAAAGGGCACAATCTGTGGCCTTAGACAGACTCATGGCAGAACATTGCTGTGGTCTTATGGGACAGAAGACAAAAATAGAAAGAATTCTACCGTTTTTTCCCTCCAAAGATGAATCTCTTTTGACACATTGAATCATTCAGAACTAGGGTTGTTCGACATGAAATGGGGCAAACAGCTGTGGTTTTTCTTCTAAATTTGTCAGAATTTGAGACCCTTTGAGAATTTGGAGCTATCTGCGATATTTGCGATATTACAACAACAAAGAAGTAACTGCAAACAATGAACACAGTAGTTTTTTTTTTCTCGGATATCATTGCATGTGCGATAGAACAACAGCATACTGTATGTAGTGCAATTTATTTTCCCTTGATGTGTGATGTGCCCCAACTCTGATTCATCAACTAAACCAAAACAATTAACAAGGCTGTGCGGATTCTATATTTTACCCTTGTGTAGTCTTAACATTCTCTATACTCCCTTTGTCCTAAGGGTCAAAAGTATCTCTCTTCACAATGCAGAAAGACATTTAATCAGTGGACACCACTCATTTTTAATGCAACACACCTGCCATAATTGTTATCTTTACTAAAGTAGAGGTTTATTATTATTATTATTATTGTTATTGCTAGGTACTGCATAGATGTAAACGTACATTTTTTAGCAAGATATAGCACTGGTATAGTCTAAGAAAGTAGCAGAAATGTGCAGAAAGTAGTTTTGAATGCATTTTATTGAAGGGAAACAATAACAGTCTTGAATTTTTTTGACAACATAGTGATATATTCTTATATACCGCACAATGAAGAATTCAACTACAAAATACAACTACAAAAAAAAAATACTTCTCACATTTTTTGGAACCATACACCACACGGTGTATAAACAACAATAAATAAGAATAAATTAAGATAATAGATACAAAACAAAAAACGTGAAGAACATAAATCAATCAACTCTAATTAGCACATGTAGGACAGTATGTAAGTGTGTGTGCATGGACTTTGCATATGTATTTCTCACACGTGCAGCACATAGTATTTGTATTACAGTCCTTCTTTGGGGGGCAGAATTGGCATCTCCTCCTCTTGCCTGCCCCAGCTGCAGCCTCAGGTGGGTCAAACTGCACCATGAGAGCAGACACCACTTTGATTGGGTAGATTGTATTGTAATAAACATTAGCGGGGCAATTATGAGGAACGCTGTTCACTGTGGGCTTCCACAGCAGTCTGGGCTCGCTCAAGTATTTTCACTTGCATCACTTTCCCTGACACACAATAGTGATGGTGACTCAAGCATAGAGTACAGTATGGCTCTTTTTTAGGAAAATGACTCATGTACACAGTTCATTGAGCTGATAATGTGCATTTGTCCCCAAATTGCACATGATTCCGATATTATAGCTAAGAGTTAGAGTTAGAAACAAGTTTGTCCAAGTCAGACAATTAATATATAACTATTCACAACGATATCAATGTCAAGTTAATGATCTTGATACAGGTGAGTTATTAATATTCCGCTCTGCTTTGTTGGTAAGTATATTTCTCATATTGAATGAATATCTCAATTCTGTATGTTTTTTTTGTTAAAGGACCAGTGCAGTCGAAATTCTGTTTTTCCCTGTGTTTTGTATCATATTGTACAACAGCTGATGAAACTAACACTGTAAAAGTGTGAACAAATTTGTTCAGTGTTTTTCCCTGATAGTTACTGGTTGAAAATACAGTCTACACAGGATCAGCAGCTTTGCAAGGCGGGAGTTTCTCATTTCTATGGTGGCATCACCATGTGGTAAATTGGTTAATAGACCAATAACAAAGAGGGTTCCAAACCTCTGCCAATAAGAGCTCATTTTCAGTTTTCCCCTCCCCATTCAGACCGTTCAAAGATAATTCTTGCTTGAGAAATAGTTTTTTTGCTAAACAGCTATTTTTGCCCATTTTAATGGTAAGGTACTTCATTGTTACTCAGAAATTATTTGATATTAATATATAAATGGCTGCTTTAGGCCTTTAATCTTTTAATCTAATTTTCCCAAGTCCCGGTGGGTTAGTCAGGTGTTAAAACAGCAGATTTGAACCACAGGTAAAATGAGATACAAACTGCAATTAGACATAGACCAACCCCCCCCCCCCAAAAGACTAACATTTCCCACAGACTTCCTAATTTGAAGGTAAGGTGTGTGAATACATTCCTACTACATACTCTTTCTCATTGGCTGCACATTCCTTCCTGTTACTGTGGTAGTTCTACGCAGTGTTAACACAATTTAACTGGGATTAAATCATCATTCAGAAAATCTTATACTCCCATTAATAGCAACTTGCAGTATAAACGGCCCCGTCACCCCCAAAGATAACATTTTACCCTCTTGATTAGTAATGTTAGGTTCTAATTCTCAGTGTAAAAACTCAAAAGACACTATGAAAGCTTAAACCAAGTTTTATTCTTCCCAGAGAGTCATTACAGCTGCATTAGTCAAAGACTTTGTTCACACAAGCACTGATATATAACCCGTTCTCCTATGCTGAGTCTCCTCCTACACATCTGAACAGCCAATGCATCTCTGTTGCTAGACAGAACCTTAGTGATATCTGTTCTTCCTCACTTCATCTGGCCTGACCTCTATCCCAAAGTGCTCACTCCTCCCCAACTCAAGTCTGTCATGGTGATTGGTACCAGACTGTCTCTTCTCCTCCCAGAGGATCCCTCCCATAGGAGGCTAACAATAACATATCCTGACATGATGTAAACGTTTTACATTACCCTCTCTCCCTCAGTGACATGAATACGCATATTTCATATTCTCAGAACCCAACAGTAATAAATGCCTCGATACGCAATTACGTAGCGGTTGAGGTTGGGAGTTCATGAAGTCATTAAATGCTTTTCTAATTATTATTGATTGCGAGTGAGAGAATCAATGCAAATCTAGAGCCACGGAGGAGCCAAGACAGGAATGAATGATGGGGCCCCTTAAACGCAGAGAGAAAATGAAAACACAAACTGAAGGATATCTGGGAAATAAACATGAAGCCTAGCTTTTGGGAGAAGGGCGAGATGGGTGAGACTTCTGTGTGTGCGAGTATTGTCCATTTTCTGATTATCTGCTCTCTTCTTATCTCAGGGAGAATAATATCTGCATCAGGAGCAAATTGAAAAAGTCATGATGAATGTTTGTTTTTCTCTCAACTATTTTCTCCAAGATGGAGAAAAAGGATTGTCTTTGGCGAAGAGGAAAACAAGCAAGCAAAATGAAGGATTCTGTTATAAAAAGTGTATTTCTTTCTGTTACCTTTCACCACAGTTGTTCCCAAAGTTGGTTGTATAAACTTTTAAATCATGTTGCCTTGAGCATTGTCTGGAATCTGGATAGTGACGTGGAGGACTGGCCTTGGAAACAATGTTAACCTAAAACCACAAAAGCTACCGTCTCTTTAATATGCTACAATGGGACAGTGATTACGCCAAATTTTGTAGGAGCTATATGGGCACATACAGTATAAAGTTAATGTATCATGTTTATATTTCCATGCCTATTTACATACAGCATATAAATCAAATCAATTTGTATTTTTTATTTGTCACATACACATGGTTAGCAGATGTTAATGCGAGTGTAGCGAAATGCTTGTGCTTCTAGTTCCGACAATGCAGTAATAACCAATGAGTAATCTAACCTAACAATTTCTCAACAACTACCTTATACACACAAGTGTAAAGGCATGAAGAAAATGTAAATAAAATTATATGAATGAGTGAATGGTACAGAACGGCATAGACAAAATGCAGTAGATGGTATAGAGTACAGTATATACATATGAGATGAGTAATGTAGGGTATGTAAACATATAAAAGTGGCATTGTTTAAAGTGGCTAGTGATACATGTATTACATAAAGATGACAAGATGCAGTAGATGGTATAGAGTACAGTATATACATCTGAGATGAGTAATGTAGGGTATGAAACATTATATTAAGTGGCATTGTTTAAAGTGGCTAGTGAAACATTTTTTACATCAATTTTCCCATTATTAAAGTGGCTGGAGTTGAGTCAGTATGTTGGCAGCAGCCACTCAATGTTAGTGGTGGCTGTTTAACAGTCTGATGGCCTTGAGATAGAAGCTGTTTTTCAGTCTCTCGGTCCCTGCTTTGATGCACCTGTACTGACCTCGCCTTCTGGATGATAGCAGGGTGAACAGGCAGTGGCTCGGGTAGTTGTTGTCCTTGATGATCTTTATGGCCTTCCTGAGACATCGAGTGGTGTAGGTGTCCAGGAGGGCAGGTAGTTCGCCCCCGGTGATGCGTTGTGCAGACCTCACTACCCTCTGGAGAGCCTTACGGTTGTGGGCGGAGCAGTTGCCGTACCAGGCGGTGATACAGCCCGACCGGATGCTATCGATTGTGCATCTGTAAAAGTTTGTGAGTGCTTTTGGTGACAAGCCAAATTTCTTCAGCCTCCTGAGGTTGAAGAGGCGCTGCTGCGCCTTCTTCACCACGCTGTCTGTGTGGGTGGACCAATTCAGTTTGTCCGTGACGTGTACGCCGAGGAACTTTAAACTTACTACTCTCTCCTCTACTGTCCCGTCGATGTGGATAGGGGGGTGCTCCCTCTGCTGTTTCCTGAAGTCCACGATCATCTCCTGTGTTTTGTTGACGTTGAGTGTGAGGTTATTTTCCTGACACCACACTCCGAGCGCCCTCACCTCCTCCCTGTAGGCCATCTCGTCGTTGTTGGTAATCAAGCCTACCACTGTAGTGTCGTCTGCAAACTTGATGATTGATTTGGAGGCGTGCATGGCCACGTAGTCGTGGGTGAACAGGGAGTACAGGAGAGGGCTCAGAATGCACCCTTGTGGGGCCCCAGTGTTGAGGATCAGCGGGGTGGAGATGTTACCTACCCTCACCACGTGGGGGCGGCCTGTCAGGAAGTCCAGTACCCAGGGTCTCAAGCTTGATGACGAGTTTGGAGGGTACTATATATGGTATGTTCACCTGAAAGATATGAACGTAAAGTGACATTTGACATTGCCCCACAATTACCTATTAAGTACAGTATGACAGCTTGCAAATGATAACGCATCAAGATCTGCATCTGAGATGTCCTTGCTACAGGAGTCTATTCCAAAAACTGGCCTCACTTCTGAAAAAGTCCATCAGAATGTCACAATTAACTGGAGCAAACATATCAATCTGTGACTGTGACAGAGAGTCAATGAAACTCATTAGTTGGAAGCATCAGAGGTGAACCTCATTTTTTATTTGACAAAAGCTGCTGCTGTGTGTGTCTGTGTGTGTGTGTGTGTGTGTGTGTGTGTGTGTGTGTGTGAGAGAGAGAGAGAGATGTGTACACGTGTTCATGTCAAAAAGAAACAGCACCAGTATTATTCAAATCAGTATTGGCATTTAAACAGTGAGGATGATAAGACCACTTGCTTTGACATTTTAATATTAGTTTTAATATACTGAGTATTCTGCTCAGTATCTTTCTATGAATCCTCCCTGATCTATCTGTGCTGACAACCTTCCTATATACCAAGATTTTTCACTGAGCTGAATTGTGACAACTCTCCATAGGAAGTGGGAGGATGTTGGAAGTCTCTATGCCAGTAAAGATCTCATCTTATATTTCATTAAAGCCTTGGAGACAGTAGTCTTAAACTGTCATGGAGAAAGCCGGTGTGGTGTCCATTTCAATATGCCCAGGAAATCTGTTTCCTCTGTGGCCTAAGAGCACATGCTCACAGACAGTTGACTGTAATCCACTCGCCATCTCCTGTGATTGATTGTTTGCACACAGAGAAAAACAGCTAGCTCCTCTGAGTCAGGGGAAGGGTATAGGGCACATTAACCCGAAATTGGAAAATAATTACAAAGTGGTACATCTCTATAGATTCCAATAAAATTAGGAGGGGAGGTTGTTATTTTATTCAATTTAGAATGTATCAGTTCTAAGTTGGGCTACGGTTTAGTGAAGTTATCATCAAAACATACAGAATTATTGGCACCCTTGATAAAGATGAGCAAAAAAGGCTGTAGACAAACAATAATAGGCAAAAGAAAACAAGTATGTCTCCTGTACGTTGCAATAAACTTCGGTGAACTATTTACAAGAATACAAAATAATACTACTAAAACAGGCTAGTTGGATCCACCTCCTAGAACAGGAGGTTGGTGGCACCTTAATTGGGGAGAGCGGGCTCCTGTTAATGACTGGAGTGGAATAGGTGGAATGGTATCAAATACATCAAACATACAGTTTAATACACAATCATGCAAATCAGGATTATTTATTTGAAATACATTTCACTTATATTGACCATTTGAAACAGGATAGTCTTTTTTAATCATTTTTTCACGAGTATGGAAAAAAGGAAGTGACCTTATTCATGGCCTGTCTCTGACCCAGAACTGATCCTGCTGCTGTCTGGCACACTTAAGCACTGTCACACTACACAGGGGGCACCCCCTCTCCCCATATTGACAACCATTATAGCAGGCGGAAGCTGAGAAGGACATTGGTTTTGCAATGCATATTCAGGTGTAACATCACAATAACAGAGTCGAGGACTCCCTTCCTGCATGATCCAAGGACAAAATCGTATTTCCTGTCTTGGTTGTGAGGCAATCAACCAACCAAAAGCGCAACGCCTTGAATTTTGCTCACTGGGGGGAACGTAAATGTTTCATTCAAGTGTTAGTTCTCACCAAATCTCAAGGCATAATCAAAGGCTTGATTGGTGATTTCCTAACATTGGATTGATAAAATAAAATAATAAAAATATACCATGTAGCTTTGCGCAGTCATGTCCCGTGAAACAAGTATAAAAGTACATTTCCATACAAAGAGCCAACTCAAATAGCCATGGAGGGAAACATGATTTATTTACCCATAAAGCATCAGTGAGCATTGGCTGGAAGAACCAAAAGCAAACAACGCTAAGACAACAATCAAATAACTTCTATCATGAGGTTCATAATGATGGAGTGGTGCAGTGTTTGAAATGCTGGTTGTGGTATGTCTTTACACAGTCCTCTATCAAAACAGTTCCGTGCTGCAGTCAATAGTTTGAAATGATTTATATTGTCTTCCACACTGCTGTGTAATTTAAGCGATGCTGGAATTTTTCTGCCCTGCAGCCCCGCTAGGTAAACATCAATAGGTTTCTTCCAGATATCAATGGATGACCTGTATCTACACTGCTCTATCTCTCGCAATGAAATCCAACAGGTATCAGGCAGACAATGTCACTTTGGGATGCTAACTAAACTATGCAACTCTTGCTACATATTTCACATCAATACCCCCATTATGTCCACAATCGCAACATGGAATGCATGTACCTTTATTACGGTTCTCAAAATTCACATAAACACCAAACTTTTTTACATTACACTTAACCAAAACAGCATATTTTCACAATCCTATAGAATAATTTTTTGTTGTTGATAAGATTACCTTGTCAGCCTGTACACTCCTAAATGTCCTCTGAAATGTTATATAATTAACAAATTATCCTGTTGAGGATAGAGGGCGCTATTTACATTTTGGGGGAAAATCGTGCCCAATTTAAACGGCCTCGTACTCTATTCTTGCTCGTACAATATGCATATTATTATTACTATTGGATAGAAAACACTCTCAAGTTTCTAAAACCGTTTGAATTATATCTGTGAGTAAAACAGAACTCATTTGCAGCAAACTTCCTGTCAGAAAGTGAAAAATCTCAAATCGAGGCTCTGTTCCAGGCCTTCCCTATCATTTTGCTTGAGATTTATGACTATACATGCACTTCATACGCCTTCCACTAGATGTCAATAGGCTGTGAGAGGTGAAATGGGGTCTCAATCTCTTTCTATGGTCAAAAGAGACAGCTTGGAATGACATGATCCCAGAATTCGTTTGTTCAGGAAGCGCATAAAGGTCACCAGTATTGGCTTCTGAAAAGCAATCGTTATAGACGTCATATATCTCCGGCTTTGATTTTATTTGATAAATGTGAAGATATCATCGTAAAGTATGTTTTTTCAATATAGTTTTATTAGATTATTGAAATTTTTTCGGGAGTTTAGACGTGTTGCGTTCTTTGCGTTTGGTGACGATGGACAGCTTAGCGCCACTTGGCTAGTTTTGCATTAAGAACTAGTGTATCTATCATTTCCTATACAACATGTATTTTTTAGTCATGTTTATGAATAGTTATTTGGTCAGAATAGGTTAGTTTTAGAAAAATATCTGCACATTCTGGGAAAAAGGTGCTACGTTAGCACAATGTATAACCACTGATTTCAGCTCTAAATATGCACATTTTCGAACAAAACATAAGTGTATGTATAACCTGATGTTATAGGACTGTCATCTGATGAAGCTTATCAAGGTTAGTCAAAAATTATATATCTTTTGCTGGTTTGTTACGATCGCTAACTTTTGCTGCTGGTAAATGGCTTGTGTTTCTGGCTATTGTGGTAAGCTAATATAATGCTATATTGTGTTTTCGCTGTAAAACACTTAAAAAATCTGAAATATTGGCTGGATTCACAAGATGCTTGTCTTTCATTTGCTGTACACCATGCATTTTTCAGAAATGTTTTACGATGAGTATTTAGGTATTCCAAGTTGGTCTCTATAATTACTCTGGCTGCTTCGGTGCTATTTGTGACGGTAGCTGTGATGGTAGCTGCAATGTAAAACTGATTTATAGCTCAAATATGCAAATTTTTCGAGCAAAACATAGATTTATTGTGTAACATGTTATAAGACTGTCATCTGATGAAGTTGTTTCTTGGTTAGTTTGGTTGGTTCTTGGTTAGTTTGGTTGGTTGGTTTTCTGCAAGCTACCTGTGCTGTGAAAGAAATGTCTGTGCTTTTTTGTATTTGGTGGTGAGCTAACATAAATATATGTGGTGTTTTCGCTGTAAAACATTTAAAAAATCGGACATGTTGACTGGATTCACAAGATGTTTATCTTTCATTTGCTGTATTGGACTTGTTAATGTGTGAAAGTTAAATATTTCTCAAAAATATCCCAGTGGAATGTGGGAGGAGTTCCGCTAGCGGAACCCCAGTCCTAGACAGGTTATAGTCGTTTGGAGGTTGTGTGCTCTATCCATGGCAGATTGTGCCAGAAGGAGATACAGTTCAGACTAGATGACATGTCACAATATCCTCCTTTGTCAGTGAAATAGAGAAATAGAAAGCTTTTTTTATTACACTTCACACAAGTACAATTCATCTTTTTTGTCTAATGATTTAAGTAGCAACAACAATGGGTTAGGTCTGGCCACACCAATTTCCCTTCATCTCATGGATGCGGAGAGCAAATTGTTTCCCATAACAAAATATGTTGAGGTGGTGTTTGTGATCAGATTAGATCAACATGAGCTGTCAGATAGAACGACCAATCATTGTAATCAATAGTGTCCAATGCCACGAAGAAATTAGATAAGAGTAATGCTTTTGCCATCTGCTGCAATGTACTATCACATTTGTCTTTGTATAGATGTAGATTCTTCAACAGTATGTGTGCTCTTCCTCTTCTTCTCTTCTCGCCAGATGTGAAACACTAGGGGTTGAGAGATCAAGCTGAAAACAATAGGTCGGTGACAATAGCTTCACTTTGGAATATAGCTAATCACCCGTGGGCAGATTCTGTGTGTAGACTGAGGAATCTGCTGGGAATGAAGTAATACATGAGATAATGAGCTGCAGTTGTTTTGGTCTTTGGGTTTTCATCACTGGTTATTTGGACAGATCAAGACTGGGCGAAGGCGATGCTTAAAAACTCTTAAGGATTAGCCCCTTTTTTTCAATTTTCGCCTAAAATGTCATATCCAAATCTAACTGCCTGTAGCTCTGTCCCTGAAGCAAGGATATGCATATTCTTGGTACCATTTGAAAGGAAACACTTTGAAGTTTATGGAAATGTGAAAGGAATGTAGTAGAATATAACACAATAGATCTGCTATAAGATAATTTTGTACCATCAACTTTAAAATGCAAATAAAGGCCATAATGTATTATTCCAGCCCAGGTGCATATTCGATTTTGGCCACTAGATGGCATCAATGTATGTGCAACATTGTAGACTGATCCAATGAATCATTGCATTTCTGTTCAAAATGTTGTATCAAGACTGCCCAAATGTGCCTAATTTGTTTATTATTAACTGTTCATGTTGTGCACTCTCCTCAAACAATAGCGTGGTATTATTTCACTGTAATAGCTACTGTAAATTGGACAGTGCAGTTAGATTAACAATAATTTAATCTGTCTGCCAATATCAGATATGTCTATGTCCTGGGAAATGTTCTTGTTACTTACAACCTCATGCTAATCTCATTAGCCTATGTTAGGTCAACCACCCTGTGGAAGGGACACTGATCCCAAAGAAGTTTTAAACTGATTTTCTTCGAGTGCTTTGCCCGTGTGCCAACATGGATCGGAAGGGGGTATCCAGAAGGGGGTATCCAGAAAAATTGTACTTTTGTCGCCTGTAATGCTTCAGATTTTTAAGTAACAGGATATTGGGTTACTTTTTATTCCTTAGCAGGTATATGGACTTCGTGGACTAGTTAGACTAGTTGTATTGTTATATATTGTTAAATATAAATGTATACCATTTGTAATTTGTATACCATTTGTACACGACCTAGAAAGAAAAAATGATAGAACATGTTTAAGAAGACTGAGGCAGGGTTTCATATAACCTTTTATATGATTATTTTGATCCTAACAAACTCCCCAGTCCATTTAGATTGCTGGATCGAAAGCAAGGTAGTTAACCCTCTGTTCCCCGGGCGCCGATGACATGGATGTCGATTAAGGTAGCCCCCCTCACAGGGTTGGGTTAAATGCGTTAGACACATTTCAGTTGAACGCATTCAGTTGTACAACTGACTAGGTATCCCCTTTCCCTGGTGGTGACTAGCATACCTATAACATGATGATGCCACCACAATAACTGAAAATCTATATACTGTATCTAACTTATTATCTGTATACAGTGGGGCAAAAAAGTATTTAGTCAGCCACCAATTGTGCAAGTTCTCCCACTTAAAAAGATGAGAGAGGCCTGTAATTTTCATCATAGGTACACTTCAACTATGACAGACAAAATGAGTTAAATAAATCCAGAAAATCACATTGTAGGATTTTTAATGAATTTATTTGCAAATTATGGTGGAAAATAAGTATTTGGTCAATAACAAAAGTTTATCTCAATACTTTGTTATATACCCTTTGTTGGCAATGACAGAGGTCAAACGTTTTCTGTAAGTCTTCACAAGGTTTTCACACACTGTTGCTGGTTTTTTGGCCCATTCCTCCATGCAGATCTCCTCTAGAGCAGTGATGTTTTGGGGCTGTTGCTGGGCAACACGGACTTTCAACTCCCTCCAAAGATTTTCTATGGGGTTGAGATCTGGAGACTGGCTAGGCCACTCCAGGACCTTGAAATGCTTCTTACGAAGCCACTACTTCTTTGCCAGGGCGGTGTGTTTGGGATCATTGTCATGCTGAAAGACCCAGCCACGTTTCATCTTCAATGCCCTTGCTGATGGAAGGAGGTTTTCACTCAAAATCTCACGATACATGGCCCCATTCATTCTTTCCTTTACACGGATCAGTCGTCCTGGTCCCTTTGCAGAAAAACAGCCCCAAAGCATGATGTTTCCACCCCCATGCTTAACAGTAGGTATGGTGTTCTTTGGATGCAACTCAGCATTCTTTGTCCTCCAAACACGACGAGTTGAGTTTTTACCAAAAAGTTATATTTTGGTTTCATCTGCCATATGACATTCTGCCAATCTTCTTCTGGATCATCCAAATGCTCTCTAGCAAACTTCAGACGGGCCTGGACATGTACTGGCTTAAGCAGGGGGACACGTCTGGCACTGCAGGATTTGAGTCCCTGGCGGCGTAGTGTGTTACTGATGGTAGGCTTTGTTACTTTGGTCCCAGCTCTCTGCAGGTCATTCACTAGGTCCCCCCGTGTGGTTCTGGGATTTTTGCTCACCGTTCTTGTGATCATTTTGACCCCACGGGGTGAGATCTTGCGTGGAGCCCCAGATCGAGGGAGATTATCAGTGGTCTTGAATGTCTTCCATTTCCTAATAATTGCTCCCACAGTTGATTTCTTCAAACCAAGCTGCTTACCTATTGCAGATTCGGTCTTCCCAGCCTGGTGCAGGTCTACAATTTTGTTTCTGGTGTCCTTTGACAGCTCTTTGGTCTTGGCCATAGTGGAGTTTGGAGTGTGACTGTTTGAGGTTGTGGACAGGTGTCTTTTATACTGATAACAAGTTCAAACAGGTGCCATTAATACAGGTAACGAGTGGAGGACAGAGGAGCCTCTTAAAGAAGAAGTTACAGGTCTGTGAGAGCCATAAATCTTGCTTGTTTGTAGGTGACCAAATACTTATTTTCCACCATAATTTGCAAATAAATTAATAAAAAATCCTACAATGTGATTTTCTGGATTTTTTTTTCTCATTCTGTCTGTCATAGTTGAAGTGTACCTATGATGAAAATTACAGGCCTCTCATCTTTTTAAGTGGGAGAACTTGCACAATTGGTGGCTGACTAAATACTTTTTTGCCCCACTGTATCTAGATATTAGACTGCAGGTAATTATATTGACACTGAAAAATAAAGAGTTAATGAAATTGTTTATGTCTTATGTTTTATCGTGCAATGGTTTTGTATCACTAGGCCTCAATAACACAGACTTATCTGACTCATTCAGGGAACAAATGACCACAAGCTTTTCTTCATTTCTGCATATACCGTATATATCATTACACATTATCGCAGGTGAAGATTTAATTACAATTTTAATAGATTCCATAGCCCTTAATTACGTGAACGGAAATAGTCTCATTCTCCCAAGTAGCTCCTGCTCTTGGAAGGGCATATCAAGGTGCTCTTGGGAAATATGCTCAACCGCCGCTATCTCTGTGACAGGGGAGACAGAGGTGTAACGTGTGTGGTCGTGGCAGGATAAAGCGCCATGCATATGGATATTAATGGAAAACCAGATGGGACAGAGGCAGTGACATTGTCAAGGTATCTAACACCTGTTCATCTGCTCTCTGAGCCTTTTCTTTGTGATGAAAGTGCCTCGTCACAGTGTTCGGAAAACAAGTGAGTTTCTGAAAATCCTGACAGGTGGTGTGAAAACAGGGTTTTACATGAGGAAAAGTAGGAAATTTGAGGGCGACAAAACTGTACTGAGCTCCATTAAAAGTGCATTCATAACTACAATACTGTAGTGGGAATCATGCAACTTTTCTATGAAGACCAACAGAAAGCGGCTATTATGAAAGCAAATGGTAAGGTTTAATTTTAGACCTTGGCACGTTGTGAGGGGAGTTTTGTGGAAAGAAAATGACTGTTGAATATCTGAGTGTTGAATATCTGAAAAACTTGACATCATTGAATGCTTGACGTCATTGAATCTTTATCATTATTACAATTAAACTATGATGTCAAAAAAATGACTTGCATGTAGGCAGCATTTCATTCACATTTCACTCCTTGCCATATAATGTGGACTATAGGTTTGGAATAATTGATTGACACAAAAAACTGTTAGCAGTATGTTGTGGTTTCCAGTGAGGCCACCATTCGTCATCCCCTAATTCAGTGACACCAAAACGTAACAGTTCATGTTGCCTCTTTCACTGCCTCCTCCCTTTGCCAAAATCTATTACAACGTCAGAAATAAGCGCTGCTAGTGAGCACTAAAAACCAGACCAGTGCATGTAACTACAACACCTATCTATTAATATGAGCCAGTTGGAGGCTTGATGTTGATTATTCATCACTTCTTATATACACATATACACAACTGCCTGAGCAGTGCATTGCTGTCTGTGTCTCCCCATCTGTTTTGGAATGGTTAAAATAAACTAATACGTGTGAGAGATTGGGGAGAGAGACGTTGTGTCCCCGAGAAGAGAAATGAGTTCAACCCAAAATGTGGAACAGTTCAACAGGCTGTATTAATTATCTTCTGGCCACAAGCTCTATCGCCATAGATATTCAAGGTGATTTACAAAACAACATAAAGTCCTCATACTTTGATGAGGAACTCTCACATTAATCCCATCGACATCAACTAATGATTTACGTGCACGAATGTCAAATCTAAATACCTTCGAAATGAGATTAGTCCATCAAGGGTAATGCCACTGTGCCGCTATCTTAAATTGATGTGTGAATTACCCTGTTGATATATCAAATCCATCTTTCAAACATCTTAAAACTCTTCAATGAATCAAAACTAATGAGCACGTATCCTTGGGTGTTGATTGAGTCATTCATTTTGTTGAGCACATCTGACAGCTTTATGTCAAGCACAGTAAAATCTGAAATTGTGTGACTATACTGATGTGGCCTAAGGAATACCATCACAAAGATAACATTGTGACGTTCAAGCGGTGTGTTATTAAAGCATGATGACAATTTATGAAGCGGAGCAGGTGCGCTCATTATCTAAGTGGAGGATTTCAGATGAAAACACAAATGAATCGACACTATCAAGATTTTGATTGCACCCTACTGTGTAGCACTGCCCCACTACACAATAAATGATTATAAATATTGCTATAACACTCTATAACACTGCTATAAAAGTTCTGCTATGTGTTATACCTTTCCCAACCAATGTGTTAGGAGAAAAGACAGCAAAGTAAATAGTATCCCAATGTTGGGAAGCTGGACGACATTAAGAGCTAGAATTTTTTTAAGGACATTTAAGATCAATAAATGAGACTGGAGATGATGTGGGACTCTGGCTGTGGAGCCGTTTGTTTGTGAATGTTCACTTTTTTTAATTTTCTCATCCTTTCATTTCTATATTAATCTTTGGATGTAAGCCTGCAACACACAACAGCGAATGTGCACTCTTCTTCATGTAGCCATCCATCACTTCATATTCCGAGACATTACAGTCTGAGGATGTACTTCAGCCGTGCGTCAGCCTCTAGACCTTCAAAGGAATGAAATGTGTGAAAATCCATCTTGCTTAAAGGTCCAATGTAGCCTTTTTATATCAATATCAAATCGTTTCAGGGTAACAGTTAAGTACCGTAATGTGATTGTTTTTATTAAAAAAAAAATAAATCTTAGCAAAGAGCAATTTCTCAAGCAAGAATTTTGCTAGGACCATCTGGGAGTGGTCTAATTGGGGAAGGTAAAATGGAAAACTAGCTATTATTGGCAGAAAGGATTGGTCTATTAACTAATTTACCAGACAGGCCAACTCTTCATCCCATCAAAACAGGCTGACATTTCAGGCAGGTTTTCAAACAGCTCTTACACTAAAAGGGCATTATCATAATTTTCACAATTTCAAAGTATTATTCCAACCTCATAATGTGAAACACAGCAGAATCACATTTTTGACTGCACTTGGCCTTTAAAGCTGATATAGTACAGAAGAATGTGTCAGGATTCCAGAAGAGGAATGTCAGGCAAGCAGGCAGGCAGATATTATCGGTTCAGGCAGAAACTCGAGAGAACAGGCTACTGCCAACCCATTTTAATTCATCATTCCACATAAATTCTAATAGTGTTGACTCTCCCGACTCGCACACTAATCAACCTCATTGGCCGAACCACTTAGCCAACATGAGGACCGGATTATCTAATGAATCCGGTGAGAATCGAACATTCTAGCTGTCCTTACTTTGGTGGGTTGTAATCAAGATAGCTGTGCACTGTACCATATTTTTGAAATATACGCCAATAAAAGTGGGTATTCCAATGCCTGTGACTAATTGACAGTGAGAGTGATAACTTTTTTATTCAGGTAATTTATCTGGCCTTTCTCACAACGTGCCCTGATCAGGCCCCGCCATAAAACAAAAATAAAACGCATTCATGCAGAAAATCTTGTTAAAATGCAACTTGTAATGAATCTTTCTTTAAACCGCTACACATCAAACTTGCTGACCCTTATTTATATCATAGACTTTGGACTTGGTTCATAAGTCGGTGAAATTGCTGCGCTGATTAATAACACCTCTTTATGCATTTAAGGTAATACAATTAAACATCTTGTTAGAGCCCATCTCCCAAAGAATGTGTTTTCAGCCCCTTGCATTACAGTGCTGTACAAAACATACAAGTGCCAGTAGTGGTAAATTGACTTCTTAGGCTACTGAGAAACGTCCTCAGTGGAACATGTCTGCTCGTATCACAAGTGTTGGTCCGCGGGACATTTACAATGTCTCGATACTGTTAAAAATAATTAACCACACTAAGAGTGTCTGTCTCTGTGTACACAGAACAAGGTTTTATATTCATCATTAATAACCTTTTGTCAATAGGGGGAGCTGTTAGCATTATTTATTTTTTTACATTTCCAAATTAAACTGCCTCGTACTCAATTCTTGCTCGTACAATATGCATATTATTATTACTATTGGATAGAAAACAATCTCTAGTTTCTAAAACCGTTTGAATTATGTCTGTGGGTGAACCAGAACTCTTTCTACAGCGAAACTCATGACAGGACATGCGAAGCTCTGAAAAATAGTCTCTGATCTCGGATCAGTTTAAAACTCTGTGTGTGCCCTATGGCTTGACATGAACTGCACCCGCCTTCCCCTGGATGTCGGTAACCAATGAGAAGTGGAATGGTGTCTCTAGGTGTTTCTCAGAGTTTATAAAAGGGAATGGAGTGAGATGTCCCTTCTTTTCGACGCTCGCCAGGACGCAAGGGAGGACATCAGAATCGCATGCTCAAAAGCTCTCGTTATTGATCAAAGATATATCCGTCTGTGATTTAATTCGATATAGGTGTTAGAAACATCATAACGAAGTTATTTGAAACCGATTTATATCAGTTTATGCGAGTATATTGCTATTTTTCTGAATTTCCTTAGTATTGCGTTTGAGGATTTGGGCATGTGTGTGCCGTGTAGCTATCGTTAGCTGCTAGTTTCGAAGTTGAGGAGGTCGTTTTACAACAAAGCAATGATTCTTTTGGACAAAGGACACATTGCCCAAGATACTGATGGAAGCTCGTCCAAAAGTAAGAGTTATTTATGATTTTATTCCGTATTTATGTGGAAAAATGTAAACGCAGTTGTCAGCCATTTTTTGCGGCACTAGTCTGGCTGTAACTCACAATGTATGTCTAGTAACGTAAATTTTAAAAATCTAAATCAGCGGTTGCATTAATAACCAATGCATCTTTCATTAGCTGTCCAACCTGTATTTTTTTTGTCAATCTAATCGATAAATAATCGTAAACTTAGGTGCCTTTCCAAGATGGCGCCGGCCAGAATGCATGCCATGTTTTGACAGATTACATTGCATAACCACGATTTGTGATGCTAAATATGCACATTTTCGAACAAACTCTATATGCATTGTGTAATATGATGTTACAGGACTGTCATCTGAAGAATTCTGAGAAGGTTAGTGAAAAAATTAATATATTTTGGTGGCGATAACGTTATCGCCCCTTTTGCCTTGATTCAATGCTGGTGTGATGTTAGCTCATGTGGTATGCTAATATAACGATATATTGTGTTTTCGCTGTAAAACACTTAGAAAATCTGAAATATTGTCTGGATTCACAAGATCTGTGTCTTTCGATTGTTGTAGGCTGTGTATTTTTCAGAAATGTTTTAGGATGAGTATTTTGGTAATTGACGTCGGTCTCTGTAATTATTCCGGCTGCTTCCAACGCTATTTCAGATTGCAGCTGCAATGTAGAACTGTGATTTATACCTGAAATATGCAAATTTTTCTAAAAAAACATATCCTATACCATAAATATGTTATCAGACTGTCATCTTATGAAGTTGTTTCTTGGTTAGTTGCTATATCTTTATTTAGTCGAATTAGTGATAGCTACTGATGGACTAAAAAACTGGTGGAGTACAAAAAGTGGTGTCTTTTGCTAACGTGGTTAGCTAATAGATTTACATATTGTGTCTGCCCTGTAAAACATTTTAAAAATCAGAAATGATGGCTGGATTCACAAGATTTGTATCTTTCATCTGGTGTCTTGGACTTGTGATTTAATGATATTTAGATGCTTGTATTTACTTGTGACGCTATGCTAGGCTATGCTAGTCAGCTTTTTTACTGTGGGGGGTGCTCCCGGATCCGGGATGAGTACCAAGTAAAAGTTAATACAATTTCCAAAGCCCCACGGGAGATGTG
The DNA here is from genome assembly GCF_045679555.1 of Salvelinus alpinus. Lineage (NCBI taxonomy): Eukaryota > Metazoa > Chordata > Actinopteri > Salmoniformes > Salmonidae > Salvelinus > Salvelinus alpinus. The sequence goes on from NC_092123.1 coordinate 3,991,244, forward strand.
TCTGATACACAAATGGTCCCAGTTTTGATATGGAAAGTGTTTGATGGGGTGGTGTCAGTCTTTTTACAGTGCATTCGGAAAGTATTCAGACCCTTGAATTATTCCACATTTTCTTAAGTAACAGCCTTATTCTAAAATGGATTAAAAAAATAAAAACTCCTCATCAATCTAAACCTCATAATGACAAAGCAAAAACACTTTTTTGAAGTGTTTTTTTTTTTAAACAACAACTGAAATATCACATTTACATAAGTATTCAGACCCCTTTACTCAGTACATTGTTGAAGCATCTTTGGCAGTGATTACAGCCTCGAGTCTTATTGGGTATGACGCTACAAGCTTGGCACACCTGTATTTGAGGAGTTTCTCCAATTCATCTCTGCAGATCCTCTCAAGCTCTGTCAGGTTGGATGGGGAGTTTTGCTGCACAGATATTTTCAGGTCTCTCCAGAGATGTTTGATCCGGTTCAAGTCTGGGCTCTGGCTGAGCCACTCAAGGACATTCAGAAACTTGTCCTGAAGCCACTCTTGCTTTGTCTTGGCTGTGTGCTGTCGTGGAAATTCATACTGAGAGATACTTTGTCATATTTTCAAACAATCATCTTAATTTAATATAGATTCATTATTGCAATAATGCAGCCGTCGACCCTAACATCTTGAATGTGTTGCAGAGAGCTTTACCTTTATCCTGTGGTCATCTGCACCCGGTGCCGTTTCCCAGATGAAGAATGATTAGACACAATAAGGGTTTTGTTCGATTCCTCCATCTCTATCTCGGTTACACCCACCAAATCTTACCCACAGACACAGATGAAAGAGTACTCATCAAACCTATTTGATGCATAAAGAATATTATAACATAATCTTGTAATTTAGCTCTGACAGTGCTTAGGGTTGTTGTCCTGCTGGAAGAAGAACCTTCGGCCCAGTCTGAGCGCTCTGGAGCAGGTTTTCATCAAGGATCACTCTGTACTTTGCTATGTTCATCTTTACCTCAATCCTGACTAATCTCCCAGTCCCTGCCACCAAAAAACATCCCCACAGCATGATGCTGCCACCACCATGCTTCACTGTAGGGATGGTGCCTGGTTTCCTCCAGACGTGACGCTTGGCATTCAGGCCAAAGTGTTCAATCTTGACCATAGAATCTTGTTTCTCATGGTCTGAGAGTCCTTTAGGTGCCTTTTGGCAGACTTCAAGCGTGCTGTCATGTGCCTTTTACTGAGGAGTGGCTTCCATCAGCCACTCTACCATAAAGGCCTGATTGGTGGAGTGCTGCAGAGATGGTTGTCCTTCTGGAAGATTCTCCCATCTCCACAGAAGAACTCTGAAGCTCTGTCAGAGTGACAATTCGGTTCTTTGTCACCTCCCTGACCAAGACCCTTCTCCCTCGATTGCTCAGTTTGGCCAGATGGCCAGCTCTGGGAAGAGCTTCTTCCATTTAAGAACGATGGAAGCCACTGTATTCTTGGGGACCTTCAATGCTGCAGAAATGTTTTGGTACCCTTCCCCAGATCTGTGCCTCAACACAATCCTGTCTCAGAAGTTGGTTTTTGCTCTGACATGCACTGTCAACTGTGGGATCTTAAATAGACATGCGTGTGCCTTTCCAAATCATGCCCAATCAATTGAATTTACCACAGGTGGACTCTAATCAAGTTGTAGAAACATCTCAAGGAGGATCAATGGAAACAGGATGCACCTGAGCTCAATTTTGAGTCTCATAGCAAAAGGTCTGAATACTTATGTAAATAAGTTATTTCTGGTGTTTAACATTTCTAAATATCTGTTTTCACTTTGTAAATATGGGTATTGTGTGTAGATTGATGAGGAACATGTTTTATTTCAATAAATGTAAGAATTAGGCTGTAACATAACAAAATGTGTAAAAATGGAAGGAGTCTGAATACTTTCCGAATGCACTGTAGTTGTCTTTTCTTTGCTCTTCTGCAGTTGTCAGATCTCGGCTCAGACAGGTGAGGTTGTGGGCTGAATGTTATAGGTGGGCTTGGTTGGGATTAGGGGAATAACTGCTACTCCAGATTAAATATTGAGTTGAGGACATCACCTCGCTCATCAGATCTGACAGAGCAGAGTGACAGTTGTGCTGGACGTAAATGACAGAGTAAATACATATAAAAGCTCTGCCATATCTTATCATTCCACAGCACACAGGTATATGTAAAATGGAACCCCATTCTTTCATTCTGAATGTTCTTGGACTCTCTTGACAAGTACCAGATTCAGCCCGATTCAATTATAGTTTACAAAGGTGCCGTTTTGTGTGTGAATGATTAATTATTGACCGGTTGAGTGAAATGTTTGTGGCCGCGACATCACTTTGTTCATGCAAATTCCTGATACAAATTTGTTTTCTTGGATCCCCATTAAGTTTTGTAGAGGCAGCAGCTATTCTTCCTGGTAGACAATGTCAGTTACACACATTTCAAATACAACGATATACAAACAATACAACAAAAAATGTGTGTGTGCATGTGTGTCTTTTCACAGTCCACGCCGTTCCATGAGACGTTGTTTTATCCACTTTTTTGCTGTTTGCTTGAGTATTTGGAGATGGAAGGAGGTTGTGTCCCATCAAGTCTGTCTATACCTGGTGGTTTATCATTATTTACGGAAAACAACAGTTTTTCCAACTGTCCCACACTAACCAAATTCAAAACAGCAATCCCTGTCTTTCATTATTAGATATTTTATAAATATACAGTATATGATGGTTCACTATTCAATGTTGCCATTTCATTTCTGAGTTTTTACTAGTGAAACAGTCATTGAATGGTTTTCTTATAAATGACCCATCAACTTCAATGAACGATGGAGATTAATTGGGTTTTCTGCCCATGATATAATTTAAGGTACTCCAAAGTGTTTTTACATTGTGTTTTATGTCATTTATCTTGGTTTGGTAATATAGTTTCTTATTTTTGTTAAGTTTAGTCAAACATTTCTCGATTTACAGTATGTCAACCACTCAGTTGAGCAACCTGACTTGTTGGCCACCTGTTTTGCATCGTGTCTTTGAACCGTTTGAACCGTTTTGAAATGCATTATCAATCCAGAGGGCTCTAAGAGCCCAGTGTTCAACGCTTGCTGGCCCACTCCGGCTCTGTGCGGTTGGGACTGTGACGGTAATCAGGTGAAACAGATGACATGACATCCAAATATATTCAGTGCAAAGAGGCGTTTTTCCAAATTCAGAACAAAATATGCATAGAAAGAGTTCCATTTGAGGATGCAGTTACCAAGCATGTCAATAGTGAAACTTAAATCAGAGGTTAAACATTACATTCACAGTTCAATGCTTTTTGGAGTACATACTGTATTCATGTTTGGAGTTGCAGTGTGAGTGAGGGGGGGGGGGGAAATCAATGATGACAAAGCTTGATACAACCCAAGAAGTGCATAACACCAAAAAACACATATTTTATGTTGCAGAATGAAATATTTAAAGCACTCCAACAATGGATTCCGTAACAGGATTGATGTTCTTCAGCAGTTCGAGCTTATCACCACCAGCCACACTTTATTGCCAGGGCCTACCGCAAAGAAAATTAAAAGCACCTACAGCCTTTTGATATTTCCATTCCCATTATGGGATACTGTATAGCTTGGAAACACTATTACCATTCAGACTCTTCCACACACACATCCTGCCAGTGCCAGGTGCTATGTGTCAGCAGCTATGTACCAGCAGCATACCATCCTGCATCCCACTGCCGGCTTGCTTCTGAAGCTAAGCAGGGTTGGTCCTGATCAGTTCCTAGATAGGAGACCAGATGGTGTTGGAGGGCCAGTAGGAGGCACCCGTTCCTCTGGTCTAAAAAAAATATCCCAATGTCCCATGGCAGTGATTGGGGAGAATGCCCTGTGTAGGGTGTTGTCTTTCAGATGGGATGTTAAACGGGTGTCCTGACTCTTTGTGGTCACTAAAGATCACATGGCACTTATTGTAAGAATAGGGGTGTTAACCCTGGTGTCCTGGCTAAATTCCCAATCTGGCCCTCATACCATCACCTCATCATCCCCAGTTTACAATTGACTCATTCATTGTCCCTCCTCTCCCCTATAACTATTCCCAGGTTGTTGCTGTAAATGAGAATGTGTTCTCAGTCAACGTACCTGGTTAAATAAAAATGTAGAAATCTAAGATCTGTTCCTCTTTTTACATTTACATTTAAGTCATTTAGCTGACGCTCTTTTCCAGAGCGACTTACAAATTGGAAAGTTCATACATATTCATCCTGGTCCCCCCGTGGGGAATGAACCCACAACCCTGGCGTTGCAAGCGCCTTGCTCTACCAACTGAGCCACACGGGACCAAGTATTCCCTCAGTATTTCATCCCTTATGTTTCAACAAGCACAATAGTTTTTAAAGTTCTGCCATACACAATACATGCCCATATAGCGTGATATGATGAGCTGCTCTTAGATAAATTCAAGGCTGCAATTTAACAGCACACAACACGTCATGTTTCTGTGTGGGAGCAAATATTGTCCTTACAACTGGGGCTTAAATTGGGATTTTGTATTTGGTGAAACTGTCCTCAATATTGATTGTTGTCCCATGGTGGTATAACAGAAATCTACTCAATTCCCACTGGCCACTGCAAGCTGTGTCAACCATACCTCTCCCATTTAATTAACCACAGCTCTACCTCCCACTCGTGTTCTGCCGTTGTGACAATGACAGTTAAGATGAAAGTGCTATACAGGTATGTGCTTATGTGGTTGGCCGTAATAGGTCAGCCCTCCAGCAACTTTTCTATTCCTATTCTGTATTTGTGCCTTTTTCCATGAGATGTACTGTGATGTAACACCCCTGGAAACGGTGGCAACTGCAATGAATAACTACCTGGTATCAAATGGTAACCTAAGGGTCCACCTTGTGATGAAACATATAAATTCCTAGGTACTGTAATTGCCATTTGCTATGTAATATCTGCAATGAAAATAGCATCATTATGATCAGTACCCATGTTTACCTTGACAAAGCATTTAGGCATAATATGAGTTAATACATAAAGGACATTGCCAATTCTCGATCACTTTCATGTAGACTTGAGTAACTTGCTTGACTTGGATTACTGCATTAAATGCTGTTTGAGGCAGCTTGACGCTATAGATTACAGAGGCAGTGTTTACACTGGAAATTCAAATCTAATCTTTTGACCAATAATAAGCAAACAATCTGATCTGATGTGTCAAAAGATCAGAATTGGACTATCTGTGTAAACGCAGCCAAATACACAGCCTAATATCCACAATACCTCAGGGTGCATATACTGTCCAAGTTTGCAGTCATTCCAGTGGGACTCAATTGTTTGAATCGATCAGCAGTACCCACTACAATATATTCTGATTAACTTGTTTGTGTATTGGGATGCCATTGGCAAATAATGAAAAAGTCTATGATCAGCAGAAACTTAAGAGTTCATGCTACCTCTTGTAATTTCCCAAGATACCACAGCGTCAAAGTAGAAAATATGAATTAGGATGAACTGCTGTTTCTTAAAAAACATATTGATTGGATCAAAAACTTGAGATCTGCATCTTTAGTTTTCAAGAAAGTCTTCCATTGTGTCACGCCCTGACCTTAGTTATCTTTGTTTTCTTTATTATTTTGGTTAGGTCAGGGTGTGACGAGGGTGATATGGGGGTTTATTCTTGTCTAGGGGTTTTTGTATATCAATGGGGTTTTGGTATTGTCTAGGTAATGTAGGTCTATGGTGGCCTAAATTGGTTCCCAATCAGAGACAGCTGTTTATCGTTGTCTCTGATTGGGGATCCTATTTAGGTTGCCATTTCCCATTTTGGTTTTGTGAGTTATTGTCTATGTTAAGTTGCATGTCTGCACTTGTTGTTTTATAGCGTTCACGTTCGTTTTGTTATTTTGTTATTTTGTTTAGTGTTCTTTGTGTTCATTTGTCTTATATTAAAAGTATGTATTCATATCACGCTGCGCCTTGGTCTCCTCTATACGATGAACGTGACAGAATAACCCACCAAACAAGGACCAAGCAGCGTGAAAAAGATTAACAGCGCTTAATGGGGAAATGGACCTGAGAGGAGATATTAGATGGTGCAGGACCCTGGACACAGCTGGGGGAGTATCGCCTTTCTGAAGAAGAGATAGAGGCAGCGAAAGCAGAAAGGTGATACTACGAGGAGAAGTGCCGGAGTATAGAGGAACGGCGACGAGATGAGGAAACACGGCTTGCACGAGAGGCAGCCCCAATCATTTTTGGGGGGGGAACACACAAGGAGATTGGCTGAGTCAGGTAGGAGACCTGAGCCAACTCCTCGTGCTTACCGTGGGGAGCGTGTAACTGGTCAGTCACAGTGTTATGCAGAGATGCGCACGGTGTCTCCAGTTCGCATTCTTAGCCCAGTGCGCTCTATTCCAGCTCCTCGCGTTTGCCGGGCTAGAATGTGCATCCAGCCAGGACATATTGAGCCAGCTCTATGTTCTGGATATCCAATGCGTCTCCACTGTCCCGTGTATCCTGTTCCTCCTCTCCGCACTCGCCCTGAAGTGCGTGCCCGGTACCACCAGTTCCGGCACCACGCACCAGGCCTCCAGGGTCCAGTGCGCACTGTTCCTGCTCCTCGTACTCGCCCTGAGGTGCGTGTCCCCAGCCCAGGACCTCCAGTGATGATCCATGGCACGAAGCCTCCAGTGGTGATCCATGGCAAGAAGCCTCCAGTGATGATCCATGGCAAGAAGCCTCCAGTGATGATCCATGGCACGAAGCCTCCAGTGATGATCCATGGCACGAAGCCTCCAGTGATGATCCATGGCACGAAGCCTCCAGTGATGATCCATGGCACGAAGCCTCCAACAAAGGCTGCCAGTACGGAGCCTCCAGCGACGCCCTCCAGACCGAAGCCTCCAGAGTCGCCCTCCTGTCCGGAGCTGCCAGAGTCGCCCTCCTGTCCGGAGCTGCCAGAGTCGCCCTCCTGTCCGGAGCTGCCAGAGTCGCCCTCCTGTCCGGAGCTGCCAGAGTCGCCCTCCTGTCCGGAGCTGCCAGAGTCGCCCTCCTGTCCGGAGCTGCCAGAGTCGCCCTCCTGTCCGGAGCTGCCAGAGTCGCCCTCCTGTCCGGAGCTGTCAGAGTCGCCCTCCAGCCCGGGGTCTCCAGCATTGGTCCCCAGTCCAGAACATCCGGCGTTGATCCACGCAGCGAGGGTCCCCAGCCCGGGGTCTACGGCGAGGATCCGCAGTCCAGAGCCTCCAACAATGATCCACGGGTCTGTGCTACAAGAGCGGACTCAGTGTAAAGAAGGGGGGCGGAGTCCAGAACCGGAGCCGCCACCAAGGTTAGATGCCCACCCAGACCCTCCCATATAGGTTTAGGTTTGCGGCCGGGAGTCCGCACCTTTGGGGGGGGGGGGTACTGTCACGCCCTGACCTACTGTCACGCCCTGACCACGAGGGTTGTATGGGTGTTTTTGCCTTGTCTAGGGTTTTTTGTATATCTATGGGGTTTTGGTATTGTCTAGGTAATGTAGGTCTATGGTGGCCTAAATTGGTTCCCAATCAGAGACAGCTGTTTATCGTTGTCTCTGATTGGGGATCCTATTTAGGTTGCCATTTTCCATTTTGGTTTTGTGGGTTATTGTCTATGTTAAGTTGCATGTCTGCACTCGTTGTTTTATAGCGTTCACGTTCGTTTTGTTATTTTGTTTAGTGTTCTTTGTGTTCATTCATCTTATATTAAAAGTGTGTATTCATATCACGCTGCGCCTTGGTCTCCTCTATACAACGAACGTGACACATTGACACAAATGCATGGTTTATACGAAAGTCTGAGGGTCTGTACACATGCCAATCTCAAGTTTGTACCGAACTGAGAGGAAAGTTCAATCAGGAGAGTTGGGCAATATCAGAAGTTAAGGGTTGCAAAGCTAAGTTAGTCATCAGGTTAATTGAATAACATTGGAACATCAATAAAATAATTTTGCTAAATTGAACCCTAGGGAGTCATGTTTTTCCTGAGGCAACAGAGGTATAATAAATACATTCTATTTTATTTGTATTTAATTGACGCAGACAGTAAAATGCAGGGACATGTTGTAACATTTCATTAGGTTGCGGAGTGAATGTAAGCTGCTTCCTCAAATAAGCAGGTATTTTTCCTCTGGAGTTTATTTTAAACCAAAGTAATGCTGTTTTCAAAGAACTGAAGAGTTGTCTTCTCAATAAGGATTTTGGAGAATCTTACCTTTCAACCCACATAGCTAATGGATATTGAGGTAGGTTCGGTAATTGGAGGTAGTTAAGTGTATCCTCTCTGTAATCAATAGGCATTGCAGGTGCACTCTTAATGTACTTTATCCTTCGAGGAGCACTCCCATGTTGTGTTTTTTTCAGTCCCAAGGTTCCTCAACTTCAAAGCAAACATATTCCTAGAGAAACCAGGTTTGTCAGTTAAAATTAGAGATAGAATAAGAAGTACTCGATAATATTTGTTTCTTTGCTCAAAAATAGAAACATAGAGGAAGACGTATTAGAGATAGAATAAGTCAGGACCACTTTAAGCCGTACACTCCACAGAGCTGGGCTTTACGGAAGAGTGGACAGAAAAAAGTCGTTGCTTAAAAAAGAAATAAGCAAACACGTTTGGTGTTCGCCAAAAGGCGTGTGGGAGACTCCCCAAACATATCGAAGAAGGTACTCTGGTCAGAGGAGACAATGTGCCTTTTTGGCCATCAAGGATAAAGCTATGTCTGGGGCAAATCCAACACCTCTCATCACCCCGAGAACACCATCCCACAGTGAAGCATGGTGGGGGCAGCATCATGCTGTGGGGATGTTTTTCATCAACAGGAACTGGGAAACTGGTCAGAATTTAAGGAATGATGGATGGTGCTAAAAACAGGGAAATTCTTGAGGGAAACCTGTTTGTCTTCCAGAGATTTGAGACTGGGACAGAGGTTCACCTTCTAGCAGGACAATGACCCTAAGCATACTGCTAAAGCAACACTCAGGTGTTTTAAGGGAAAACATATAAATGTCTTGGATTTGCCAAGTCAAAGCCCAGACCTCAATCCAATTGAGAATCTGTGGTATGACTTAAAGATTGCTGTACACCAGTGGAACCCATCCAACTTGAAGGAGCTGGAGCAGTTTTGCCTTGAAGAATGGGCAAAAATCCCAGTGGCTAGATGTGCCAAGCTTATAGAGTCATACCCCAAGAGACTTGCGGCTGTAATTGCTGCAAAAGGTGGCTCTACAAAGTATTTACTTTGGGGGGGTGAATAGTTATGCACGCACAAGTTTTCTGCTTGTTTGTTTTATTTCTTGTTTGTTTCACAATAAAATATATTTTGCATCTTCAAAGTGGTAGGCATTTTGTGTAAACCAAATAATGCCAAACCCTCAAATCTATTTTAATTCCAGGTTGTAAGAAAACATAAAAGGAAAAATGCCAAGGGGGGTGAATACTTTCGCAAGGCACTGTATTAAGCTTAATTCTTCTGTATTTTATTCCTCAAGTGTTACTATTTTTCTCTTTATTATTCTTTTTTATCTCTGCATTGCTGGGAAGGGCTCGTAAGCAAGCATTTAACAGTCAAGTCTACACCCGTTGTATTCGGCATATGTGACAAATAAAAATGTTATTTGATTTGAAAACCTAACCCCGGGACATAGTTTTATCTTTCAGGGTGATAATTACACAAACCTCAATGGCAAAGACACACCAGAATAGTTTTCCAGGTGGTGGTGGTGAGTGGAAGATTATTATTCAAAACTATTTTCAGCTATAATTGCTGCCAAATGTGCTTCCACCAAGTCAAACATTTGCAGTGTGAAGACAGACGCAATCAAGACATCTTCATATTTTTTTAAGCTTTGCACAAAGGTTAAAAAAAAATTGGGAAAATCTTCTATAATTTTCTTTCACTTTGAAAATGTGGAGTAGATTGAGTATTTCTAAACCAATTCAAATGTAGTCCCTTTTTAGATTTAAGGCCAAAAAATTTGAAGACTGTGCAAGGGGTGTGTAGACTTTCTCTAGGCACTGTATGTACTGTAAGTATGATGTATTGTGTCTGACATACAGTTGAAGTCGGAAGTTTACATACACTTAGGTTTGAGTGATTAAAACTTGTTTTTCACCACTCCTCAAATTTCTAGTTAACAAACTATCGTTTTGGCAAGTCGGTTAGGACATCTACTTTGTGCATGACACAAGTAACTTTTCCAACAGTTGTTTACAGACAGATTATTTCACTTATAATTCACTGTATCACAATTCCAGTGGGTCAGAAGTTTACATACACTAAGTTGACTGTGCCTTTAAACAGCTTGGAAAATTCCAGAAAATTATGTCATGGCTATAGAAGCTTCTGATAGGCTAATTTACATAATTTGAGTCAATTGGAGGTGTACCTGTGGATGTATTTCAAGGCCTACCTTCAAACTCAGTGTCTCCTTGCTTGACATCATGGAAAAAATCTAAAGAAATCAGCCAAGACCAGAAAATAATTGTAGACCTCCACAAGACTGGCTCATCCTTGGGAGCAATTTCCAAACGCCTGAAGGTACCACGTTCATCTGTACAAACAATAGTATGCAAGTATAAACACCATGGGACCACGCAGCCGTCATACCGCTCAGGAAGGGGATGCGTTCTGTCTCCTACAGGTGAACGTACTTTGGTGCAAAAAGTGCAAATCAATCCCCGAACAACATCAAAGGACCTTGTGAAGATGCTGGAGGAAACGTGTACAAAAGTATCTATATCCAGAGTAAAGCGAGTCCTATATAGACATAACCTGAAAGGCTGCTCAGCAAGGAAGAAGCCACTGCACCAAAACTGCCATAAAAAAGCCAGACCACGGATTGCAACTGCACATGGGGACAAAGATCGTACTTTTTGGAGAAATGTCCTTTGGTCTGATGAAACAAAAATAGAACGGTTTGGCCATAATGACCATTATTACGTTTTGAGGAAAAAGGGGGAGGCGTTGAAGCTGAAAGAACACCATCCCAACCGTGAAGCATGGGAGTGGCAGTATCATGTTGTGGGGGTGCTTTGCTGCAGGAACGACTGGTACGCTTCACAAAATAGATGGCATCACGAGGACGGAAAATTTATGTGGATATATTGAAGAAACATCTCAAGACGTCAGTCAGGAAGTTAAAGCTTGGTCACAAATCAGTCTAACAAATGGACAATGATCCCAAGCATACTTGCAAAGTTGTGGCAAAATGGCTTAAGGACAACAAAGTCAAGGTATTGAAGTGGCCATCACAAAGCCCTGACCTCAATCCTGTGACCCCATCCAGAACTGACATAGTGTGTGCGAGCAAGGAGGCCTACAAACCTGACTCAGTTCCGCCAGCTCTGTCAGGAGGAATGGGACAAAATTCCCCCAACTTATTGAGGGAAGCTTGTGGAAGGCTACCCAAAATGTTTGACCCAAGTTAAACAATTTAAAGGCAATGCTACCAAATACAAATTGAGTGTATGTAAACTTCTGACCCACTGGGAATGTGATGAAAGAAATAAAAGCTGAAAGAAATAATTCGCTCTACTATTATTCTGACATTTCACATTCTTAAAAATAAAGTGGTGATCCTAACTGACCTAAAACAGGGAATTTTTTACTTAGATTAAATGTCAGGAATTGTGAAAAACAGTTTAAATGTATTTGGCTAAGGTGTATGTAAACTTCCGACTTCAACTGTATATGGCCACCCAGGATGTAAGACTAGCTCGTGCTATATGAATCATGATTTGTTGTTTGTAGCTTATATCATGTGGACTTATCCAGAAGAATGTCTCAGTGTTTGGTAATTGAATCATGAATATTTTCTTGCTTCCATACAACGGTAAAAAGCACCATCACTAGCAGCTGAAATGCTCCAGGCATCTGTTCTATTATGTCTGCATAAAGAAAACCCGTATAGAGCAAGAAAGCATATTATCTAATGTGAGTTGACTGAGAAGGCCCCTCCTAGGGTGTTATCCGAGCCAAGAATGACATTTGTGACCATATGTTTGGATTCATCGAAACTACTGTTAAATCATTCATATCCTCCTCAATGGTTCCTGTTCATACACTCTTTTTAAAAAAGGAACTATCTAGAACCTAAAGGGGTTCTTAGGCTGTCCATATAGGATAACTATTTGAAGAACCCTTCTGGGTTCCATGCAGGACCCTTTCTACAGAGGGTTCTACATGGAACCCAAAAGAGTTCTACGTGGAACCAAAAAGGATTCTCCCTGGAACCAAAAAGGGGACAGCCAAAGAACCCTTTTGGGAGTGTAGAATAGGTAGACTGTATGTGTTCCCACATGGATTGTTGGCTAGTCTACATACATAGAAACAGCTAGACATGGCCAACGTTAATCGACATATTACCGAAGGCATTTTATCAAAGTGCTGCAATGTAATCTGAGGATGCCATATATTGGGATTACAATACAATGAATACATATAGTCTCAATGATTGAAGTAGAGTGGAGGGGAAGTTTACAAATATGCATACGAATATACTGTAGGTAATACATTAAAGAGCAACACACTATGGGTGAAAGACCACATCACAAAGCCTATGTGAAGGTATTTCAACTGGAGAGAGAACAGACCGGGGAGGAGATTAGTGAAGGAACAGAGCAGCAAGAGAATATCCCCTTATTTTAATCCCATATAGGTTTACATGGATTGGAGCAGAAACTGTGACTGTTTTGATGTGTGTTTTTTTCAGCCCGGGCTTTTAGGATGGGGTTGGAGGAAATGGACTTGTACTGTACAGCAGGTAGTACTTTAGGTGTGGAAGATGTGTGGGTATACACAACAGTAACAATCTCACAAATTAAAATGGCACATGATATTGGGTTGCAACAACATTGGAGTACCACTCAGGTATGGTCTAGACGTAGAGAGTATGTCATGAGTTATGACTCTCTTTATGTTATTGTGACAGAGTTCAGTGCAGGTGTGAAAGAAAGCACGGCACAATTAAAAGGAGTAATGACTTCAATGTTCAGTCACTTATTTTGGATCAGGTGACCCCAATGCTGATTCCTATTTGCATGTGGATATATTGAGTTGAGTAACCCAGCACTGCCCCCCAAAAAATGTTATGCCCAACCACGTCGGTGGTGCTTTCACATTCTGCCATTGCTTGACGCCAAGCCAAGGCACCGTGTTACACCTTAGTCACTGTCAGCTAATAGAAGCTGAGAGACTCTTCTACCACATTGAGCCACCGAGAGTGAAATCACACCACCCTGAAACAGCATTCACCGTGACATCTGGAAACAAGGCCCTGTCACCGGAGCTGTGGGCTTCGGGGACCTCAATTGAAAGGCAGTGACAGGAAAGCCAATTGTTGCAGATTCCAGGTAGCCAAGGTAGTGTGAGGAATCACCGTGCTGTGCCAGACAGCAGACTGAAACATAAGTACTCGAACTGTGAGATTGGGATAAACCTTGCCCACAAAGCTTCGAAGTGAAGGCACAAAGCTCTGTGGAGCTCCTTGAAAATTGCTCTTGGGGGTGAGTTTCAAGAAAATGAATAATCAGTCAAAATCTGGAAATCCAGAAGAGAATGTTCTACCTTTTGAAAATGGGTTTGTAAAAAAGATCACACAGACTAAGTGAACAGTGTAGACAGAATGACAGTAAAAGCAGTTTTGTGCTTTTAGTTTCAATCCAGGATGTGCCAGATGGTGGAATTGAGCAAAGCACACATGCACCAATGTTGAATATGCACTGAAATTCACTTTCTGAAGAAATATTCTCAAATTATTTTCTATGGTGTATTACCTAAGAACTTACACCAACCAGGGGTGTCCATTGCTTGTAAGGGGTTCAGACCGTTTCCCCTGTTCAAATTTATCTTAACGCTTCTGTACCTGTTTCTGGCAGACACCCGTCTCATCCCTCAAACCTACACTCTTAGAAAAAAAGGTGCTATCTAGAAACAAAAGGGTTATTTGGCTGTCCCCATAGGAGAAAATTCTAATACTTGCAAAAGGATTCATCCCCCTTGGCGTTTTTACAATTTTGTTGCATTTTACAACCTGTAATTTAAATTGATTTTTATTTGGATTTCAGGTAATGGACATACACAAAATAGTTCACATTGGTGAAGTGAAATGTAAAATATAACTTGTTTCATAAGATTCAAAAAAAAAAAAAAATGAAAAGTGGTGTTTGCATATGTATTCACCCCCTTTGCTATAAAGTCCCTAAATAAGATCTGGTGCAACCAATTACCTTTAGAAGTCACATAATTAGTTAAATAAAGTCCACCTGTGTGCAATCTAAGTGTCACATGATCTGTCACATGATCTCAGTAAATATACATTTACATTACATTTAAGTCATTTAGCAGACGCTCTTATCCAGAGCGACTTACAAATTGGAAAGTTCATACATATTCATCCTGGTCCCCCCGTGGGGAATGAACCCACAACCCTGGCGTTGCAAGCGCCATGCTCTACCAACTGAGCCACACGGGACCACCTGATCTGAAAGGCCCCAGAGTCTGCAACACCACTAACCAAGGGGCACCACCAAGCAAGAGGCACCATGAAGACCAAGCAGCTCTCCAAACAGGTCAGGGACAACATTGTGGAGAAGTACAGATCAGGGTTGGGTTACAAAGAGCTGGGCTTTATGGAAGAGTGGCCAGAAAAAAGTCAGACATGTTTGGTGTTCGCCAAAAGGCATGTGGGAGACTCCCCAAACATATGGAAGAAGGTACTCTGGTCAGATGAAACTAAAATGTAGCTTTTTGGCCATCAAGGAAAATGCTACTAAGTCTGGCGCAAACCCAACACCTCTCATCACCCCGAGAACACCATCCCCACAGTGAAGCATGATGGTGGCAGCATCATGCTGTGGGGATGTTTTTCATTGGCAGGGACTGGGAAACTGGTCAGAATTGAAGAAATGATGGATGGCGCTAAATACAGGGAAATTCTTGAGGGAAACCTGTTTTTGTCTTCCAGAGGTTTGAGTTTGTGACGGAGGTTCACCTTCTAACAGGACAATGACCCTAAGCATACTGCTAAGGCAACACTCGAGTGGTTTAAGGGAAAACATTTAAATGTCTTTGAATGGCCAAGTCAAAGCCCAGACCTCAATCCAATTGAGAATCTGTGGTATGACTTAAAGATTGCTGTACACCAGCAGAACCTATCCTACTTGCTGGAGCAGTTTTGCCTTGAAGAGTGGGAAAAAATCCCAGTGGCTAGATGTGCCAAGCTTTTAGAGACAACCCACTATACCTCAAAACAAAAAGGGTTATCCTATGGGAACAGCCAAACTCTTTTTACTTAGAGTGTAAGCCACAAAGCTCCGATGATGGATCACCTATGAGTTCCTAAAAAAGATGACGACTTGGTTGTAAATAATTCCCGTGACTGTATAGCTCTGCACTGCCTGCCTGCCAGCTGCCGCTGTGTCTTTCTTTCTCTTTTTTTCACTCCATCTCTCTTCCTCCTCCTCCATCCTCTCCTTCTTTCCCCAAACAAAGCACTACTCAGCATCCTTGGCAGCGATCACAGGATGTGATGGAATGAGACTACAGTCTGTCTCCACTGCTCAGGTACCTGGTGTGTGGGGCGAGGTGTAATTCATTATTGAATCTGCCTGATAGGCTGTCTGGGATAGAGTGACAGTGTCACACACAGAAAAGAGACAAAGCCAGTGAGGGGGAAGTAAAGGTGACGGCATCACAGTACAGCCCTGACGGCTTCCACTCCAAACCCTGCCCCCAACCCCCAACCCCCACACCCTCTTCTGACTCCTGAACTCCTCCAAAGAAGAGTAATGACTCAGCTATTTCTCGCAACACAATACATGAGTGTGGGAGACTAAGGTGAATGGCAATGTCAAACAGCTCAGAGAAATCCTTTGAGCGAAGCCGCTACACACCACACACATACAGTAACACAGTCTGAGCCTATGCTAATTATTCCGCACTGAATGACAACAACATGGCAACAGGATTGCATCAGAAGCTGGCCGCCGGTAGAGAGAAGAAAGGATGAGGGAGGGATGGGATGGAGAGGACTTATGATTGAGGTGAAGCAGAGGCTGTTATGCAGTTCTGCATTCATACCTGCTGTTGTCCCAGCCCTGTATTTATGAGATACCAGCCAGTGTAAGAAGAGGATCAAAGAACTGAATCAAAGGCGTTGGCAGAACAGGGGGCCGAGATCTGAGAACACCAGCATCTCTCTTTCCCTCCACTTCAAGTCATCCGTTTTAGCTTGCTCTCTTGTCTCTGACCTAATTTCATTAAAACACATCCAGAATACTGATATTTAAGTCCACAGAATCAACTTCCTGTATATGCATTCTATACTGATTAATTGGGCTAGCACATATTCAAATTCTCTTCTGTTGTCGAAGAATGTCAGAGGGCATTTTTTGGGGCAGGAGGGGGGGGGGGGACAATATGTATCACATCTGCATTGGTCCAACAAAGAGTAACAATGTTTCAGTTATCTACGTTGAGAATCAGGGAAGGAGAGGAGGACCCTTCTGTGTCCTGGTTGCATAGCAATGACTGTGCTGTCTTCTTCAGGACGCAGATGGTTTGTGGGAGAGAGGGTGAAGAAAAGAGGAATACATGTATAATCAGACAGTTATTGTCAGGCAAGGAAAGTCAACCAGCAACCTCCAAATGCACCTACTTTGTTGGCCTGAAGAAGTGAAGAAGTGGTAGGAATCAGAGGCTTTCATACTAGTGTGAGTTTCGTCACTCCCTGCCAAGCCTCTAAAATCTCACCATCATCCCTTTATTCACGACACGAGAGAAAGAGAAAACACAAACATTCCCTGAAATAGAATGTGTCATAAATCTGACATAGCCTGGTGAGGGAAGGAGGCAGGGGAGGGGGAAGAAGGATGCAAGAGGAGGACTGCGGTGGTAAACTTGGGAAATGAATGGTGTGCACGGCTGACAGTAGATTGGGGAACAAAAGAGGGGATAGAACATTGATGCGGGGCTCTACTGACAAGTCCGAGGCTACAGCAGAAGGCACCATGGGAATATGGTTGACAGGATACAGAGGGAAATCATTAAAGATGATAGAGGAATAGCGGGAGGGCACAGTCACTGCAGTGTCAGAGAGAGAGGGATGTGGCTGAAGCAGCCATAGGCAAAGAATGAAATGGAATACGTGAGTGGCAGACAGGCCTAGGAACCACAACTGATCAAAATGACTGTGATTGCAAGAGTCTAGATGTGTGTGTGTGTGTGCCAGCCCACTTCCAACCAGATTTTTTCTGTCGGATATGGGATTCAAACTGGCAACCCTCCGGTTGCTGGCTCGCCTCTCTAACCGCTAGGCTACCTCCACATTTTGTGTGTGTGTGTGTGTGTGTGTGTGTGTGTGTGTGTGTGTGTGTGTGTGTGTGTGTGTGTGTGTGTGTGTGTGTGTGTGTGTGTGTGTGTGTGTGTGTGTGTGTGTGTGTGTGTGTGTGTGTGTGTGTGTGTGTGTGTGTGTGTGTGTGTGTGTGTGTGTGTGTGCGTTTCAACTTCTGTCATAGAGCTCCTTAAATAAATAGGATCCCTCGAGATAAGATGCTTGATAGCTTTTCCACCATGGATGTTTGCACATAATACGGTGAGACTGATTCCCCATGAGTTGTTCTCCACAATGTCTCCATGGCTACATGTTCTGTACAATAAACAGAACTGAAATGTTTAAAGACAAATTGTATAAATTAGAACATTAAACTATACTGAACAAAAAATATAAAATGCAACATGCAAGAATTTCAAAGATTTTACTGAGTTACAGTTCATATGAGGAAATCAGTCAAATTAAATAAATTCATTAGGCACTAAGCTATTGATTTTACACGACTGGGAATACAGATATGCATCTATTGGTCACATGTACCTTAAAAAAAGGTTGAGGTGTGGATCAGAAAACCAGTCAGTATCTGGTGTGACCACCATTTGCCTCATGCATCGTGACTCATGTCCTTTGCATTGAGTTGATCAGGCTGTTGATTGTGGCCTGTGGAATGTTGTCCCACTCCTCGTCAATGGTTGTGCGAAATTGGTGGATATTGGCAGAAACTGGAACACACTGACTTACATGTTGATCCAGAGCATCCCAAACATGCTCAATGGGTGACATGTCTGGTGAGTATGCAGGCTAAGGAAGAACTGGGACATTTTCAGCTTCCAGGAATTGTGTACAGACCCTTGCGACCTGGGGTCGTGCATTATAATGCAGAAACATGAGGTGATGGCGGTGGATGAATGGCACGACAATGGGGCTCAGGATCTCGTCCCGGTCTCTGTGCATCCAAATTGCTATTGATGAAATAACATTGTGTTCGTTGTCCATAGTTTATGCCTGCCCATAACATATCCCCACCGCCGCCATGGAGCACTCTGTTCACATTTTTCACATCCGCAAACCGCTCGCCCACACAACGCCATACACGTGGTCTGCAGTTCTGAGGCCAGTTAGACGTACTGACAAATTCTCTGAAAAGCCGTTGGAGGCTGCCAATGTTAGAGAAATGAACATCAAAACACGTTGTTAATTGCATGCTCCCTCAAAACTTGAGATATCTGTGGCATTGTGTTGTGTGACAAAACTGCACATTTTAGAGTGGCCTTTTATTGTCCCCAGCGCCAGGTGCACATGTGTAATGCTCATGCTGTTTATTCAGCTTCTTGATATGCCACACCTGTCAGATGGATGGATTATCTTGGCAAAGGACAAAACAAATGTGTGCACAAAATTTGAGATATTTTATTTTAGCTCATGAAACATGGGACCACCACTTTACATGTTGCGTGTATATTTTTGTTCAGTGTATATTGCTGTCCACCTGACTGACACTTGACAAAGGCTACTGCAGCTGAAACATATAGGGCTTTGGAGAAAAGCAGGGGAGAAATACTGTATATCGTGTATGTCACACCCTGATCTGTTTCACCTATATTTGGCATTGTCTCCACACCCCTCCAGGTGTCGCCCAGCCTCCCCATTATCCCCTGTGTATGTATACCTGTGTTCTCTGTTTGTCTGTTGCCAGTTTGTCTTGTTTGTGAAGTCCATCAGCGTTGTTGTTCTCACCTCCTGCTTTTCCCAGTCTCTTTTTCTTGCCCTCCTGGTTTTGATCCTTGCCTGTCCTGACTCTGAGCCCACCTGCCTGACCACTCTGCCTGTCCCTGAGCCTGCCTGCACACCAATTCATAGAATTTGACGATTAATTAAATAATCCCATAACCTAATAAAGAACATCTTTTCTGTTGTCCATGACAATCCATCCAGATAAATTCATTACAAAAAGCAAAGGATCAAAAAAACATTTCCTCATCTCTCATGTGGTATCCTACAGAGAGCCTCAGACTTTATGTGTAACTATGGGCTTGTGTCAATCTGTACCGCGGATGTTCAGCATTACAGCGTGATTGACATTTAAAGGCGAAGTTCCATTGTCAGCGGAGACTGCATTCAAGGTAAACGCTGCCAGAGACTGCATTCACGGTAAACGCTGCCAGAGACTGCATTCACGGTAAACGCTGCCGGAGACTGCATTCACGGTAAACGCTGCCGGAGACTGCATTCAAGGTAAACGCTGCCAGAGACTGCATTCACGGTAAACGCTGCCAGAGACTGCATTCACGGTAAACGCTGCCGGAGACTGCATTCACGGTAAACGCTGCCGGAGACTGCATTCAAGGTAAACGCTGCCAGAGACTGCATTCACGGTAAACGCTGCCGGAGACTGCATTCAAGGTAAACGCTGCCAGAGACTGCATTCACGGTAAACGCTGCCGGAGACTGCATTCAAGGTAAACGCTGCCAGAGACTGCATTCACGGTAAACGCTGCCGGAGACTGCATTCACGGTAAACGCTGCCGGAGACTGCATTCACGGTAAATGCTGCAAAAAATTGTCAGACTCCAGTCACCCAAGTTATAGACTGTTTTCTCTGCGACCGCACGGCAAGCGGTACCGGAGCGCTAAGTCTAGAACCAAAAGGCTCCTCGAAAGCTTCTACCCCCAAGCCATTAGACTGCTGAACAATTCATAAAAATCACCACCGGACAATTTACATTGACCCACCCCTTTTTTGTACACTGCTGCTACTCGCTGTTTGTTTGTTACTGTCACGGTTCATGAATCCACTGCCTCACTCTCTCTTTTCTCTCTCTCTCTCTCTCTCTCTCTCTCTCTCTCTCTCCCGTGTTTGTGTGGGCGTGGTTCCCAATCTTGGCCTGATTGTCTGCGCCAGCTGGAATTAATTATCTTCCCCTTTATATGTTCTGTAACCTGTGTTTCTTGTTGTCAGATCGTTGTTTCTACCCTGAGGTTGTGTCGTGTGTCAGTGCTCATTCTCTCGCCGCCCTTGTGTGGATTATCTGCTGTGCTCCTTCCTACCCAGCCGGACACACTCCCTTGGATTTCTCAGCACGCTATCATCAGAGGATGCGCCCTAGGCCCTGGGTTGGATTCCGTCTGAGTATATTCTGTCTGTCCTGTTGATGCTGTAAACTGTTTCATTAAACCATCGTTGCTTGCATCTTGCATCCGCCTCTGTATTGTGACAGAACGATCTGACCACATCATGGATGCAGCGAGTTCAACGAGTCTGACCGAATTCATTTCCCGCAGTATCACGAGAATGGATCAACAAGAGGAGAACATCTCCAGCACAGGTCGGGCAGTACAAGCCATGGCGACGCAGGTATCCCAGCTGACCCAACAATTACAACATCTGAGGGGTCTCGCTGCGCCACCTACACCGGCAGTTCCACACGCCCCGCCAGAGCTGGATTCTCAGCTAGAGCCACGGCTACCGACACCAGAGGGTTATTCAGGTGATCCGGACTATTGTAGAGCTTTTCTTACGAGATGTTCCATGCATTTCTCGTTGCAGCCACGGACCTTCAACCAGGAACAGTCTAAGGTAGCCTTCGTACTCACACTGCTATCCGGCAAAGCGGCTCTTTGGGGAACGGCGGTGTGGGCGAACCAGGACCCATGCTGCACCTCTTTCCAGACACTCTCCGAGGAGATGAGAAGAGTCTTCGATCGGGCCGTGGCGGGTAGGGAGGCGGCCAGACTACTCGCTGACCTTCGCCAAGGAGACCGTTCAGTATCGGAATATTCCATTCAATTCCGCACTCTGGCTGCAGGGTGTCAGTGGAACGAGGAGGCGCAGTGGGACATGTTCCTGCATGGGCTGGAGGACCGGGTTCAGAAGGAGATTTATGTTCTGGATCTTCCCAGGAGTTTAAATGGACTAGTGGAATTAGCCTTGAGGGTCGACGCTCGTCTGAGTCGTATTGGCCGCCGAGCATGCCCTAACAGACCGTATAACAACACGGAGGACTGGCATGCCAGCGGCGGGAACACGGCCAGTTCAGACTTCGCTCACGAACTCATGCAGCGGGGAAGAGCTCGCCTCTCTCGGGAGGAGAGGGAGAGGCGGAGATCCCAAGGACTCTGTCTCTACTGTGGTAGAGCGGACCACTTTATCCACTCCTGCCCGGTAAAAGATCAAGCCCGGTAGTAAGTATGAGGCTACTATCGGGTGGTGTCACCATAGAGAAGACCTCATCATCCACCCTCCTCCCGGTAAGACTAAGATGGGCCACCCACACGCACGACACCCAAGCCTTACTGGACTCAGGAGCAGAGGGTAATTTCATGGACTTCAAGCTCGCTCACAAGCTCCAGATTCCTATCACCTCACTCACGCACAAGATATCCGTCAACGCTCTCAATGGTCAAGAACTCCCCAACATGTCTCACACCACTGAACCTATCACACTCATCACTTCCGGCAATCACACTGAGACATTATCATTTCTACACATGGACTCACCTCTGGCACCATTAGTTCTCGGCCACCCTTGGCTCACCCAACACAACCCCAGAGTTGACTGGGGTCAGAACTCTATATCCATGTGGAGTAACAAGTGTCTTGAGTCCTGTTTAGTGTCGGCTTGTTCATCTGTGTCTGATTCTGTGTTTCTAGAGGAGGCAGTGGATTTGTCTAACGTGCCCGTTGAATACCTCGACCTGAAGGAGGTGTTCAGTAAGTCCCGTGCTGCTTCTCTTCCTCCGCATCGTCCCTATGACTGTGCAATAGAATTATTGCCAGGTGAGTCTCCGCCTAAGGGTAAGTTATATTCTCTCTCTGTTCCTGAGAGGGAGGCTATGGAGAGATACATCTCTGATTCTCTGGCATCTGGATTCATTCGTCCTTCCTCTTCTCCAGCGGGGGCGGGGTTCTTCTTTGTGGGGAAGAAGGACGGATCTCTGCGTCCTTGCATTGATTACCGTGGGTTGAATAACATCACAGTGAAGAATACCTATCCCTTACCGTTGATGTCCTCAGCCTTTGAAAGGTTACAGGGAGCATCTGTGTTCACTAAGTTGGATTTACGTAATGCTTATCATTTGGTTCGCAATAGAAGGGGTAACGCCTCCGCCCGGTTGTCCGCCTAATCGGTTGTTTGTGCCGGAGGGGTGTCGGTCCGATGTTATTCGGTGGGGGCATTGCTCCAACGTAGCGTGTCATCCAGGAGTCAGCCGTACTAGCTTTTTAGTGAAGCAACGCTTTTGGTGGCCGCTGATGGCTCGTGACATTCACAGTTTTGTCTTGGCTTGCTCGGTTTGTGCCACTGGGAAGAGGGGTTACTCCAACCGCTGTCGGTCCCTTCGAGACCCTGGTCCCACATCGCGCTAGATTTTGTTACCGGTCTCCCGCCCTCCCAGGGCAGGACGGTTGTTTTGACCGTGGTGGACCGGTTCTCGAAGGCGGCTCATTTTATTCCCTTGCCTAAATTACCATCTGCCAAGGAAACAGCGGTAACGGTCGTGGATCATGTCTTTCGCTTACATGGCCTGCCGATGGACGTAGTTTCTGACCGGGGGCCCCAATTTGTGTCCAAGTTTTGGCAGGAGTTTTGTAGGTTACTGGGAGCGAGTGTCAGTCTTTCTTCAGGGTTTCATCCCCAGAGCAACGGTCAAACGGAGAGGGCCAACCAAGATTTGGAGAGTGTTGCGATGTTTGGTTTCTAAGAACCCCTCTTCCTGGAGTCAACAACTCTCTATGGTTGAGTACGCTCACAATTCGTTGCCAGTGGCAGCCACGGGTCTCCCTCCGTTTGAGTGTAGTTTAGGTTACCAGCCACCTATCTTTCCCAGTACAGAGTCCGAGGTCACTGTTCCCTCCGCTCACGCTTTCATCCAGAGGTGCCGTCACGCATGGAGCAGAGCCCGTGAGACTCTCCTCCGGGTGGGGGCGCGCACCAAGGCTAAGGCCGATCGCCACCGGTCGAAGCCTCCGGTATACGTCGTTGGACAAAGAGTGTGGCTTTCCATGAAGAACATTCCACTCCGATCCGTTTCTAACAAGCTTGCCCCCAAATTTATCGGGCCGTTCAGGGTCACCAGGATCATTAGTCCGGTGGCGGTCCGGCTCAAGCTTCCTCCGGCGTATAGGAGAATTCATCCTACCTTCCATGTGTCCAAGATAAAACCGGTGTTTCAGGCACGCATTAACCCGCCGGTCCCGGTTCCCCCGCCGCCACGACTTGTTGATGGGGAGACCACCTTTTCTGTCAATCGGATTTTGAACTCGAGAAGGAGGGGACGCGGATTCCAGTACCTGGTAGACTGGGAGGGTTACGGTCCGGAGGAGAGAAGTTGGGTACCCGCTAGGGACATTCTGGATCACTCCCTTATCGATGATTTCAATCGACAGGTAAATTTGCCTGGGAACGCCAAGAGGCGTTCCACTGCCTCAATCCACTGCCTCACTCTCTCTTTTCTCTCTCTCCCTCCCGTGTTTGTGTGGGCGTGGTTCCCAATCTTGGCCTGATTGTCTGCGCCAGCTGGAATTAATTATCTTCCCCTTTATATGTTCTGTAACCTGTGTTTCTTGTTGTCAGATCGTTGTTTCTTCCCTGAGGTTGTGTCGTGTGTCAGTGCTCATTCTCTCGCCGCCCTTGTGTGGATTATCTGCTGTGCTCCTTCCTACCCAGCCGGACACACTCCCTTGGATTTCTCAGCACGCTATCATCAGAGGATGCGCCCTAGGCCCTGGGTTGGATTCCGTCTGAGTATATTCTGTCTGTCCTGTTGATGCTGTAAACTGTTTCATTAAACCATCGTTGCTTGCATCTTGCATCCGCCTCTGTATTGTGACAGTTACCTATGCATAGTCACTTCACCCCTACCTACATGTACAGATTACCTCAACTAGCCTGTACCCCCTCACACTGACTCGGTACTAGTGCCCCCTGTATATAGCCTCGTTATTGTTATTCTTATTGTGTTACTTTTAATTATTACTTTTTATTTAAGCCTACTTGGTAAATATTTTCTTCTTCTTGAACTGCACTGTTGGTTAAGGGCTTGTAAGTAAGCATTTCACGGTAACGTCTACACTTATTGTATTCGGCGCATGTGGCAAATAAAGTTTGATTTGATATATTGACTCAATCAGAAATTACCTTAGAATTTCTATCACACAATCTGTAGCGCTTCAGCGATGCAGATTGAATAGAGCCGTATGTCTAGAAAACACAATTGTTACCAATGGTTCAGCCTTGTAGATGTTTTTGTCTCCATGGGTGCATATCTGGAACATGATTGGCCCAACGTGAGGTATGTCTTTTGAGGTTAGTAAAGGAGAAATAGCCCCCTTGCAACATATTGGCAATCAGGCCAGAATCAACACACTCGGCTGGAAATTATCGATTGCAGTCCAGCTTTATATCACGTTAGACCCAATAGCATCTGGTCACAGAAAAACACAGTCACAAGTTATACCGACTTAGAAATAAACCGAGCAGCAAAGGCACTTCTGCTGCTGTGGAACCTTGGGGTTCTTTTTCCAATCCATTAGTCTTTCATGGAACCATATACTGTATTTGATTTCAGATTTTTCTAAAAACATGGCTCTGGTCTTTCACTTTCATACAAAGTCCACGCCATTCTGCATCCATGGTAGTGTGGTGTTAGGGGCCACTCTGTGAATGTCCCTTTTAAGATTCTGTCAAAGCAAAAAGCCATTTGAGAATACCTGGCAGTTCACCCATATTCACAACAATGCTCCGGGGCAACAGATTGTATATTTTGGTCTGAAGTGATCCGGCCTAAGATAGAAAATGGGCAGCCGCTTTGTAACATGTTTGTACTCTTGAATTGCATATGAAAGCTTTTGTTAGTAAATTGTCATGGAATGTTAATGGAATCAGCTATCAAGTAAAACATGATTACATTTATACACAAACAGGACTGATGGACACATATCCCACTAGCTAGAGATAAATGTGTCTAAATGATATATGTGACATTTCCCCATGAAGAGCCGGTTTTAAAAGAGCGATCCATTTTTTTTGTCACAATACACAGAGGCCAAACACAATGAAATCGCTCACTCATTGTCTTTCGCACTAATTAAATAATCCATCATGTGCTGTCTGATAAGACCGAACAGTTTGGGACACAAGTAGAAGTTAGTTCAAATGAAGTCTACAGCTTCTCGAATTCAACGTCCATCATAAAAGTAAAAGTGTCCGCGGACAGTGATATGTGTTTAAGCGATTCATGGGTGTATCATGGTCTGTGGAGTATTTTGTGAAATGACACACAGGGACACAACCTGATTCTGCCACTGTGCTAGGTGTCATTCTTTGTCGCGTCAACCTCCTTACTCACTGTCAGTCTGTGACAGGGTTGTTGTGGGAGTTTGTTTGTGGAACATGAGTGACATGTAATACTGATGTTCTCCCGAGAGACACTGCTTCTGTTTGAACTTCCAAGTGCATTTGGCTGTCTCGAGGTTGATCAAAGTCACTCCCTTTGGGTGAATGACACAAGAGGTAACATTGGGGGAGTTGGGGCGTTGCAAACCATTATCTGGCATATTTAAGACAGCCCGGAGCAATGTCTAACATAATATATGTATATATATATGTATATATATATATATATATATATACAGTGGGGAGAACAAGTATTTGATACACTGCCGATTTTGCAGGTTTTCCTACTTACAAAGCATGTAGAGGTCTGTCATTTTTATCATAGGTACACTTCAACTGTGAGAGACGGAATCTAAAACAAAAATCCAGAAAATTACATTGTATGATTTTCTAATAATTAATTTGCATTTTATTGCATGACATAAGTATTTGATCACCTACCAACCAGTAAGAATTCCGGCTCTCACAGACCTGTTAGTTTTTCTTTAAGAAGCCCTCCTGTTCTCCACTCATTACCTGTGTTAACTGCACCTGTTTGAACTCGTTACCTGTATAAAAGACACCTGTCCACACACTCAATCAAACAGACTCCAACATCTCCGCAATGGCCAAGACCAGAGAGCTGTGTAAGGACATCAGGGATAAAATTGTAGACCTGCACAAGGCTGGGATGGGCTACAGGACAATAGGCAAGCAGCTTGGTGAGAAGTCAACAACTGTTGGCGCAATTATTAGAAAATGGAAGAAGTTCAAGATGACGGTCAATCATCCTCGGTCTGGGGCTCCATGCAAGATCTCACCTCGTGGGGCATCAATGATCATGGGGATGGTGAGGGATCAGCCCAGAACTACACGGCAGGACCTGGTCAATGACCTGAAGAGAGCTGGGACCACAGTCTCAAAGAAAACCATTAGTAACACACTACGCCGTCATGGATTAAAATCCTGCAGTGCACGCAAGGTCCCCCTGCTCAAGCCAGCGCATGTCTAGGCCCGTCTGAAGTTTGCCAATGACCATCTGGATGATCCAAAGAAGGAATGGGAGAAGGTCATGTGGTCTGATGAGACAAAAATTGAGCTTTTTGGTCTAAACTCCACTCACCGTGTTTGGAGGAAGAAGAAGGATGAGTACAACCCCAAGAACACCATCCCAACCGTGAAGCATGGAGGTGGAAACATAATTCTTTGGGGATGCTTTTCTGCAAAGGGGACAGGACGACTGCACCGTATTGAGGGGAGGATGGATGGGGCCATGTATCGTGAGATCTTGGCCAACAACCTCCTTCCCTCAGTAAGAGCATTGAAGATGGGTCGTGGCTGGGTCTTCCAGCATGACAACAACCCAAAACACACAGCCAGGGCAACTAAGGAGTGGCTCCGTAAGAAGCATCTCAAGGTCCTGGAGTGGCTTAGCCAGTCTCCAGACCTGAACCCAATAGAAAATCTTTGGAGGGAGCTGAAAGTCCGTATTGCCCAGCGACAGCCCCGAAACCTGAAGGATCTGGAGAAGGTCTGTATGGAGGAGTGGGCCAAAATCCCTGCTGCAGTGTGTGCAAACCTGGTCAAGAACTACAGGAAACGTATGATCTCTGTAATTGCAAACAAAGGTTTCTGTACCAAATATTAAGTTCTGCTTCTCTGATGTATCAAATACTTATGTCATGCAATAAAATGCAAATTAATTACTTAAAAATCATACAATGTGATTTTCTGGATTTTTGTTTTAGATTCCGTCTCCCACAGTTGAAGTGTACCTATGATACAAATTACAGACCTCTACATGCTTTGTAAGTAGGAAAACCTGCAAAATCGGCAGTGTATCAAATACTTGTTCTCCCCACTGTATATATATATACAGTATATATATATATATATATATATATATATATGTGTATATATATATATATATATACATATATATATATATATATACATATATATATATATATATATATATATATATACAGTATATATATATATATATATATATATACTGTATATACAGTTGAAGTCGGAAGTTTACATACACTTAGGTTGGAGTCATTAAAACTATATTTTCAACACTCCACACATTTCTTGTTAACAAACCATAGTTTTGGAAAGTCGGTTAGGACATCTACTTTGTGCATGACACAAGTAACTTTTCCAACAATTGTTAACAGACAGATTATTTCACTTATAATTCACTGTATCACAATTCCAGTGGGTCAGAAGTTTACATACACTAAGTTGACTGTGCCTTTAAACAGAAAATTACAGAAAATTTTGTCATGGCTTTTGAAGCGTCTGATAGGCTAATTGACATAATTTGAGTCAATTGGAGATGTACCTGTGGATGTATTTCAAGGCCTACCTTCAAACTCAGTGCCTCTTTGTTTGACATCATGGGAAAATCAAACGAAATCAGCCAAGACCTCAGAAAATAATTTGTAGACCTCCACTCGTCTGGTTCATCCTTGGGAGCAATTTCCAAACGCCTGAAGATACCACGTTCATCTGTACAAACAATAGTACGCAAGTATAAACACCATGGGACCATGCAGCCGTCATACCGCTCAGGAAGGAGACGCATTCTGTCTCCTAGAGATGAACGTACTTTGGTGCAAAAAGTGGAAATCAATCCCAGAACAACTTTCAAAGGACCTTGTGAAGATGCTGGAGGAAACAGGTACAAAACAATCTATATCCACAGTAAAATGAGTCATATATTGACATAACCTCAAAGGCTGCTCAGCAAGGAAGAAGCCACTGCTCCAAAACCGCCATAAAAAAAGCAAGACTACGGTTTGCAACTGCACATGGAGACAAAGATTGTACTTTTTGGAGAAATGTCCTCTGGTCTGATGAAACAAAGATAGAACTGTTTGGCCATAATGACCATTCTTATGTTTGGAGGAAAAAGGGGGATGCTTGCAAGCCGAAGAACACCATCCCAACCGTGAAGCACGGGGCTGGCGGCATCATGATGTGTGGGTTCTTTTCTGCAGGAGGGACTGGTGTACATCACAAAATAGATGGCATCATGAGGCGGGAAATTATGTGGATATATTGAGCAACATGTCAAGACATAAGTCAGGAAGTTAAAACTTGGTCGCAAATGGGTCTTCCAAATTGACAATGACCCCAAGCATACTTTCAAAGTTGTGGCAAAATGGCTTAAGGACAACAAAGTCAAGGTATTGGAGTAGCCATCACAAATACCTGACTTCAATCCCATAGAAAATGTGTCAAAACATAATTTTCTGGAATTTTCCAAGCTGTTTAAAGGCACAGTCAATTTAGTGTATGTAAACGTCTGACTCACTGGAATTGTGATACAGTGAATTATAAGTGAAATAATCTGTCTCTAAACAACTGTTGGAAAAATTACTTGTGTCATGCACAAAGTAGATGTCCTAACCAACTTGCCAAAACTATGGTTTGTTAACAAGAAATTTGTGGAGTGGTTGAAAAACGAGTTTCAACTACTCCAACCTAAGTGTATGTAAACTTCCGACTTCAACTGCATATATAAAAATGTATCCTTACATAGCCAAACTTCACATGGAAAAATGGTTCAAAAATGAATTTGAATGTCATTCATTGCTCAGTTGATGGATAAACCCATGTGTATTCCTATCACTTGAAACAAATTCATATTCACATGCTTAACTAAACGTCTCAAAACTCTTGGGACCCCGCTATCACTATGCAATGTGTTCATACGTTTATACCACACTGATTTTTTTCACTCTTTCTCGTTCCTGTTCTTAATTCACGCTTTAAAGATCTAATTTAAAAAGGCACCATTAATTAAGAAAATCATATTTATTTTTTCCTCTCACCCTTAGAGGAGGGAAATCAATTAGAAATAACAATAAGCTGGTTCCCACTTTCTAGTAGAGGTTGTATGGTCCCCTGCATATTTGATTTCCCCGTAGATTCGACACGCTCCATTGACTTACACGCTATGCAGTGCCATATGCACACCTATGACCGCATTAACCTAGCCGAGCATTCACTACCCACTGGAGGACTGAGATTATACCACCTCCTCAGTTTAAAAACCCCAACTCAGCACTTCTGGGAGAATTCCCGGACATGAACATGAACATGAACACCCCATATAATCAGTGAACCCCTCTCAATCTGGGGAAGGGCGGGTATCACAAAGGGTTGAAGGTCACCTGTTAATTATTTGTTATCCTGTATAACTAAACCGCACATGTCCCAGGTGTGCCAAGACACATGGTTGTCACACACTCCCCTCCCTCCTGTTCTTGGCATTGTGATTGGGCAGATTCTATGAATACGTATCGACAATGTATCATGGTTACTATACATTCCATGGAAGCTCAGATTTGATATGACTATCATATTTCATAGTGAAAAGAAGCAAATTCTTGGTGGATTTTCCACCATATTGCTGCTACGTATGAAAGAGTAGTGCTGGTGAGAGGAAGGACACGTGCTATGAAGCCATTATGGTTTTTGGATACAGGCCTAGTCCAAATACTGTTCAAATGCAATTCCTTTATTTCCTTTGTCTATTTCCCAAGTTCTTCCTAACTGCCAGTACAAGTTAAGGAGAAAATAAGATATCCAACTTTGCTGAAATCTATCCAATCCAAAGCAGTAAGCGATGATGAGACACATCTTTAGGGATTCAGACAGGGCCATAGCCCAGCAGGCATCATCAAGGGGTGTCACAGTGACCGAGCTCCTGGAACTCCCTTGGTCCTCAGGGGTCCATGGGTTAGGAGGAGGGGGCTGCTGGGTAGTGAAGTTTCCGGTTGATGTGTTTGTTGGCCGTGCTTCCCTTCTCCTCCTCCCGCTGCTTTAATCTGCTCCTCCACAGCTGTCACTTCCTCCCTAACAACTGCTACACCTCCCCTATGTTCCCCCTAGCCTCACTGCACCACTCCACAGCCTGCCCACTGGAAAGTGGAAATCCTTTCAGTTAGCATCCTTATTCAAATGTGTATTTGTCATTTTTCGTCTGAATAAAAGGGTACAATTAAAGGGTTAGTTTACCAAAATTACATTGCTTTCCTTACCCTGTAAGTAGTTTATGGACAAGGTATGACAGCAATCAACAATGAACAATTTAACTATACTTAAAGAATAGTAGCCAATATAGTTTGTCAGATTTATGTTTGGAGGCATTTGACCTTGGATATTACTGGATTACATAATTGAATCACATTCATTACTGGTGTCATATTTTGAAATATCTTAAATCATTTTAATGCAAGCACTGTATTACACAGGGAAAATGACTGGCCCCTCGCATTGATGATTTCAAGTTGAAAGCCGACCACAGTACTGCAGGCATTGTTTCCAGAAAACAGGATCTCACATTATAGTGAATGGGGGAAGTCGATCTCCATGGTCAATATTAATGGATAGCAATTGTTTTTAGAATACAGTTATGGTACCAGTAATTGTTTCTATTTCACCAAGTGTATGTCCTTCAGTAGCTTAAACTACGTTTCCAAAAACTCCTCCATGTTGCAAGATGACGACATGCTAAAATAACACTTCCTGATCATCAAATGTGCCACTGAGCATTCTCATACGAAACAATGGGGTGATGTCATTGATGGCTTCATCCATATTTTTTACAGTTTATGGCAGGGGTATTCAACTCTTACCCTATGATGTCTGGAGCCTGCTGATTTTATGTTCTACCTGATAAGTAATTGCACACACTTGGTGTCCCGGATCTAAATCAGTAACTGTTTAGAGGGGAATAATTAACAAATGCATTGGAACTGGCTTTGAGGTCCAGAGTTGAGTTTGAAGGGTCTATGGTATTACACCAATACGTGAATCACTGTGCTATACACTTATACACATGTGATTGGGATTGTCATTAGAGAGTAACCAGAAATTACTTTGCAAGTTTAAGCACAGCAGTGATTCATATTCCGCAGTAATCATCCTATCATCCTTCCTGCCATCCAGGAACATACAACAGGCGGTGTCAGAGGAAAGCCCATAAAATTGTCAGAGACTCCAGTCACCCAAGTTATAAACTGTTTTCTCTGCTACCGCACGGCAAGCGGTACCGGAACGCCAAGTCGAGGACCAAAAGGCTCCTCAACAGCTTCTGCCCCCAAGCCATTAGACTGCTGAACAATTAATAAAATCGCCACTGGACAATTTACATTGACCCTCCCTCCCTTTTGTACACTGCTGCTACTCGCTGTTTATTATCTTTGCATAGTCACTTCACCCCCACCTACATGTACAAATTACCTCAACTAACCTGTACCCCCGCACACTGACTCGGTACCGTTGTCCCCTGTATATAGCCTCGTTATTGTTATTCTTATTGTGTTACTTTTTATTATTACTCTTCTTGAACTGCACTGTTGGGTTAATGGCTTGTAAGTAAGCATTTCACAGTAAAGTCTACACTTGTTGTATTCGGCGCATGTGACAAATAAAGTTGATTTGATTTCAGTTGATTTGATTTTACACAATGGCAATTTCCACAGTAACAGAGTGATGCTGAGACTCAGTGAAAATATGAGTCTCAGCATCACTCTGTTCCCATGGAATTGCCCCTATGCTATTAACGATGACCTTCTATGTAAGATAAAACAGACATCATTCAGATTGCAAATTCCATGCAGTAAAATGATCAATTACCATTTTACCAGAAACAAGATCCTTCAACGGCACTTGTTTTGATTTTCAACTCTACTGCTTTTGAGTGGGACATCATCTGAGGCCATTGTTAAGTATCCCTCACACATTACCAGAAGTTCAAACTTTAAATGCTCTCGATTCAAAGGATCACCGTGAAATTATCCAAGCATCTGATTATTATCGCTGGTCTTTTGTTAAAATAGTCTGAGCTGAACAATAAGGAGATGTTCAAGATAATTGTTTTGTTGGTGATTGGCGTTACAGAGAAAATGAGAGGGCTTGTTAAACTGCTGGAAGTATTGAGACGAGGAGACTGCTTGGAGATACTTCAAATAAACAAGAACACGATTCCACATTAGGGTTTCTTCAAGTTCTTATTCCACATCTGATTTGTTGCTATGTAGCATACACAAGGTTTGGCACAGATTCCCACTTCCAGACAGTGATAATAGGACTGAGTGTATTGTTGATATTGTTTCAACAGAATCAACTAAACTGATAAATCAGTCGTCTAGCACAAACACAATCTTTGCAGAGGGCTCAATAGTTTTGCCACTGTGTCTTTCATTATATTTGTGAGTGGACTCACATGATTCAAAATCACTCAGTGAGTCCAGATGATTTAAGCATTGCACGCTCCCATTTACAGTATAATCCCTGGTGTGGTAGACAATTAAATGAATAGTGTCTGGTTGGTTTACTTTCCTCAGTCTAGTTTGAAAGGACAAGGTCCTATGACATAAACAATTGTAAAATTCAATCACCAAATAGCAGAAAACAGACTGAAACAGGAAGGGACTATATTAACGTGTCCAATTAGAAACGCTTGTTTTTGTTTTCATTAACGAATACAACCCAGGATGTTAAGATGACTATGGCATAATGCTCTGAATATGGAACTTTATGGCCCTACTATTGATACCACTCTTAAATATCCTCTATTTTCCTTGTCTCCTTTTTCTTTTCATGGCCTTTGACAATGCAACTGTCAGCCGCATCAAGCCTCCTCAGATCAACCAATGGCCATGAAAGGACAGGGTTATAGTGAAAGGAAATGAATCAAGACTATTTAAATGCAGCTGCTGTGCCACCTTTGGTCCTCCCTCATCAGCCGCTCACAGATGTGCCCCGTCTCACATTCCTAGCGTCACTTATCCCCTTCTCACTTTAGATTAGCTAGATTATAGGTAATCACCCTGTAACCTTTCTGACAGCACCTTGTATTGAAGG
Organism: Salvelinus alpinus; assembly: GCF_045679555.1. Taxonomy (NCBI): domain Eukaryota; kingdom Metazoa; phylum Chordata; class Actinopteri; order Salmoniformes; family Salmonidae; genus Salvelinus; species Salvelinus alpinus. Next base: position 4,024,857 of record NC_092123.1, read on the forward strand.
GTTAATGTCTGGAGGACATGGAGGACATATCAATGAAGACATCAACGTGAAGAGTTTTGTTGGCTAAATCAGATTTGGCGTAAACTACTTATACATACTGTAATGCTCTATTTTTTATCTTAAAAATCATGATATGAATAGAGTTCAACCTTCAATGTTCTATAAAGCCAAGGTATCAACTCATTAAAAGAGACCCAATTGTATCTGAGGGAGTTAGCTTAGTTTAAAAAAAATTGTTATAGTTCCAAATCTGGTATTGTTCAGCAGAGGGCAATTGGCTCTATTCATCCTTCTAAAACGATACAGTCTGATCTATCTTTTTTCAGTCTTTATGTTGCATGGTTTTAATCGTGATATTTTTCATCCTGCAGTAGATTATCTTCAAACGAAACGACAGCAGAGACCTTGGCATATCCAGCCCTGGGAGGCTGTCTTCGGGTCCTCTGAAATGATGCAGAAAGGATTTTGTAGGGTGGAAATGAGAAACTTTTTTCAATGATTTAAAGCTGACACAAATGTCAAGCTCTTTCCGGAATTGCTGATAAATAGCTTGGTGGTTCACAATGAAATCTACAAGGTAGTATAATCATATATATATATATGTAATAAGCAACGTGTTTTAGACTGCTTAGTTTCTTGGGCACTTAAAGTAGGGACCAATCATAACATATGATATGAGCATGTAACTCAGACTTTCACATAAATCCTGCATGTCAAGTTCAGGAATCAGCCTAAATGGAGTGCATAATTAATCTATTTTGAAGGTCACCCATTCTAACAGCAATACGTTTGGTCTAAACTCTATGTTAGTACACCTACTGAAATGAACATTTAGTCATTGTTTAAATACATCTGTACAATATTAAGGGAATAATCCATCATACATGTAGAGAGATGATATGTAAATTATGTTGATTGCACATTACACAAAAAAGTACAAATATTCATAATTATTCAGTGTGCAGATAGATGTAAGAGGGAAATATGAAGGGTCCAATATGCCACTTTACATTTATAAAACATTTATCCACCAATTCATTTGTAGAAGAACGTTTCCAACATACACCAGATGTACTGTATATGAGACATTATAGAACAGAGTTTCATGAAGTGGTACTTCTTATTTAAATGAGTTGGGAGCTTATCATCAGTCATTGGGGAGTGCAAATCAATCAATCTCTTCTCTCAGAGAGAGAGAGAGAGAGGGAGCAAAGCGTACTTGACAGGGAAGAATGGTCATCAGTCAGTGTTGTTTACCACAGCATCCTGCCAAGGATTTTCCTGAGAGAGGCTTGTTTTAGTTCGCCACCGCCTGATATGGAATTCCAATCCATTATCGAGCTGGCGAGTCTGGCGCCGCTTTATCAGTATTGGGTTAGATGAATGTGCATTCATTAACACCTCGGACTGTTTCAATAACAGACGGCCCCTCCAACTCTCGTGCCAGAGCAACACTCTGGATTTACCTCAAATGTGCGGGAGTTATGCCGCCTCTTCATAGCAGTGAAGCTAATTTCGTCTAAAGGTCACATGTAGGACAATGGCACCATTGAACCAAACGGTGAGATGCTGAAGCTGTCTTCGGGAGTATATCACTCAGGCGGACTGTAGAACGGTAGATCTGCCCATCGATAACACCCACTGATGAAAGGTGTGTAATTAGACAAAAAAGGAGACTTAAAATCAATGGTTCCCTTTGCCAAGACTTCCTTCGGGACTGGCCTAAGCCCCAGTTTCTTGTGAAGTGGTATGGAGGTGGAATAAATGACTGACTGAAACTGAAATCACAAGTACTGAGCTGGTTGGGCCCTTGAAGAATCAGCAGCTAACAATGAAGAGTGTCTTAAATCTGTCTAAGTCCCACAGCTCTTAGCTGACATTCATCAGTCTCTACAGATGATACCGCTCTTAAATAACCTCTATTTTCCTTGTCTCCTTTCCTTTTCATAACCTTTGACAATGCAGCTGTTACCCGCATCAAGCCCATCCAAGCCTCCTCAGATCAACCAATGGCCATGAAAGGACAGGGTTATAGTGAAAGGAAATGAATCAAGACTATTTAAATGCAGCTGCTGTGTCACGTTTGGTCCTCCCTCATCAGCCGCTCACAGATGTGCCCCGTCTCACATTCCTAGCGTCACTTATCTCATTCTCACGTTCATCACAGACTGAATAATTTCTCATGAATTGCTCGATGATTGAGTGATGATGCTCTACACGGCTTTATGACAATGTTTCATTGAAGAAGTAGACCAAGAAGTTAATAAGTTAGAACATGTAAAAATGGTATAGCTCTGAAATGAACACCATTTAAAGACCTTACCAATTATAATCACGTGTGTCATATCACACAAGCATTAAGAAATGTAATACATGAAGTCTTCCGGTATTCATATTTAATTATTGCACTCAATGTTTCAACAAGGTGTTTTTTGAACAAAATTGAAAGTTTTGAATACAATAGCTACAATAGCAGGGAGATTGCTCAAGATTGACTTCGAAATTGGACATCTGTCCATGTTCTGAGGACTTCGGGAAATGCCTTCAAACTGGCAACTAGGGGCAACAGTGAGCGCTATTACCATCAGGTAGGCTTGGGTTTTGCTAGGGTGATGTGGACGGGGGTGGCGGATGGGCGTAATCTCATGACTCCCATTAATGCCTGAACGTAATGTTTTAACCCTATCGCAAACCTTAACCCTTAACTTAAAAACACTTTGAAATTTGACGTTTGGAGAAATGGAATGACGTTGAGCAGGAGCAGCAACCAGGTGTGAAAAACACTTCGACATGTGATGTTTGGAGCAGCTTCGAAATTTTGACGTTTGGAGAAACGTGTAGAAATGTCCGAATCTGAAGTCAACTTGGTAAAACCGTGAGATCTTGTTGATAATAGATGTTGACAATAAGAGGGTAACAACATACTTCAACAATCAAAATTATTTGCTGGACCTTGATAAATAGCCTACTATCTTTAGTGGATGGCATAATTCCAAGGTAAGGTGTGATACAACAACACTATAAGTGGTGGAGAGAAATGAGTAGCAATCATCACGCCATTACCACCCCATTTGTTCATGTTGTTAGCTAATACTTAGAACAAAAAATCAGGAATTATACTTCTACCAAAACAGTAATTGGATGATGTTCCTCATGTTACTGTTTTACCAGTAGACTAAACTCCACTCCATGGTGAAGGAAGATTCTGATGACTCCACCAACGGAGAGCAGAGACCAGGCTTTGTGGAATCTAACTCAGTACTTTAAAAAAAAGTTAGAAAACGCCTGCCATGTACCGTACCTATGTTTGTCCTAGGGTAGTTGTGTGGCTTACTTTGTTTGCTGAAATCCATACTTTTTCAATAAACGTTAATCAAATACAACCACGGACTGTTTGGTCATTGCTGTTGCTCTAAAATGGCAACTCGGCGCAACTTTCATGTGCCAATTTAATCTCAACAAGGGAACAGTCTGTTGTTGTATTTTATTAACGTTTATTGAAAAAGTATGGATTTCAGCAAATAAAAAAAGCACACAACTACAAAAGACAAACATAGGTACAAGGTAGGCGTTTCATTTTTTAAAGTATTGACCTTGGGCGAATCGAGTCGGAGATAGATTCCACAAAGCCTGAAGTAGAGCTTAGTCTGCTACTGCCTCACATGAATGTTCATAAATTGCCAATGTAAAGTTAATAGAAAACAGGTAGCATACATTCATGTACTGAATAAGTTTGATGATGTTAAAATGACCACTAATTCCAATGTGTGCTTACCTCCAAACAATTGCTAAACACTCTTTAAATTGTCTATGTGTAATCCTCTGGGATTGGAGCAATTTGTGAATTTGGGTACCAGCCTAGTCTCATAGACTACACGTAATATGGTAAATCTAAATCCAGAACACTCAAATTGGTATGATATGTTACATTAGGTCATTTTACATAAGACAATTAAATGGTTACTTAAGGCAAAAATTAGAGTAGTGTGGTTGGTCGGTGTGGATGGATGGATAGGTGTATAATGTGAACTTCTAGAAACCCAAAGGTTGAAAGTTCGAATCTCTTCATGGACAACTTTAGCTATTTAGCTACTTTTCAACTACTTAGATTACACATTTTTAGCTACTTTGAAACTACTTAACCCTAACCTTAACCCTTTTAGCTAATCCTTCCCCTAACCTTAACCTTAAACTTTTAATCTAACTCCTAAACTTAACCCTAACCATGACCCCTAACCTAGCTATTGTTAGCCAGCTAGCTATGTTAGCCACCTAGCTAGATTCGTAACAGATTATATGTTTAGCAAATTTGTAACATATTGTACGTTTTGCAAATTTGTAGCATATAATACGAATTGTAATTTGTAACATATCATAATACATACCATACAAAACGTAACATATCATACTAAATGTGTACCATACTAGTGTCTCGGATTTCCGTACAGACTAATACAAAATGCTCTGTGACCAGTTTGCAGCTACACAAGTAAATGATCATGTATTACAACAATCCATATGCAGTCATATTGTTTTCTATAATAGCCTGAGCATTTACGACACAACAGGGTCATATGCAGTCAAATCTAGTAACCAGGTTTCTGGGATTCAACAACATTATTTCCATAAAGAGAGATAACTAAGAGACATGTTATATTTGTTACTGTTCCAGAGCAGCCCAATCTGTTACACTGTTACATCAGCTACAACGCAATCAAAACCAATATGAGCATGCTTGCAGTGCAAAACCATGGGTATATATAAACCCATCTGAGTTTTTATGCAGTGTAAAAAACAATGCATTTTCACTGCAGACCTGGTTACCAGGATGGATTAAATAGGGCCTCTAGAGTAAGTTACATAAGCAAGGCATATACTATATAATCACAAAAAAGAACCAAATGGTACCAAAATATCCTGAATTTCACTGTGTCACATATTCTGGCTGCGGTCTCTAGGAATGGATTAGGGTGAGAGGTTTGCATAGCACTCGTGCTGACAGACAGTCTCAGACATACTTCCCCTTTAACACTTGGTAGCAAGTATGAAATGTGATTGCCAGCCGTCATCCTAAATCTGAGAGAAGACATTTTAGCGAGAGAGAGAGTCATTGTTGCTTCAAGTCATTGTATATTTCTCTGCCAAAGATCCTGGAAGAACTTGTGCTCAGGCCATATTCAGAGTAGAGAAGCCTCTACTTGTACAACGGTAATACTTGTCATTAATACATTTTACTGTATATGATGAATAAAACCCCAGTACTATTACCTAAAGCAGCAATCATCAGTTGAAACAATAACAAAGTGCACGCCACGCCACTGTTTAGGTAAAAAGCTGAGGGATTGGGCTGGAGAAGTCTAACCACTCTCAAATTCATAGACAGAGCTAAGGACTGACCATCCATGATATCAAAATTATAGTTTTAACCATGCTTTGTTGGTATATGGTGGTTGTTTACATTTACTGTGTTCAAGCATTGGAGTAAAATAAGCTTATATTTTGGGTTCTGATGCAGTATGAAAGTTGAATTAAGCTCATGAGGCATGTATAAGTTATATTATTCATGAATGGGTACAAATCATTATTATTATGTATTTATTGATGTCGCAACTGCAGATTGCCCCTTTAAATGTTTCTATTTGACTCTACACTGCAATAACTGCTAAGTAATAACTTAAGCTACAGTATATAAAGCCACATTTAATATTGCATAGAAGCGTTTGAAAATGCATACAGGTACATGCTATGCTGATAATAGCATTTATGAATCTATCATACTTAACATTGGGTAATCAATTGTTTACAAATATTTGGAGTAGTCCCATCAAAGACACGTCATAACTTATTGGCATTATCATTTCTTATTCACCCAACTAATCATATTGAGCCCTTTCTGCAACATTAAAACATCTCCCAGCATCGGGACTGAGCTACTATATCATTGCAATCACGTTGGAGATCTCAATTTCATGAGATAGATTTTTTTTCTTCTAAACCTTAACACCACTGTCTCCCTAGACACCTCACACATTTATAATATGTTCCTATTGGCACCCTTACAACAAAAAGGGTTCCCCTACGAGGACAAACCAAAGAACCCTCTACCTAGCACCTTTTTTCGAAGAGTGTATACCTACAAGCTATGAAGCTGTTTTTTACATTGATGTTGCAAAAATGACTTTTGCACCTCCGAAGGACGCAAAAGGCACACAATGCCAAGCAATTTTGCAAGGAATCAGATTTTTTTTTATCCTGTCTTTTGAAATTGTATGGGTGCAACATATTATGGATTCCCTGTTGACCACACCATCTATCAATGTAAAGTATTACAGTACATCTAATATAGTGTTAATTCTGATAAATGCTTACTTACGAGCCCTTTCCCACCAATGCAGAATTAAAAAGTCTGAAAATGTGCAAAAAAAAAAGAAATAGTAAGACAATGAAATAACAATAACGAGGCAAAATACAAGGAGTACTGGTACTGAGTCAATGTGCTGGGGTATGTGGTGGTTGAGGTGATTGAGGTAACCATATGAAGGGTTCTACCGAGAATACTTTTATCTTTTAAGGGTTCTTCCTTAAACCCTCTATGTATGGTCACACCAGCTTTATTAGCCTTTAAAATTAAATTCTTTATGACAATACATAACATACATCATAATGTGTACGTTTTGGGGCCTAGTTATACCCTAACACTATCAAGACACAAGGCGAGACCCAGATTCAGACACAGGAGGCAGATGTTTGGAGTCTTACAATGTTTAATAATCCAAAGGGGTAGGCAAGAGAATGGTCGTGGACAGGCAAAAAGGTGTAAACCAGATCAGAGTCCAGGAGGTACAGAGTGGCAAACAGGCTCGGGGTCAAGGCAGGCAGAATGGTCAGGCAGGCAGGTACAGAGTCCAGAAACAGGCAAGGGTCAAAACCAGGAGGACTAGAAAAAGGAGAATAGCAAAAAGGAGTACGGTAAAAACACGCTGGTTGACTAAACATACAAGACGAACTGGCATAGAGAGACAGGAAACATACACTCTGGGAAAATAAGCGACACCTGGAGGGGGTGGAGACAATCACAAGAAAAGGTGAAACAGATGAGGGTGTGACAAACACAGTGGTGTTAGCAAACTCCTGGTTTACAGGCCACATCAGGCCTGCAAGGCAAATTATGCTGGCTTGGAAAGTGATGTGTAAATCCTATTGGAATCCAGCCAGAGTGAGGATATCCAACAATAAGAACCTCTAATCACCGTAACCTGCATTCAGAATGACTGCCACAGTAGGGAAGATTGAGAAACGAAAGTAGCTAAATCATCTTAACTGGAACAACAATCTCAGTAATGAGTGCAATAATTCCAACTCCTAACAGATTGTATTAGATTTTGAAAAATGTACAGTTTGTTATTTATCTGGAACAACTATCTCAGTAACGTGTGCAATAAGTCCAACTACTAACAGATTGGGTAAGTTGAGAAAAATGTATGTTATTTATCTTTGTGAAGCATAGCATTAATCAACTAATCAATGTAAATGCAAAAACACAGATATTAAAACAATCAATTCTAAATATCAACCTGCAATAAAGCATGTTGGGAAATATGATAAAGATGGGCATGGTTTTGAGAGTTTTACTCTAAAGAGTACAATCACACTCAACTCTGGTCATTACATCAACACTGATGTTGCTTTACACCACTGAGTGTTAATTTAACTCCTGAACTAGAAATATTACACTGAAAAATCAAGACTAGGTAAAACTGGCCAATACACTGCTTGTTCACTCTTTCCCCACAACTATTCTTCTACTCTCCGCTCAATAAAAATCACAGAAAATACTAATTTGAAAGACAGAAATCATGGCAAAGATGTCAGCACTATGTCAGCACTATGTCAGCACTGTATACATTTGAAGTCGGAAGTTTACATACACTTAGGTTGGAGTCATTAAAACTCTTTTTTCAACCACTCCACAAATTTCTTGTTAACAAATTGTAGTTTTGGCAAGTCGGTTAGAACATCTACTTTGTGCATGACACAAGTCATTTTTCCAACAATTGTTTACAGACAGATTATTTCACTTATAATTCACTGTATCACAATTTCAGTGGGTCAGAAGTTTACATACACTAAGTTGACTGTGCCTTTAAACAGCTTGGAAAATTCCAGAAAATTATGTCATGGCTATAGAAGCTTCTGACAGGCAAATTGACATAATTTGAGTCAATTGGAGGTGTACCTGTGGATGTATTTGAAGGCCTACCTTCAAACTCAATGTCTCTTTGCTTGACATCATGGGAAAATCAAAAGAAATCAGCCAAGACCTCAGAAAATAAATGTAGACCTCCACAAGTGTAGTTCATCCTTGGGAGCAATTTCCAAACGCCTGAAGGTACCACGTTCATCTGTACAAACAATAGTACGCAAGTATAAACACCATGGGACCACGCAGCCGTCATACCGCTCAGGAAGGAGACGGGTTCTGTCTCCTAGAGATGAAGGTACTTTGGTGCGAAAAGTGCAATTCAACCTTTTGAAGATGCTAAAGGAAAAAGGTACAAAAGTATCTATATCAACAGTAAAACGAGACCTATATCGACTTAACCTGAAAGGATGCTGAGCAAGGAAGAAGCCACTGCTCCAAAACGGCCATAAAAAAGCCAGTCTACGGTTTGCAACTGCACATGGGGACAAAGATCTTACTTTTTGGAGAAATGTCCTCTGGTCTGATGAAACAAGAAAAAAACTGTTTGGCCATAATGACCATCATTATGTTTGGAGGAAAAAGGGGGAAGCTTGCAAGCCGAAGAACACCATTCCAACCGTAAAGCACGGGGGTGGCAGCATCATGTTGTGGGGGTGCTTTGCTGCAAGAGAGACTGATGCACTACAGAAAATAGATGGCATCATGAGAAAGGAAAATTATGTGGATATATTGAAGCAACATCTCAAGACATCAGTCAGGAAGTTAACGCTTGGTCAAAAATCGGTCTTCCACATGGACAATGACCCCAAGCATACTTCCACAATTATGGCAAAATGACTTAAGGACAACAAAGTCAAGGTATTGGAATGGCCATCACAAAGCCCTGACCTCAATCCTAAGACCACAGTCCAGAACTGAAAAAGCATGTGCGAGTAAGGAGGCCTACAAACCTGACTCAGTTACACCAGCTCTGTCAGGAGAAATGGGACAAAATTCACCCAACTTATTGTGGGAAGCTTGTGGAAGGCTTCCCAAAATGTTTGACCCAAGTTAAACATTTTAAAGGCAACGCTACCAAATACTAATTGAGTGTATGTAAACTTCTGACCCATTGTGAATGTAATGAAATAAATAAAAGCTGAAATAAATAATTGTCTACTATTATTCTGACATTTCAAATTCTTAAAATAAAGTGGTGATCCTAACTTTACCTAAGACAGGGAATTTTTACTAGGATTAAATGTCAAGAATTGTGAAACTGAGTTTAAATGTATTTGGCTAAGATGTATGTAAACTTCCAACTTCAACTGTATGTACAATTAGGGGAATCGTTACACAACTCACATGCACACATAATCCAATATAGGTCCAATACTGGATATATTTATTTTTTCAATTTTAGCCTAAAATGACACACCCAAATCTAACTGCCTTTAGCTCAGGACCTGAAGCAAGGATTTGCATTTTCTTGAAACTATTTGAAACACCTTTCAGTTTGTGGAAATGTAAACTGAATGTAGGAGAATATAACACATTAGATCTGGTAAAAGATAATACAAAGAACAAAACTTTTGGGGTATTTTTTCTGTACCATCATCTTTGAAATGCAAGAGAAAGGCCATTATGTATTATTCCAGCCCATGAGCAATTTTGATTTTGGCCACTAGATGGCAGCAGTTTATGTGCAATGTTTCAGACTGATCCAAAGAACCATTGTATCTATGTTCAATATTTGTATCAAGACTGGCCAAATGTGCCTAGTTGGTTTATTAATAACTTTTCAAGTTCACAACTGTGCACTTTCCTCAAACAATAGCATGGTATTATTTCTCTGTAATAGCTTCTGTAAATTGGACAGTGCAGTTAGATAAAAAATAATTTAAGCTTTCTGACAATATCAGATATGTCTATTTCCTGAGAAATGTTCTTGTTACTTACAACCTCATGCTAATCGCATTAGCCTACGTTAGCTCAACCGTCCCGTGGGGGACCCACCGATCCTGTTAAAACATTCTCACACCAATTTTTACTTTTCAGATGACTCTCATTCCTGATGTTAGTTTAAACACTGAGATAATCAGTAACGCTCACGCACTGTTGAAAAGAAAGAAAACAATAGAAAGAAAAAATATTCAGAATCAGAAAGTTTCTATGTAGAACTCTTCTTGCATGCCAAATAATTCTTCTTGGCTTTCAAAAAATCATCAAAGAACCCTTTCTTCCAAAAACGGCTGTTAGGATGAAAAAGGTTCTAGGTAGAACTCTGCCTTACAAAGAACCTTCTTCTTCCAAAAAGGGTTCTTCAGATCAAAACGGTTCTTGGTAGAACCCTATCCCTCCGCAAAGAACCCTTTTGGAAACCTTTTCGCTAGGAGTGTAGGTCTAATACTATGCTCTCTCAAACACCATATGTCCATGATGCTCCACCCAATGGGAATAGACACTAGCAAGAAACGAGTGATCTCCAACAACCCACCCGGGACATGGACAACAAAGGGTGATGACGATAGCATAGTCCACTTTCTGTCATCTGATCACGTGGAACACTCGCCTGGGGAGAGAAGCAACAACTCAAGAACTCCTTTGCAATTTGCTTGTCAGAGCACTTCATCGGCATGTGGAATAAAACTATTGGATTCCTTAGGACTGGAGGACGTTTGCTGATGCATATACTGTAGCATACAACGGATGGGAAGGAAAGCACAAGGTTAAGCTGACGTAGATGCTGCATCGAGCCTGTTGAGAGATCCTGCACAAGTTCCATTTTTAACAAGCACACCCACACAGTGCCAACTCTGCCCTCTCTATTGTCCAAATGGATGCAAACTGTCACACGATTCATTCCACGGAGGGGGAGAGTGGCACTGTTTTTTTCTTTCCTTGCTATTGTCCTTTCACAATGAGTTACTCAGACTTCAACATTTAGTATGTTTACATCAAATTAATAATTCAAACTGATTAAACAGATTATGGCCGAGTATGGCTTTAGTTAGGTCATAATTGAAGTAAGCATACGCTGATTAAAACACCTGGATTTCTGAGCAATCTTTAGAATTATTTGGACATGTAAACACCTTAATCGGCGTTCCAGTGGTTTATTTGATCTGTGGATGTGCTAGCACCAGCAGCACGAGCCCCCGTCTTTTGTGCAAGTGGCGTGAATTCAGGAAAAAAAATAAAAAATTCACATACAAACTTTACATGTCCGAACATGTCCGAGCTTCCCAAAAATGACATGGTTGCTGTGGTAGAACGATTAATTTGATTGGCGATTTAACATCATATATCAAAGTCCCATTAGGTAGCCTGGTTTCAGGAATATTCGGGAAATCAGAGCATGTAACTATTATATGAATCTGAGTACAGTGGCTTGAGAAAGTATTCACCGCCTTGACATTTTTCCTATTTTGTTGCCTTACAACCTGGAATTAAAATGGATTATATGGGGGTTTGTATCATGTGATTTACACAACATGTCTACCACTTTGAAGATGCTAAATATTTTTTCTTGTGAAACAACATGAAATATAACAAAAAAACAGAAAACGTGAACATGCATAACTATTCACCTTTTGCAACAATTATAGCTGCATGTCTCTTGGGGTATGTCTCTATAAACTTGGCACATCTAGCCACTGGGATTTTTGCCTATTCTTCAAGGCAAAACTGCTCCAGCTCCTTCAAGTTGGATGGGTTCCTGCTTGTGTACAGCAATCTTTAAGTCATACCACAGATTCTCAAATGGATTGAGGTCTGGGCTTTGACTAGGCCATTCCAAGACATTTAAATGTTTTCCCTTAAACCACTCGAGTGTTGCTTTAGCAGTGTGCTTAGGGTCATTGTCCTGCTGGAAGGTGAACCTCCGTCCCAGTCTCAAAACTCTGGAAGACAAACAGGTTTCCCTCAAGAATATCCCTGTATATATCGTCATCCATCATTCCTTCAATTCTGACCAGTTTCCCAGTCCCTGCCGATGAAAAACATCCCCACAGCCTGATGCTGCCACCACCATGCTTCACTGTGAGGATGGTGTTCTCGGGGTGATGGGAGGTGTTGGGTTTGTGCCAGATATAGCGTTTTCCTTAATGGCCAAAAACATACATTTTTGTCTCAACTGATCAGAGTACCTTCTTCCACATGTTTGGGGAGTCTCCCACATGCCTTTTGGCGAACACCAAACACTTTTGCTTATTTTTTCCTTTAGGCAATGGCTTTTTTCTGGCCACTCTTCCGTAAAGCCCAGCTCTTTGGAGTGTACGGCTTAAAGTGGTCCTATGGACAGATACTCCAATCTCCGCTGTGGAGCTTTGCAGCTCCTTCAGGGCTATCTTTGGTCTCTTTGTTGCCTCTGATTAATGACCTCCTTGCCTGGTCTGTGAGTTTTGGTGGGAGGCCTTCTCTTGGCAGGTTTGTTGTGGTGCCACATTCTTTAAAAAAATGTATAATGGATTTAATGGTGCTCCGTGGGATGTTCAAAGTTTCGGATATTTATTTATAACCCAACCCTTATCTGTACTTCTCCACAACTTTGTCCCTGACCTGTTTGGAGAGCTCCTTGGTCTTCATGGTGCCACTTTAAACAATGCCACTTTATATAATATTTACATACCCTACATTACTCATCTCACATGTATATACTGTACTCTATACCATCTACTGCATCTATGCCGTTCGGCCATCGCTCATTCATATATTTTTATGTACATATTCTTATTCATTCCTTTACTCTTGTGTGTATAAGGTAGTTGTTGTGAAATTGTTAGGTTAGATTACTTGTTAGATATTACTGCATGGTCGGAACTAGAAGCACAAGCATTTCGCTACGCTCGCATTAACATCTGCTAACCATGTGTATGTGACAAATAACATTTGATTTGATTTGCTTGGTGGTGCCCCTTGCTTAGTGGTATTGCAGACTCTGGGGCCTTTCAGAACAGGTGTATATTTACTGAGATCATGTGACAGATCATGTGACACTTAGATTGTACACAGGTGGACTTTATTTAACTAATTATGTGACTTCTGAAAGTAATTGGTTGCACTAGATCTTATTTAGGGGCTTCATAGCAAAGGGGGTGAATACAGATGCCCGCACCACTTTCCCGTATTTTTTTCATTTCACTTCACCAATTTGGACTGTTTACTTTATGTCCATTACATGAAATCCAAATAAAAATCAATTTAAATTACATGTTGTAATGCAACAAAATTGGAAAAACGCCAAGGGGATGAATACTTTTGAAAACTACCTCCATTTAACAAATCTCAAACTAGCCTGCATTAATCAAATGTGTTTGTTTAAAAAACATTTAAATACTGTATTCCAGAGTCAATTCCAGAGTCTCATAAAAATGGGAAATGAATTTACTACCTCCCATGATTTCATTATCAGGTCAATCTCCTAGCACCTAGTCTAATTCCTTTATCAGGCCAGTTTCTGAATTATGCTCCTTAATGTGTATGAAAGACACAGAGATTGAGAAATGCGGACAACAGAGAATAAAACATCACATGTGTGGAATTTTACAGTAAATCAGACTCCAATTAAACACTATCTACACACAGCAGAGGCAAATACCCGCACAAACACACACAGAAAAACACACACACAAGTGCATAAAAACACACACATCCTTATGACACACACAACTCCCTTATGCCAGTTCCTCAGTATGGTCTAAGAATTCTAATCTTGGCAACGACAATAGGCTATTTCTACCCATACATAGCAGCAAAATATGCAATTTCATTTTTAAAGTCCGTCCCTGTGAGGGTAAACAATCTCCATATTATGGTCATGAGTCTTGCATGAAATCACATTGTCACATATTGAGCTTGTGCTAAAATCCAACTTCAATACACAGTTATATGTGTTTGTGCGTGCGTGTGTACATGTGCGTGTGTGTGTGAGAGACTGTGACCGTGTGTGTGTGATCCTGCATGGTTTCATGGAAAATAAATGACAGCCTATCCAGTCAGCACACCATACAAAATAAACCGTAATCCGTTGCCACATTGACATCAATTTAGCAGCACCTTCTCGCATATCTACGGCTGTCAACAGCTCTCAAGTCAACTAACAATATCACCCAGTACAGCCGTAACATTCGAGACAAAATAACTGTGTCTACAGTATGCTGCATCATTGGGTGTACCATTTATGCATTCCTTTCCTCCCACTCAGAGACAATGACGCCTAGCTAGGGCAAGGGCTACAGTTAAATGACTTGACACACTCAAGGAAGCGATACATCAACCTGTTGTTTTTTTGCCCAGACATCACGAGGCTGGGGAGTCAGTAATGCTATGGTTGCCATTTATCAAACGACAGGGTCGCCGCAGCTTCTGATCAACGTCTGCAGCACTATTACCAAACGGACAAAACGCAAGCCTAATAAGCACAACCGGGCGACCCAGTGGGAGCATGCTTGGAAACAGGGAGACAGGAAAGAGGCACTGACACACACACACACACACACACACACACACACACACACACACACACACACACACACACACACACACACACACCGTCGCTGACATTCTACGCACATACACGACTCTCTCCCCCTCCCTCCCGAACACATAAACACTGTCACTGAGATTCTATGCACATACACAACTCTCACACTCTCTCCAACACACACACAAGGTTATGCGATGACAGACAAAAATAGCATCCATTTTGAAAACTGTTGTTGCAGTTTGTTAGTAATCCAGGGCCCTCGCTAGCTTTCTGCAAAGACTTTCACCGTCTAACAAAATAGATTTTTTTCATACGGCACATTTGATTTGATTTGGTTTTATCCCTGCAGAGAGCAACAATCACTAGGTGATATTTAACAGGAAGTTGTATGCACAGTAGCTCAGCTCAACCTATCAGTACCACAGGAATGTGGAGTACACATACATGCTTTTATTACTGTCCTTTTCCAGTATACTCTTATAGCATATTTCATTACCATATTTTACTACTTTTCATGTGGTCTGGGAAAACTATAGATTGGGGAGACGGGTGAATTAACATCAGACAACATCCCTTAGGAATCTTAACAACAGGTACTTGAGAAATATGCTGCTTTGTTAGAGTCAAATCACACTAATATTCTCTAAACTGCAATATGTTAAAGGTCAAAATGCTAAATGGAAATTATGATTTACCCTTGCTTTGAATAATAAGTTATAGTTTCTTTCTGGATGCCCATGAAAACCATTGAAAGGTTACAAACCAGGTAAAAAACACATGTTCTCGCATTGTGAGCCTGTTTGCAAAATGAGAAATAGTGTCAGACATATTGATTCAAATAATACAATAAACTAAATATTCATTACAATCGGTGAGAATAACACCAAAAAAACGTACAGCTGTAATTACAGAGGTGAGGGACAAGGAATCTTAATGTGTTGATGAACATTTGAGCACTTTTACATGCCTGGAGGAATGCCATTAACTATCATGATTAAAGCAATCATCAGACTCATTGGTGCCTGTCAGATCTCATCTCTGCCTTCTCAATTACCCAAATCTCCTTGAACTCAATTGCTCACATCATCATGACGCTGTGGCAGAGCGTCCTCCTCACATATATTCTCGGCCCTGCACTGCAGCACAACAGGTTTACAGCAGAGATGTTCCCTCCTTTGGCCCCTCCAAATGAGCTAAGTGAAAGAATCCAGGGAGGCGAATTAAACCATTCTGCCATTCCACATGGAGCCCCACAGAGGACCCCATTGGCTTATTAAAAGCATTATTTGTCAGGTTAGAGGCTCTCACGGCAACCTCCTGCAGTGGGACATGGCTAATTCATGCATCCATTAGCCAGGAGTCGGCTACCCTGCTCAGGGTCATGGCAACATTGGGGCTGGCTTCTGGCTTGAAAATAAGAGCATGAACCCCCCCCCCCCCCCCCCACCAGGTTCACTCAACAAATGAGATGGGTAGATTATGAAATCACAAAGAAGTACATGTCAGTGTAGACACACAATACATAAACACAAACATCGAACACACATCCCTATACTAACGCCATAATATGATTCACACCTGAAATACATTTTTTCCCAAGCAAGGATTTCTATGGTCACTGCAGTTCGTTACCAAGGTGAAACACAAATACCAGGAAATGAAACTGCAGCACAGCAGTAAACCAGCTAGGTCAGATGCTCAGTATTGGCTAATAACACACGCACAACAACATGCAGCTTTTGCTGAGGGTGCCGGAAGTAAAATATTTAGATTTTGTGTCACTTCCCAAATGAGTTACACTGGCACATAATTTACCCCAAAACTGTCAACAGCCTAGGTTACATCGTTTCAGCCCATGACAGGGCCTGGCCTCCATCGTTAGCCTGTGGACACTTGGCTATGATTCACCTCCTGTGACGGCTATGACATATCGACAGATACACTGAGTTTCGTGCCCTTCTGTTCTCTAAAATGCTGCTTTCATTTTGGGCCGCTATAAAAAAGGCTCACATGCACCCCTTCTGGAATAGGGCCCTGGAGTCTTGAAAGGAACACTTTCAAATGTATTTTTTTGGTGACTGTGATGTAATGTGTTTTTAACCCTATCAGAAGATGATCAGCACAAATGTTGATGTTTGCAATTGGAACCACTATGATTATGAGGACACCCTCATGATCAGGATCATTGATTGAAGCATATTGATCAAAATCCGATTGAAACACCAACTTATTTTGATTGGTACATGTTACGTGCAGCTGCCTCTGTGAAGTATCTAACGATATCCTTTCATTTTCCCCACAAGAACGTATATGAACCTGACATCATATTTATTGATGACATTAACATATTTTGGTCAATATAGTGCAATAAGTGCAAAGCAATTAAAACGAATGAAATTGATGAGGGAAAGAGAATTGCGAATGCTTGTATAAAAATAGGTGTTACATTAAAATATCAGTATTACACAACATAATTATTATTTCAATTATTATTCATGAATTTGATAACATATCAAGAATACATATTAAGAATGAATGCACATATTCATTTTTAATAGTAATCATCCTAATGATAGCTGTTTAAAGGCCCACTTGCCTTCCAACTCCAAAAAGTGCAGAAAGCATACAAAGACAACTTCTTTTCTTCTTTAAATGACGCAGTCTTTCTTTAACATTGGGGGTGTGCCACCTTTTAAAAAAAAGCCACTTTTACAATGCGAGCTACAGTAAATGATATGGAACTACAAACATAAACGTTTACAGAGGATCATGGAATTATGACACAGGTAATATTGATGAAGGATCAAAAGTTTGGAAAATACATGGCAGAGTATTCCAATAAATAAATACTTACAGACTAAAGCAGAGAATTGTCCTGCGCAGTTTGATGGAGGCACTGCCGTACAGTGTTTTTTCGTCAGAAGGTGAGTTATAAACATTTTTGTGATTCACAATATATGTATGGTTATATTCCTGAAAATGTAGTTGGGTAAGTTTACCTGTACACTTACATGTATGTGTATTCAATCTTCACCATATAAAAATAGATTCTAAATCACCAGTTAAGTAGGACAACTTGTGTGTTCATCCAGTTAGTTTCAGAGAGAGACTTTCAGTTCCTGCAATCTCATGTAATTAAGAAATAAGAATAATACAGTTTGGCACACCCCGTTTAATGCTTATTTTGTTGATGTGTCGTGCCAAGGCACCCTCAATATTGAGCCAGTACTTTTAAGGGGGGAAATCCTTCATATACGGACAAATCTGTTGCTCAAAACTGACTGAAAGTGGTCTGTTTCTCAAGAACTTCGAGGTAGTCCGGCTCGACTTGAAGTTTCGCTTTTAGTTCCAAATATTCATTTCTGTTGGGCTCCACGTAAACAGTACTCGGCGCTGTGCCATAAAGCACTGTTTCTCGTATCCTCTCTGGGTGTAAGAACTGGCGTCTAACATCAAAGTTTGGGTTGTACGTGTACGAGACAGGGCCAGTGTACTTGTATTCTAGACTGTTACCGGAGGGGGATTGGTTGTCCGCCTCTATGATGCCCCTGAAGAAGTGCTCAGCATTGTCTGCAGGGGAGGGGTCCTCGCGAGGCTCAATAGTGCTCACGCTATAAGTGGGACTTCTCATGTTGCTGTTCCTCTCCTCATCCACATCACTCCTATAAGTCACCTTCAATTCATGGAGGTCGCGGTAATCCTCGACTGTGTTGCCTTCCCTGGACCTGTAAATGGGATTTTTGCACATGTGGCCCATAGGGTGAGGGATGTACTCATACACGTGTCCTGCGGGAGCTTTGACTTTGGGGACGGTTCGGTTATTACTGTAAAGACTGTACTGCAAGTTAAACGAGCTCACGTCAGAGTTGTTGGTGCTGGTACGGTCGCTCTGGGACTTTTTACGCTTTTTCACCACGACAACAAACAGCCCCGCCGCCACAAAGACGGACATGATGAACACGAGCAGCAGGCTGAGGATGAGGACAGAGAGAGGGACGACGCTGCTAGTGGGGTTAGATCTCTGGTAGGTCTCTGTGGTGGTGGCTCTGTCCGGCAGAGGCTCGTCAGAGGGGGGCGCTGTTGAGACGACCACGTCAGAGTAATCTGGACACAGCTGTTCAGACTGAACGGAACGCATATCAATCCCACTGTGCCGTTTGGGGGTCTCGCATTTAACCTCATTAACAACGGTGCCTGCACTGAGCTGCTCGAGCCATATCTTCATGCCGACGACGTCACACGAGCAATCCCATGGGTTCTCAATCAGATCTATCTGCAACAGCAATTTTAACTGATCTAACACACCGCTCACAGGCAGGTTTTGGAAGTGGTTACTGCGGAGATTAAGTCTAGAGAGGGACAGCCCAGTAAAGATTCCCGCTGGTAAGGTTTTCAGAAGGTTATTGTTGAGGAAAAGCAGCTGAAGGTTTGGCACAAACCGGAAGGTGCCCCCTACAATCTCACGGATTTTGTTGTATTCTAAGTAGAGATACTGCAAACTCTGCAGGCCAAAAAACATCTCTGCTGTAAGCCTGTCGATTAGATTACCATTTAAATACAGCCTACGCAGGTTGGTTAAATCCCCAAATGCTCTGTCTTGGATGAGGGATATCCTATTGTTTCCTAGGTGAAGCAAATCCAATCCGGTAGCCTCCAGGAAATCAGATCTGCGTACCACAGGAATGTAATTCCCCGTGAGGTACATTTTTTTGGGATTGTATGGCTTGGGCTTCAGGTCAGATATGTTCTCAATCTTTCTCTCCTGGCAGTTGACGTTTAGTCCAAGATCAGCAATCTGCAGATTACACGTACAGGTGGTGGGACAGTCCAAAGGCACAGGAGATTTGGTCTGATAAGCAATGATGGGGCCATAGTTGTAAGGGTTAGCTGGAATCCGGGAGGTGGGCTTTGACCTGGTTCGGTTTGATTGACGGGTGCCCTTGGTAGGCCTTGACGACGCCTTGAAAGCATTCGACGAGGTGGCTGAGGCCGTCACCGAAGCTGGCGTGGTTTGGAAATATCCATTGGTGCTGAGTGGGGGAGGGGGGCGCATTTCATATTCAGAGATTGCTCGGCGGGGGCACAGCTCCTGTTTGGAGACCTCGTCCAGGTCTCTGCCATGCAGTCTGAATGGTGTCTCACAGACCACCTCCCCCACTAAAGCTGTGTACGATATGCTCTCCAGCCAAGCTTTCAGGGCAATGAGCTCACATGAGCAATTCCACGGGTTCTCCTCAAGTTGTAATTCCACCACTTTGTCCATGTGTTCCAGGAGCCCAATGTAAGGAAACATTTTCAACCGGTTGCCCCTGAGGTCCAGATGGGTCAAGGGAACATTCCGGAAAATATTGGTAGGCAGAGCAGAGAGCAAATTGTCATTCAAAATGAGAACTGTGAGCTGATGCAATTTACTCAGGGCATTGGGCTCTATATTGGTGATGTAATTGTAATCAATCTGAAGGTATTCCAAACTCTCCAGGCCGACAAACGTATCATCCCTTAGGACGTCTATCTTGTTGTTGTTCAAGTGTAATCTCTTTAATCCCTGGAGTCCATTGAAAGCACCCGTTTCCACTTCATCGATAGCATTGTTGCCTAAATGCAATATGGTCGCCCCAGTGTAGTTGATGAAGTCGTTGAGGGACAGTTTCTTTAAGAGGTTCCCTGTCAGCAGAAGGTGGTACATTGAAAAATGCACCGGGCTTATTTCTGTCAGTCTGATGATCCCTCTATTCTCGCAGCTTACCGTCAGTATCCCTTCCTTCTCTTCGCATGTACATAGATTCCTACAGATCTCCCCATAATTGTCGTACATCTCAACAAGACTCAGAGATGCTGCGATCAGAAGGATTATTTTCAGTATCCAGATATGCATTTTCGAGGGAGAAGGTGCCCCAGTTCACTGAAGTATGGTGCCAGTATGGGGTGTCATCTAGAAGAGAAAGGCAGGCATTGTCTGTTTAATGAACATCTTGTGTTAAGTGGAACATCCCTGCATGCAGTGGTTACAAAGAGCTATACACTTGTGGATAGAGACATAATACACTTTGTAAAGCATTTTAGGAACTATTTGCATATATATGTTTGGAGTTTTACGTGCATAAGAAAGAGCAGAAATCTGGACAGAGTTGCAAACACAATATAGTTATGCCATAAATATTTGTTGCAGCTAAAATGCCACATTCAGTACAGTTCCATTATTATTTATTCAGCTACAGCATCATATCTCAACATGGTATAGACATCCGAAAATGAAATAAATCTCCATGCGAAATATTGATGACATGCAGTGGGAATGTCATGGAAAAGAGTACAGCCTATGCATGTGTTTCTTTGAAAATAGAACAAGCAGGTTGATTATAGCCCCCTTTAGGTTGGTGATGTGCGATTTTGAAATCTATCGATGCATTCAAATGACTTGCAAACTAAACCCACTAGCCATCTGCGGCATTTATACAGAATCCATTGCCATTTCAAATTCTATTCCCCGAAGACTCCAGGAAAGAGTTAATCTTGAGACAAAGTTCACATTTAATCGATGCGACCCAGGATTCAAATATATATTTTATAAATCGAATGGAACAAAATTCCGTTGTTTAGTTTAGAATTAATGATATATTTAAAAAAAAAAATAGGATACGAGCAATCCTATGGAAAAACCAATCTCCTACCCACCCTGCAGATCCGACGACTTGCGAATAGTATAGAAACCGCCGGGTATCAATCAATATCATCAGATATCCGGAGATATTTTGTTAATAAATGATAAATAGGCTAGTCGTGGTCATTATGGTAGGTGTTCATCCTCAATCCTGCATGCGTTAGAAATACTGATTGTTACATAGGGACAGTCACAGCCTTTCATTCCTCGGGCGAAAAAAAGAGACCCAAGTTGATTAAAAGCAAAATCGGATTTGCAAGCATTGCTGAATGTCATGCACAATTTACATCTTGATGTGGAATAAATAATACTATAATAAACGTTTTATTTCGCATCCGGTATAATGTTGAAATTGAATAATCTCTTAATTCTTGTTCAAATAATCTCTCTCCCTTTCTCTCGCCCCCGCCCCCTCCCTCACAAACGCGCGCGCACCACTCACACACACACAAGTTCTATCTGTGACAAAATCGAGAAAATAGAAAAAGCTATCGGTCTGGAGGTCCGATTTTGTGGGTGTAGTCATCCTAATATGATAATAGAGTTTATGGTAGGCTAATAGGCTATGTTTTACGAAAGGACATTTGATTCATACCGATGAAGAATGTATTGCATTCCATATTTAGTTAGTCTGTAGCCTATGTAGGCCATTTACCACTAATTCATACAATCAAAATAGGCCTACACTGAACGAATATGAGTCATTGCAATGATTTCATGAATTGCGCATTCATTCATCACCTTGAAGGACACCGAGTAGCCCCCCAAAAAGTTATGCAATGTAAATGTCAATTTATTATATCTACCAGTAAACGCGGATGTATCTTATTGGCACTTTAATCAAATCCACCCGTTTCATCGTTTTAATTTAGATTCAACCAACTTGAATACAGCTGTAAGAGCTGTATGGGAATAAATCATTTTCTGGACCATGGACAGCTCCCCAACTCAAGAATTAGCTTCCCCTGAAATGAGCAATACAGCCCTGCATCTCAGACAGAAAATCCGCTGTCCTTACCATGTTGAACCTTGTCAATGCGAAAGCATTCCAACTACCTTCCGCTGTTTACCATCCTGTCCTATGGTAATGTGGAATCTGGGATTTTCCTTCCTTTTTCCCCGCTGTAAAATCCTCAAAGTAGAGCCACCGCGGTCTTTAGCTCCAAATACCTGGCAATGAATTGCACAAACTGTCTCATTCACGCCTGCAACGTGACGATCAGCGCGACAAAAAAAAAAGCGGGTTCTTGTATTTCTCACAGCGAATCTTGGTCTCTCATTGTGGAATGGAATCAAAGAAAAATAATAATTTCATATGGAAAAAAGTGTAATAAGCCGAACTGCAAAACATCAGATACATCCATTTCAACCGAGATCTCCCTCTGTAGCACAAGCGCCGGTGAATCGGTGGAAAGGCACGAATCCCTTTGTATCTTGTGAGTGGTACGGCTTGTATTGCGTTGTGAATAGATCTACCCAAGATCCTTATTTTTTTTCTCAGCGTTGACCGCACAACTTGACTGAATATGTATGCGCATCTTAGATAGTTGACTTTAATTCAACATTGTCTGACGAAATAATATGATGTCCTTCCTATGTCTCTGCGCAATCAATTATGCGTTTTTTGTACTGCCAATGTTTCAACTGGTGGAACGTGGATCAAGGTTGGCGCAGCATACACAATATGTAGAGTCAATATTCATTTCCATTCGTTGGAGGCTGAAAGAATCCTGGAATATGTATGAATGTCCCCACCCCTAATGTATATAACGAGCAAAACATGCATGTTGTCAATATTTAGATGCTATTTGTGGTGTAGTACCTCATGGGGGGGGGGGGGGGGGGGGGTCGTGAGAGTGAGGAAGACCTATAGAGGGCAGTACAATGCGAGGAAACATACTTTTTCACGGTGTACTGTACACATTGCCAGGCAACAAGGCTGCATTTACACAGGCAACCCAATTTTATTTTTTTTTTGCCACAAATTTGACCAATTTGATCAGATCTGTTGCAAAAGATCAGAAATGGGCTGCTAGTGAGAAAATGCTGTGACAACATGGCAACAGGTGTTGTTCATGTGGCATGTTAAGGTCAGTGTGTGGCTAGAGTCCGAGCGTGGCCCGAGGATGTGTGTGTGTGTGTGTGTGTGTGTGTGTGTGTGTGTGTGTGTGTGTGTGTGTGTGTGTGTGTGTGTGTGTGTGTGCGTGTGCGTGTGTGTGTGTGTGTGTTTGGGGTGGTGTGACATAGAACACAGCCTATGAGACATACAGTATAACCTAGTTGTAGTTGAGGGTAGCTAAAACTCTCTTTGGTAGGGCTAACTGCCTGCACCTAACTTAAACCTCAGGCATGCCTAAACCATATGGTTTGGGTAAGTGTTTCAAGACATGGCAATTTACTGTATATACAGGTAATCTGTGCACACAATTCTAAATTGCATGTATTTTCTAAATTAATTCAACAATTATAACAACTAAAACATTTGAGGCTGATTTCCTGAAAAAAAAATTAAGCCTAATCCTGGACTAAGAAGCATGTTTAATGGATATTATTCCTGAAAAGTACATTTTAGTCCAAGCCTAGGCTAAATCTGAGTCTGGTAAACTGGGTTTTTCCATTACAGCACCAGTGGTTCGCCAGTGATCATATTCACGTTAGCTCTATTGTATTTGGGGGGAAACTGTGTTTCCAGTTAGCTAGGGCTGACACTGAGGACTTGACACTGAGGACTTAACATTGAGGACTTGACACGGAGGACTTGTGTAGAGCAGAATCAACAACATCTGCATCATCAAGACAGTTGCTTTGTGAGAAGGTGTTAACCGTAGATGGTGTTAACCCATGTTCACAGTTAGCCATTGCTATGTAAATGCAGGCTGAAAAGTACCAATGGCCTGGACTTGGCCGCAAGTTAGAGCAGGTCCACGGAGGCCATGGCGCAGTGAGACACTGGGGCCAGGCTGTGGAGGTGGCAACACAGAAGTCTGAGCCTTTTTGGTAAAACACTGGGGTAAATCCTTAGTGGAAATAAGCCATTAGAGTCTGAACTGTTTGAATTCATAAACGTTTTGCCTGGTGCCTATTCAACAGTCGTGTTTGTGGTTTATCTGTCCATTGGCTAACAAAGACAGGCGATTGGCAAATTAAGTTTGAGTAAGTCTTTGCAACCATATGCGTGTTAGCTCTGCCAGGGATAAAGTCCAATTAGACCTTGAGAGCCATTGAGCAAGCAATGTATACATATAATTAAATCTAGCATATGGAGGGGGCTGGCATGTACAAACAGATCTTCCCATTAGTCTACATTGTATTACGTATCCATAAGTCAACTCCTATACCCTCCTTAGTGACCAAACACAACTGTAAGCTGATGTGTCATATAGTCGGCTTCCAAATTAGCCGTGGCGATGCATTAAATTATCTGAACGTTTCTGGCTGGCTAATCGCATTAACAATACGTTAACCGTAAGTTGCCCGTTGTGAAGGACAAATCTCACAATCTTTGGCGCCCAGCTGGAAATCCAGTTAAAGAAGTCGTTGTCGTGATAGCGTGGCGCGGTGGCAGTGGTGTCTTCCCAATGGAAGGCACTTTGGCTGGCTCCCCCGAGAAGAATCATGACATCAAAATAGCAGTCGTTTTTTCATTACCTCCTCTGATGGAGGAGATACAAGTGGTGTGTGTGTGTGTGTGTGTGTGTGTGTGTGTGTGTGTGTGTGTGTGTGTGTGTGTGTGTGTGTGTGTGTGTGTGTGTGTGTGTGTGTGTGTGTGTGTGTGTGTGTGTGTGTGTGTGTGTGTGTGTGTGTGTGTGTGTGCGTGCGTGCGTGCGTGTGTAAGAGAGAGGGAGATAGAGAGCGAGAGGGAGGGAGCGAGCGCGGGGGATAGATATGTGTACAAGTGATCATTTTAAAAGAAACAGTAGCAGTATTATTCAAATCAGTGTGTGTGTTTGTGTGTGTGGGTGTGTAGGCCTTTGTATCTACCCTACAGCGGATGCATTTATGCCACTCTGCCTGTTAACAGACAAAAAATAATAATAATTATACACAGGCACTACAGATTTAGTAATTGCTTTAAAATGGGAGCACATACAGCTGCTTGGCCAACATGAACTGAGTGTGTTTACAGTTTGTAGAATTAGGTACCTATAAGCTCTACCTGGAAAGCTCATCCTAATGATCACCTACTAAATAATGACTATGCCAGTGGAGGCTGCTGAGGGGAGGACTGCTCATAATAATGTCTGGAACGGCGCAAATGGAATGGCATCAAACAAATAGAAACCATGTGTTATATACCATTCCACTCATTCCACTTCAGCCATTACCACGAGCCCGTCCTCCCAAATGAAGGTGCCACCAACCTCCTGTGCTATGCACACACTATCGTACCCAGTCAAAATAACAAGTCGTAAAGATCTGATATCATTGGGATGTGATGCTACAAAGTACTGAGCCCAATGCCTGTGCATAATGAGATCAGATGATGAGCCCAACGCTTGTGCTTAATGGTATGTGGGATTATCTCAGTGCATTATACAGTATGTGCTGTGTTTCTATGTCACACATTACTGTTTGCATTGACAGCTTTAGCACCTAGACAGTCTGAGCCAAGATTTGTGATGCTCATAGAAGAAGAAAAAAAAAATATACAACTCTTATTACTGTTGTCCTTGAGTTATCCTTTTGGGACCAGAACACTGACATTCAATGGAATGGATTTATATTGCCAGCTAGTTCTCCATTTCTCAAGACAACGTTGACCACTTGCTATGGTTCTTCATGTAAATACTGATGTTAATCATTGAATGTGAATGTCATGTGGATGTCATGTTTAAAGGGATAATGAGGAGATGCGGTGGTGAATTCATAAATAGGATACATGGGGTGGGACGAAACTGTTTCAGCAACTGCACATTCATTTGATTCAATTGCAGCGCACGTCTCGAATAACGAACAGTAATTCCAGCTCAATAAATGTTACCTATTTCTGGGAAAAACACTTTTGGTGAAGTGATTATTTGATTGACGGGTTAGCTGGATTGCTTGGAGAAATTGATAATCTAGATGCACCACAGTTAATAGTGTATGCCTTACTTACGTGACTTTGGTTTCTCAACAGTGGAATGGCGCCATTCATTTTCCTTTAACTGTGGCAAATACAGTGCCTTCAGAAAGTATTCACACCCCTTGACTTTTTCCGCACTTTGTTGTGCTACACACAGCCTGAATTTAAACATGGATTACATCTAGATGTTGTGTCACTGGCCTACACACAGTAACCCATTATGTCAAATTGAAATTATGTTTTTAGAAAATTGTACAAATGAATTCAAAATGAAAAGCTGAAATGTCTTGAGTCAATAAGTATTCAACCCCTTTGTTATGGCAAGCCTAAATAAGTTCAGGAGTACAATTTTGCTTAACAAGTCACATGTGTGCAATGATAGTGTTTACTGTAACATGATTTTTGAATGCCTACCTGATCTCTGTACCCCACACATACAATTATATGTAAGGTCCCTTAGGTGAGTATACCTCACTATTGGCTAATAACACACACACACACACAACAACAACAACAACATGCAGCTTTTGCTGAGGGTGCCGGCAGAATATCTTTTAGATTTTGTGTCACTTCCCAAGTGAGTTACACTGGCACAGCCTAGGTTACATCGTTTCAGCCCATGACAGGGCCTGGCCTCCACCGTTAGCCTGTGGACACTTGGCTATGATTCACCTCCTGTGACGGCTATGACATATCGACAGATACACTGAGTTTCGGGCCCTTCTGTTCTCTAAAATGCTGCCTTCGTTTTGGCCCGCTATAAAAAAGGCTCACATGCACCCCTTCTGGAATAGGGCCCTGGAGTCTTGAAAGGAACACTTTCATATTTCTTTATCTTTTTTTTGTGACCGTATGTTGAATGGCGCTATTCATGGCGTTGCCAAATTAATTTTGATTAATGTCATGTGTCATTTGATTAATGTCATCAGAAGATGATCAGCACCAATGTTGATGTTTGCAATTGGAACCACCGTGATTATGAGGACACCCTCACAGGATCATTTATTGAAGCATATTGATCAAAATCGCATTGAAACACCAACTTCTCTTGATTGGTACATGTTGATCAGCTGCCTTTGTGAAGTATCATACAATAGCGTTTCATTTTCCCCACAATAACATAGATGAACCTGAACCAAATATATTTTGGTCAATATAGTGCAATAAGTGCAAAGCAATTAAAACAAATGAAATTGATTAGGGAAATAGAAGTAATTGATCATCTAGATGCACCACAAATTAGTGTGTGCCTTACATGACTTTGATTTCTCAACAGGGGAATGGCACCATCCATTTTATTTCAACTGTGGCAAGTACAGTGCCTTCAGAAAGTATTCACACCCCTTGACTTTTTCCACATTTTGTTGTTTTACAGACCAAATATAAATGCATTACATTGAGATTGTGTGTCACTGGCCTGAACACAATACCCTATAATGTCAAACTGGAATTACTTTTCCAGAAATTTGTACATATTATTTAAAAATCAAAAGTGTTTTGAGTAAATAAGTATTCAACACCTTTGTTATGGCAAGCTTAAATAAGTTCAGGAGTAAAGATGTACTTAACAAGTCACATTATAAGTTGCATGGCCTCACTATGTGTGCAATGATAGTGTTTAACAAGATTTTTAATGCCTACCTCTGTACCTCACACCTACAATTATCTTAAATCAGCTTGAAAATCTATGGCAAGACATGAAAATGTCTGTCCAGCAATGATCAAGAACCAACTCGACAGAGCTTGAAGAATAAAACAAAAATGTACGTGCAAATATTGTATAATTCAGGTGTGCAAAGCTCTTAAAGACTTACCCAGAAAGACTCACAGCTGTAATCACTGCCAAAGGTGATTCTAACATGTATTGACTCAGGGGTGTGAATACTTATGTAAATGAGATATTTCTGCATTTCATTTTCAATAAATGAGCAAACATTTCTAAAATCTACTTAATCCATTTTGAATTCAGGCTGTAACACAACAACATGTGAAATAAATCAAGGGGTGTGAATACTTTCTGAAGGCACTGTACAACACATCAATAAAGTTAGCGACTGTAATGTTTAGATCACTTCTTTACTCTCCGTTTACATTTTTCTGGCAGTTCATTTGCCACGTTTACTTTAGCGCAATACTAGCTGTCGATGCCCGGGCGCTAAGCAAAAGCATCAAATCTAACCCTCAGCATTTATCAGGTCTGAGAGGATGTACAATACAGCTCTGGAGTGGATTCCCATTGCATTGCATCTTCAGACAGCTAAGATTGATCACCAAAGAGCAGGGAGGTTTCGCAGGAGGCTTTCCTTTGTTTTTTTTCCTCACAGGTTCCTCTACAGGTCTAAGAGAAGGTAATTTAAAAAATTTGAATCGGTAAGATGCCAACTTACCTGGGGCTATAATGAAGAGAGCTGCTGACGACAGCGATAAGTGCATCCACAGTATCAACAGTATGAACGAGTGAATTAATTGAATTATGAGCTCT
The DNA here is from genome assembly GCF_045679555.1 of Salvelinus alpinus. Taxonomy (NCBI): domain Eukaryota; kingdom Metazoa; phylum Chordata; class Actinopteri; order Salmoniformes; family Salmonidae; genus Salvelinus; species Salvelinus alpinus. Next base: position 4,053,734 of record NC_092123.1, read on the forward strand.
CATGCAGAGTAACAAAGCGGCGAACCGGAAACAAGTTCACCCCTCATAGACTTCAGCTCCAGTAGGCCCTAGGTTAAAAAAAGATACACAACAGTCCAAAACAATACAACAACATTTTTTTCACCATAACTCTGGACATAGAAATCTCCAATGTTTACAATGTTGACATTTTCAGAAATAGAAACTTAGAGTTGACTTGCTGAGGCTTGGGTACTTGGATAGAGTATCAGGACTGAGCGTCCATACAGAAAACTCATATGTCATGAACTACATATATGTTCAGAACATTCATAAACTATTTAACTTGAGCACATCATAGAATATGTATGTAAATATATTTTAAACTCTATGTAAATTAAATATATTTTTGCGCCACATGTATCATGCTGAATTGTAATGTTGAGTCTATGGACCTCTATTCCTTGGCATTATGTTCCCAAAGTGGGGTTTGCATGCAAAAGTTGAAAATAAATTATGCAGCTTTTGAGGCTACTTGCGAATTATGAAACAATGTAAGATTAGCTATGTTAATCTCGAAAAGAGACACATGAACCTAGAACATATTGCTCCCGAGCTGTCAATCCCAATTTGAAATTATCCAGAGCCCCGCCTCCAGCCCACCTCCAACTGACAGAGCAGCAGTTGCAATTTAGAATTTTCAGCTGTCAGTGCCCAAAATCTTTCTCATTGATAATAGCATTTTATTTTATTATTTAATCATAACATCGATTTAAAATATGTTTTTAAACTAGCGGGTCAAACTGCCTGAAAGAAAGGGTTTTCACCGAGCTAGCTAACACAGCTAGTTAACTAGGTAGCTCCTTTAGCTTGTCCACACAACATGCAGTGTGACTGACCAAGGCAAGAAATTCTTTGGGTAGTTAATATGTCATGTAGCTACAGTACAGGTATGTGTTAGATATAATCTAATTGCCAAAGCTAGCTAGTTAATGTTAAATGTTGCTTGCCAGGCAATGCATTGCTTGCTAGCTAACGTAAACTCACCCCATTCCGGACAAATGTGCGCAATCGCAACATTCAAACGAGGCTACAAAGAAAACTAATGGGACTGTAGCGACTGTGTTGACTTCAGAATCGGGGGTGTGAACTAGGTTTCTATTTAAGCGTTGATCGACATGGTAATGGCTCTATAGTATTGGAGAAAAGTTGAAAAAACTGACCCTCCGTTACATCGTGACGGGTCATGCCGTAACGTACAGCACGCATAAAGCAACTATTTCTGTCTTACAATCTCTCTCCACCAGGTGTAGCACTTCTCTCATCGTTTAAAAACAAGAAATGGACAGTGACGGGGTAAGGGGGTGATACCTAGTCATTTTTTGCGTCATCATTGCATGCGATCATCATTCTCAAAGCCGCTGTTTACTTCTAAGATCACTTTAGCACCGTCCTAAAAACCTGATTCAAATTCGACACAAACCTTCAAATAGGTATGTAATGACACATTATATAAACTCTCTACAGTGATTTATTTACATTTTAGAGGCGATAAGGTGATAAATTGGACAGATCGAGTGAAAAAAGCAACATCTCTCCTTCTCACTATCACGCATTAGTTTCGCTTCCCCACCCACCATTTTTAAAAAGACCCGACGGGGCTCATTGCCTTCTTGAATCATGCAGAAACGGGCAGCGTGGGGGTCATGTAATTGATTCTGTTGGAAAGGGGAGAAATTGTGCTTTACAGTGGTATTGACATTACAGTTGATCTGGAAGTATTACGTTTTTGGGGCGCTAAAATAAGGTCAATTGTATGGACCAAGGCGATGTACAAAAGTGAGTGAGTTTACGTTAGCTAGCTTTGTAGTGAGGGCTGGGTTTCTCTGACAGCAATATAGTTAGAACTGGCTAGCTAGCTAGATTATTTCAAGCTAAAAATGAAAATATTTTCCCCTGCAGTGGATCTTTCTGGTCTGGAGCCTCAACAGCTAATATAAGTTAGTATGTTGTATCATTTAGCTAGTTAGCTCCTGAACATTATCCCCTAATTCTATATCTTGTGTGGAATTGTTTCACTGACTCTGTCTCTGCATTATCCACAGGGCAGTTGTCAACTTGTGAGTCTGTAAATGGACACTGGAGGTTAAGGAATCTGCATTGTAAGTATCAATTTGATGTTCATGAACATTTGCCACAGCCTGATTTGGTCTGGGTGCATTGTAGTTAAGCCATACCCTAACCCTTTCCCTAACCTTAACCTAATTCTCCTAACCTGCCATGTAAATTCACCTAACCTGGCTAGTTAATTCACCTAACCTGCTACTACGTTAATGATCCTTACCTGCCAATTTAGTTATCCTAACCTGTAATTCACCTAACCTACCACTGGGGCCAACGTAACCATTGCTAACAGTGGCGGTGTAATGAATACTCAGGGAGAAAAAGGTGTATATTCACACGCAGAGTGCCGCAGATGTTTATTAAGCCTTCGCAGTAGGCAGGAATTGTGGTCGCAGGCAGACAATGGTCAAACATAGGTAGGCAGTCAAAAACAAACAATACCTCACAACCATACAAACAGAAAGAACTGAACTAAATAGGGAATTGATGAGATCAGGTGAGAAACAAACAGGTGAAATCAATGAACAAAAATGAAAGACAGGAATATATTCCAGAACACAAAGAAACAGGGCTATGTTCAAGAACACAATGAAAAAGAACACAAGGTTGACTAAGAAAAGAAAAGCAGAACCTTACAGGAGGCCAACCAAATCAGGTAGCCCAACTTCATTGGGTAGTCACAAAATAACCCCTAATTCTTCATCTTGTGTTGATTTTTTTTCACTGACTCTCTGTCACATTATCCTCAGAGTAACTGTCAACTTGTTTAATGACCTTATTTTCCGTTCATCTCCGTTCATCTTTGCCTCTATCCTGACTAGTCTCCCAGTCCCTGCCACTGAAAACATCACAACATGATGCTGCCACCACCATGCTTCACAGTAGAGATGGTGCCAGGTTTCCTCCAGACGTGATGCTTGGCATTCAGGCCAAAGAGTTCAATCTTGGTTTCATCAGACCAGAGAAATTGATTTCTCATGGTCTGAGAGTCCTTTAGGTGCCTTTTGTCAAACTCCAAGCGGGCTGTCATGTGCCTTTTACTGAGGAGTGGCTTCCGTCTGGCCACTCTACCATAAAGGCCTGATTCGTGGAGTGCTGCAGAGATGTTTGTCCTTCTGGAAGGTTCTCCCATCTACAGAGAGGAACTCTGCAGCTCTGTCAGAGTGACCATCAGGTTCTTGGTCACCTACCTGACCAAGGCCCTTCTCCCCAGATTGCCCAGTTTGGCCGGGGCGGCCAGCTCTAGGAAGAGTCTTGGTGGTTCCAAACTTCTTCCATTTAAGAATGATGGAGTTCACAGTGTTCTTGGGGAGCTTCAATGCTGCAGAAATGTTTTGGTACCCTTCCCCAGATCTTTGCCTAGACACAATGCTGTCTCAGAGCTCTACAGACAATTCCTTGAACCTCATGGCTTGGTTTTTGCTCTGGCATGCATTGTTAACTATGGGACCTTATATAGACAGGTGTGTGCCTTTCCAAATCATGTCTAATCAATTGAATTGACCACAGGTGGACTCGAATCAAATTGTAGAAACATTGCAAGGATGATCAATGGAAACAGGATGCACCTGAGCTCAATTTCGAGTCTCATAGCAAAGGGTCTGAATACTTATGTAAATAAGGTATTTCGGTTTTTTGTTTTTAATACATTTGCAAAAATGTATAAAAATCTGTTTTCGCTTTGTCACTATGAGGTATTGTGTTTAGATTGCTGAGGATATTGTTTTATTTAATCCATTTTAGAATATGGCTGTAACGTAACAAAATGTGGAAAAAGTCAAGGTGTCTTTCCGAAGGCACTGTATGTGGACATATGTGACCGACTGGCTCAATTCGGTCTTATGTATCACAATTAGAAATTGTGTTTTTACAATGGATAATAGTAGAGACTCAGAGCTACAAAATGTTAGATGATACACTACAGTTGAGGAACAATGGGAAAGTTCTCCTTTGAAAGTTGATAAACTTGTAAACTCACGTTTGAGAAAATGGTCTTTGAATGTTTTGGTACTACTACTGGAGAGCTCTTCTTTGTCTACAGCCTTTCAGCATCGTTCACACCCTGTTAAGCTTTAGCCCCACCCATCTCTTTAAGGGTTGATCTGAGCATTCTGTACTAACAACAGTGGTCAAGCACCTAAGCTAACTTGCTAGCTACTTCCAGACACAAATGAGAGAACAGCTCACTGAACATTACTCACCCTAGCAGAGGTGGTTAGGCTGTTATGTTATCCAGAGTGTTGGTGACTGTAACTGTGCTGCTGGCAACAATTTAATTATGCTTTTTTTCCGACATTTACTGACACCGGCCATATTCAACGGGTGTTGAGCGTTCGTAAATTCATCAGTTATTCTGCACTCAGGCACACTCAGACGAGAGTGCTCTTAAATCAGGGTAGATGACCAGACAGAATTCACGAACGCACCTGAAATGGTTACTTGCATAGTGGAGTCTTTTGTTAAGACATGTAGCTAGCTAGGTAAATAATGAACCATAATCCCAACTCATGACTTTACTTCCCTGCATGAATCTGCAGGTAGCTAACCACCCAGGTTCAATGTTAGCTAACTAACATTAGGCTATAGCTAGCCAAGCAAATGGCTCTGAGATACGAATAATAAGATCATACACGTAACGTTAGCTAGCGAGCCAGCCAGCTAACGTTAGCTAGCTAGCTAACAGTACACTTTAACTTGAAATTAAACCACTTTCTGTCAAATTTAGAAACGTGTAATATCTGAAAATGTAGCCAGCTAGACTATCTTACCCGTATTCATCATTCATAGATGAACGCGTCTCCTGTCGGATACCATGGTTGCCCTTAGTTTGAAGATGTAATCCGGAGACAGTTCTCTTTTCTCCATTTCCTTAGCTATCATACTCGAATTCCACTGATTTCAAAACTCGGTCCTCCAAAAAGTGGAGAGCAACACTTATGCATTTTTACTACACAATACATTTTAAAAAACTGCATTAGACAGGATTACCTAGACAGACTGACCAGCTCAAATAGACGGAAACATGCTATATGGCATACCAATTCAATCTAATCTCTCAGCCTGTCATTATCTCAGCCAATCATGGCTAACGGGAAGGTTGCCTCTTTTTCTGTGGCTAAACCAACTAGGCTCGTAATTTAACAATTGTATTCATATTTACAGATAGCATACACGTTTGTTATTAAGGCATATGAAAGTTCACATGTTCGAGAATGCATTTCTGCCCAAAAATGCATTTTGATTTATAAAAAGGTTTACGTTCAAACGGCTCTCCTATGAAGTAGTGACCTGCGACATACGCCTCGTTTCCTGAAACGGGTCACATATATGAGTAATAAATATATTTCGATCTATTTATTTCAAATATTAGTACGTACTGTATACGAAATATGTGTCAATATATTAGGCTTCGGTATGGGTTAACAGCACTTAGGGTCTTCAGCCATCAAGGTCTACCGCCATCTGTGAGGTAACATCACCACTGAATGAAAAGCAAAGATACAAATGTAATTTCAAATTCTGACTTTGACCCATTATCTTAAAGTTCAAGGGCATCAAGGGATAGGATAATAGTGAATTTGTCTGGCTAGTATATCCTTGTCTAAATCCTTTACTATCAACCACTCACAGAGCAAACATTCAGTCCATAAGGCATTTTGAAGCACCACTCCACATTGCCTGGCCAGTTGAAAGGCAAATTTGAAAACACTAACTGAAGTGGAGCATGGTTAGGAAAATGCATGGTGGCCTACATTCAAAAGGTCAACATTATGTATTGCAGAGAATGGATGGCTAAGCCGGTTTTCAAATGTTGGCCCACTTTGTCAGCAATTTCATAAACAGACGGGAGTGGAAGCCTGACTCATACTCACCCTCAGTACACCATACAGATTGCTTCTATGTAGTTATATGTTTGCACAGTAGCTAAGGTTGGTAGTTATTGATTAAGAGTAAAAATATATATTTGAAGGAAATCAGAAAACTGAAACTGGGACGTTGTTGAAGTAGGAATGAAACATTACTCCCATCCTGTTCCTCTACTGAACACTAATCTCATATTTAGTCAAATTAATGTTGCTAATAAAACAACTAAATGTCTTCACTTAATGAATGTTGTACAAAATTGGGGGGATAACCCACAGAACGTCAAACATCACATATGTGCAACAAAATGTAAAGCTCATCTACAAATCACATGTCAGATACACACAGCATGAGGCCTATTGTTCAAACAAACTTTTCTCTCTTGTTTGGGATTGGAAATTAATTTTACTGTGCAATGTTCTAGTCTAAATTAGAATCACTGTAGGATTTCAATCTGTGAGTGAGAGAATGAAGGGGGAAAAGCCTGCCTAGCCAATTAGCCAGGCAATAATGGATTTCTAAGTCACAAGAGGAACCATTTGCCCTCTAATTTAAATAGTCAAGATAATTACAGTAAATGAAAATATGGATGAGAATATTACCATGTACATATCAATTGTCATGCATGTCTGGTAGTCTCTTTCCTTTTCTCTCTGCACTAGAAATCCACACATCTAGACCCTAAAACAAATATAACTCCTAAGATAGAGTCCTTTCAGTTAACCTACAATTGGTGGTGTCAGTTTGTCACCCAAATTATGTTCTGCGTTTTTGACACAAAAATCAACTGCACTAGTTGTTCAGGCTCTGGTCTTGTCCCATCTTGATTATTGTCCTGTAATATGGTCAAGTGCAGCAAAGAAAGACCTAGCAAAGCTGCAGCTGGTTCAAAACAGAGCAGCACGCCTTACCCTTAACTGCACATACAGAACTAGCATCAACGACATTCATGATAGTCTTTCCTGGTTGAGGGTTGACGAGAGATTAACTGCTTCTCTTATAATTTTTATGAGAAATGTTACTTTAATGAAAATGTCTGATTGTCTGCGTAATCAAATAACATTCAGCTCAGCGACCAATAAAAACTCCACAAGACATGCCACCAGGGGGCTCTTCACAGTCCCCAGTCCAAAACGAACTCACGGCAATGCACAGTATTATACAGAGCCATGATCGCATGGAACTCTCTTCCATCTCCAAATACTCAAGCAAACAGCAAAATTGCCTTAAAAAAATATATGAAACAACAGTTCTTGAAACGGCGGGGACTGTGAGGGGACACAAACATATGCAAACACAATGTTTTTAGTAGTATTGTTTGTGCTATTATTATAATTGTAATGTTTTTAGTTGAATTGTTTATATATCGTATTTTACATTTGTGTGACTGTCCTTGTCTATCAGTATATCAGTGTTTTGTGTTTATTGTGGACAAAGCTGCTGCTTTGTCAAAAGCTAACGGGGATCCGAATAAACCAATAAACCAATGAATTACATCATAGCCAGAGTTCTGTCACAACATCTTCAGCCATTTCTCCCCACTGCAGTGGATGTTAAGAATTCAGTAGTTGAGGTTCACAGAACTACTTCACTTGCCAGGAGCCTAAGAAGCATGAAAAACGCCCGTCCGGCGCACAAACAGATACAACAACACTCTACCCATGCCTTTACATAGCTGACACCATCAAACACACACAGCGCACCACAGAATGCCACAGCAGAATGAACAGGGACATCATAGAATCAAAAGGTATTTGAAATGGAAAAAGGTTGTTGAACCCTATGACGTTCCAATTCTTTGCACTAGCTGCCTTTTTTATGTCTGGATCATTGATTTCCGTAGGAGTGATTTGATTCATGCTGGGAAGGTGTAGGGGGAAATTCAGAAGGGCCCAAGGAGTCTGACTATATCAGAGACCTCTCAAATGCTCCTTTGAGTGTCAATGGTGCCTTTTCTACACTATTCTTCAATATGTTCCATGTTCTAGTATGTTCTAGAACATCACAATAGAATTAACTAAGCACACTGACCATGAAAAATAACTAACGTTTTTCTGAATTAACAAAGTGTTCTGTACCATACTGCATAGTAGAATCATATGAACAAAGACCATTGCTCAATAAGACTAATTATCTACAATGCCTGAAAAATAATATAACATTTCTAGATTCAAAGAACTATTGAGTGAACGCATTAGGCTTCTGTGAACGTATGATACAGCTCAATAAACATTTATTTGATAAGAAATAATCAATATACAGTTGTTTTAACAACCACCCCCAATCCCAACGGACGACTTTGGTACTCAGTAGAGTGTGTTGATGAGGAGAGTTCCCAAGGGAAATCATTTCATACTGCGCCCTCACAATGACAAGCAATGGGACAAGAATACATTAATTAACAAATGTTGAATTCATTTATCAATAAAGTGCCATCAACATACAATTCATGGTACTCTAGAAGTGAGGAGAGTATGCAAAACAACAGATGCACTTTAGGCTCCTCAGACATGTATGTAATAACTAGAAAAGCATTCTGATTAATGAAAGGTGAAATGTGCATGGGTAACTAATCAACTAACTGGACCATTACTTCGTTAACATATGCAAAGTGTGATGTTCTCCTAATTGGCTTCAGCAAAAAACATATCCTTCAAAAGGCCAAGTGATATAGGGTAATACTGTGCAAAAGTGGTGTTTCAAACTGACCTCATTTCCAGATTAAAATGTGCTTCCAGTACTTGACAAAACCAATTAACATTTCTGCTCCTCCATTCCTACAGGACAGCAGTTGTCTATATCTTGCCAGAGCCACTCGTGCTCCCTTTGTGCATATGGAGCCAGGGACACACTGCCCGACCGGGGTATTGGTCCCAGTATGAGATAAGGACTGGGCAGGGTCTCAGTGCCTGGGCAGAGGATCAGTCATTGGGCTTGATGATAGCTGGTGGCCAGGAATTCCCTGGGTGGACTCTACCTACTAGACCCAGTTGTCTCTGACACCTACTGGACTGTGTGAGCTGCCTGGATGGGTGTCTGACCCAAATAAAAGAGGCCTATGCCCTAGAAACCGAGGCTGGTGTTTTTAATGTGCAGTGTTGTGTGGAGATGAACCATTGTCTTATACACTGAGAAATGAATTATCTGTATATTATTACATACACTATATGGCCAAAAGTATGTGAACATCCCTTCAAATGAGTGGATTTGGCTATTTCAGCCACATCCGTTGCTGACAGGTGTATAAAGTTGAGCACGCAGCCATGCAATCTCCATAGTCAAACATTGGTAGTAGAATGGCCCGTAGTGAAAATAACTCAGTGACTTTCAATGTGGCACCGTCATAGTATGCTACCTTTTCAACAAGTGAGTTGTTCTGCTAAGCTAGAGCTTCCCCGGTCAACTGTAAGTGCTGTTATTGTGAAGTGGAAACGTCTAGGAGCAACAACAGCTCATCTGCAAAGTGGTAGGCCGCACATGCTCACAGATGGGGACCACCGTTTGCTGAAGCGAGTAGTGAGGTCCATAGAGAAATGGTTTCTCAAAATCGGTGTGGAAGAATTTGACTGGCGTTCACAGAGCCCTGACTTCAACCCCATCGAACACCTTTGGGATGAATTTGAATGCCGATTGCGAGCCAGGCCTAATCGCCCAACGTCAATGCCCGACCTCACAAATCCTCTTGTGGCTGAATAGAAGCAAGTCCCGGCCGCAATGTCCCAACATCTAGTGGAAAGCCTTCCCAGAAGAGTGGAGGCTGTTATAGCAGCAAAGGGGGGACCAACTCCATGTTAATGACCATGATTTTTGAATTAGATGCTCTTGGGCTATGATACGAATGTACATCAAGCTGCACAGTTGAGATGGGCACCATGCATAACCATCCTGAGTCACGGGGCCTTGACACCAATGTTCCCACTAAGCTGTGCGTGTATACATCTCCCCCGGGACTTCCCGCAGAACAAATGTCAGCCCACGCAGAGAACTTCACTTTCTAGAGTTTCCCCCCTTAGTTACCACTATCAGCGTTTCCCTTTACTGTGGGTATTGTGATCGAATAAACGCAATATAAGACACATGCAATGCAACATACCGAAACAAAATGAACTATGCAAGACTTAAAGGCGCTGCATGGTCAATCAGGCCATGCAGCATTTACACTGATATGGTCTCTGCATTCATACTTCTTGCACTTCGCGGAGCAGCGCAGAGCTGTTGAGTAGAGCTGTTGTGAAGGAAGTTGTCAAGGGAGTGACTTTGTGTTTATACAGGACCTCCTGCCCCCACCTACCATCAAACAGTCATGTCAATGCGGAGCTATACGGATCCCTCCGCATTGTTACAAAATATGGGAGGCACACTGCGATGCGGTATGGAGCTCAATTTGGCCTCTGCAGTGAGCATAAATTGGCTTTCAGCCCGTACTCTACACAGACCTATGCGGCATAACCAATCAGAGCTCCAGTAGGCCTATATGCAAATAGACCATTGCCATGTATGGATATGTGCCATTTACTTTGAACTGGACTGTTTTACAGTATGAGCGGTCGTGAGTAGATGAGCTTGTTTAGAGATCAAAACGAGAGCTGCATGTAGTCACCTGTGCACATTTGTTCATATCCTTTGCTAGTTCGTGAGTTATTAGCCCAGTTTGGGATAATTTGTAGTCAGCAATGGGGAAGTGATTGTTTCCTACAAGAGCGCAACAATTGTACATTTCTAGACATCTTTGAAAAGTAAGTCAGGCAAAGACTTGTATTCTGAGACAGGCTTGAATAAGCTAAGTAGCCAATAGGCAGAGGGTAGCATATTTGTCTGATTCTCTGTAATAATGGTATGGGAATAATAATGCAATTTATTTTGTAAAGTGGATTCTCACATTAAACAACAATATTTTCAGTCACCTCCTTGTCTGAAGTACAAGTGGATAAACAGGTTAATGTCAAGCCCTGCATGATTTCTTTTCTTCAACAGTCTACATTGAGCACCACACCTTGGCTTCTATTTCCACGTTCAAATGTTATGGGATGCATTATCCCCATTTGGCAGTGAGTGGTAGATCTATGTTAGGATCAAATATCCACAGCAGCCTACTTGACCACTGTCTGAAACTGTAACTTGAAGTGGGTACAGCCTCACTGGAAGTTGCACAGAATTTTCACAACGTTCAGGTTTGCGCTCAGCAGTCCTGCAATTTGCTCAGTGCCGACTAATTTTTTAGAGCGAACATTGCTTGACACGTTTACTTGACAGATCTGATTGATTATAAATACAGTTTTGTCAAAATGTGTCAAGGCGCTTCACAGAAACAGATTTGAATAGACAGCCAATTATATTTAGACCATCTTTAAAAAATGGTGGAAGGGTGGTGTTTAGTGATGAGTCACTCCTGTATTGTTCTTTACATTGATTGTGGGGCCCTCATGATCCATGTCTCAGGGGACTCTATTAGCATAACATTACTCTTCTCCTTAGCTCACTTTCCAAGTGCGATTCATGACAACGAGGAGTCATCTGTTTCATAAGTCTTCTGTCAAGTGAATCCGTTCAGACAGCAATCTGAAGAAGAGATTTCTATTCATGTTTTGCCTTTGAGTGTCAGGCGGTTTGGCAGGTGGAAGGGAAGAAAAATATAAGAACATTTCGGAGACCCCTTGGTAAATATCTCAAACGATGCTGACGAATGTAATCTTTTATTTTTGAAAAATACTATTGTAACCCTAGTCGTTATGAACACACGCCTAATGAAAATGTTTCCATCTGCAAAACAGTCCAGTGGAATGTTTGCTAGAATGTGGAGTAAGCAACTTCATTGTTGGCATAACAATTTTTATTTAATCGTATTACATTTGCAATAACACCATTATGTCATAACTGCATGAGCACATATGCATTTCAACTCCCCTTTCAAGTGACACACTTTTTAACTCACTATTGAATGACAATTTCAGATACCATCAACAACCACCGTTCACCCATCACTCATTTGGGGATGTTCACTCAATTCTCACATTATGAATTGATTGAAAATATGCTCTTCTCTGCTCCAGAGAAGCCAAAAACAAAGCACAGTATGTCAACTGGGGATATTGTCAGTTTGGACACACCATAAACAATCTATGAAGATTTGAGTCCCTTTGACAAGGCACAATCAGCAGAAAGCAGCTGTTTATTCTGGAAGCGAGGCGCCGGGCAGCGCTACTCTGGGATGCCAAGAGCAGCACGGTTTGATTATTTACTGTCACACAGTGTGTGTTCAGACACAAATTGACCCCTGGAACAATGTTGGGAAAAAGGATCACGCAAATTCCACTTCTAAGCAGCGCTGGTATTCTCCTGACGATGGACGCTTCGAGTCGCTTCGGTGTTTGCGGAGGCTTATGTGAGCCAGAGTAGGATTGCATGGGATGGAAAACCCACTGAGGGGAGTGAAAGAGTGGAGTGCAAGACCAGGCTTAGAGAATATGGGGCTAATATGGTGGTTTACCCCAGTGAAATGGGGGAAGAGACAGGTTTTGGTCTAAACAGCTGAACAGCTAATGTTGCAGGGTGGTAAGATGCATTATTCCGAAACAGTATGTCAAACTGTACCCTTGTGTGACATGATAGCCGACTCAAAAAAGCTGCTAAATTATCAAGCAGCATATTTAGTGTCATGACTAAATCGCATTATTAAAATATATAGATTGACCGAAAATTTTAATGTTACGAGGCTATTATCAATATATGAAGGTTTTTCCTCATTTATCTTTGAACAAACCCTAATGAAATCATGAAACGCTAAGTGGAAGACAATCAAAGATCTTGTTACTCGGTCTTAAATTCATTTGATTTTGACGCAGACCATTAAAGATGTAAATAGTGACATCACATTCAGCTTATCTTTTGATAAAACGGGGACCCGTTATGGCAAGTGAGGACCCCTAAAAAACTACTGCCTGAAATTAAAAATCAAAAGTTCTGGATCGTCACTTTATGTGTGAACATTTACTCTAGATTGCCCTCCTTTGAGAGCTCTCTCTAGTTATGGACTTTTACAAGCATAAGATAATTCAATGTTCCGAGGTCCATGAGCAATGCTGCTGCTTTTCAGACTTTATTCTCTATGAGAAGAAGAGCCTTCAGCATCACCACTGATTCATTAGAAGTGTTCATTTGGCATTCAGAGGCCCTGGCAAACTATTCAAAGGCGGAGGAGAAAGAAAGCCATATAGCCAGGCAGTGAAATATGTGCTCTCTGTTCCAGAGATGTGTTGAATCATTTTGGCGGCAGTTATCAAGATTCCTGCGAGGTCCATTTAAAGAATGGAGGGAATGAGAGTGAGGGAACTTAATGCTTGTTCAGGACCCTGGGTTATTGTTATTCCAGAGGAAAGCCACGTTTGATGCACTTTAAACATTCAAATGTGACACGTCTCAAAGTGTCAGACTGAAACAGCAATATGGTGTTAGACTAGGGAAATGGTGTTATCGACCGCTTACAACTAAAAAATAACATCTCCAAAGTCTCAGAAATGTAATGCATCCGTACTTCTTGTGCCTGGTGATAAGAGAATAAAAAACATATATATATATATATACAGTATCAGTCACAAGTTTGGACACACCTACTCATTCAAGGGTTTTTCTTTATTTTTACTATTTTCTAAATTGTAGAATAATAGTGAAGACATCAAAACTATGACATAACAGGAGACTTACATTTCCCTCACTAACTTTAAACATCAGCTATCTGAGCAGCTCACCGATCGCTGCAGCTGTACATAGTCCATCTGTAAACAGCCCACCCAATCTACCTACCTCATCCCGATATAGTTTTATTTACTTTTCTGCTCTTTTGCATACCAGTATCACTACTTGCACATCATCATCTGCTCATCTATCACTCCAGTGTTAATCTTCTAAATTGTAATTACTTCTCTACTATGGCCTATTTATTGCCTTACCACCTCACGCCATTTGCACACACTGTATATAGACTTTCTTTTTTTCTATTGTGTTATTGACTATACGCTTGTTTATTCCATGTGTAACTCTGTGTTGTTGTTTGTGTCGCACTGCTTTGCTTTATCTTGGCCAGGTCGCAGTTGTAAATGAGAACTTGTTCTCAACTAGCTTACCTGGTTAAATAAAGGTGAAATAAAAATGTATAAAAAAAACAGATATGAAATAATGTTGTAACCAAAAAAAGAGTTAAACAAAACATATGTGAAATTCTTTAAAGTAGCCAACCTTTGCCTTGATGACAGCTTTGCACATGCTTGGCATTCACTCAACCAGCTTCATGAGGTGAATTTGCCGGAATGAATTACCTGGAATGAATTTCAATTAACAGGTGTGCCTTGTTAAAAGTTAATGCATTTGAGCCAATCAGCAAAGCACCCCCACAAATCTGCCAAAATGTCCTTTCATACCTACCTTCCTATCATTCTGTTCCATTGAAGTGGAATTATCACAATCAGTGCATTTTGGGGACCCTAAAGGTCTTCACGGATCCACCTGTACCCAAATGCTCGAGAACCAAGCGAGTTCGAATCTAGAATTCTAAATAATGTCACAGGTCTGGGTCGAACCTGATATGATTGTCAAGGGTCTCGGGCATGTGTAATTTTAACTGACTTGTCCGGAGGGACCCATACACACAGAACAAAAATATAAATACAAAATGCAACAGTTAGAGTTCATAAGAAAATCAATCAGTAGAAATTAATAAATTAGGCTAATCTATGGATTTCACATGACTGGGAATACAGATATGCATCTGTTGGTCACAGATACCTTAAAAAAGGTAGGGGGGTGGATAAAACAAAATCTGTTAGTATCTGGTGTGCCCACCATTTACCTCATGCAGCGAGACACATCTCCTTCGCATAGAGTTGATCAGGCTATTGATTGTGGCCTGTGGAATGCTGTCCCACTCCTTTTCAATGGCTGTGCGAAGTTGCTGGATATTGGTGGGAACTGGAGCACGCTGTCAAACATATCTATCCAGAGCATGCCACACATGCTCAATGGGTGACATGTCTGGTGAGTATGAAGGCCATGGAATAACTGGGACATTCAAGGAATTGTGTACAGATCCTTACGACATGGGGCCGTGCATTAGGTGATGGCGAGGTGATGGCGATGAATGAATGGTATGACAATGGGCCTCAGGTTCTCTTCACGGTATCTCTGTGCATTCAAATTGCCATCGATAAAATGCCATTGTGTGTATTGTTTGTAGCTTATGCCTACCCATACCATAACCCCACTGCCACCAAGGGGCACTATGTTCCCAACGTTGACATCAGCAAACCACTCGTCCACACAACGCCATACACACTGTCTGCCATCTGCCTGGTACAGTTGAAACTGGGATTCATCCGTGAAGAGAATAATTCTCCACCATGCAAGTGGCCATCAAAGGTGAGCGTTTTCCCACTGAAGTCGGTTACGACACCTAACTGCAGTCAAGTCAAGACCCTTGTGAGGACAATGATAATGCAGAGACGTCTTCCCTGAGACGTCTTCTGCCAGTTTGTAAAAAAAATATTTGGTTGTGCAAACCCACAGTTTCATCAGCTGTCCAGGTGGCTGGTTTCAGACGATCCCGCAGGTGAAGAAGCAGGATGTGGAAGTCCTGGGCTGGCATGGTTACACGTGGTCTGCGGTTGTGAGACAGGTTGGAAGTATTGCCAAATTCTCTAAAAGGACGTTGGAGGCAACTTATGGTAGAGAAATGAACATGCAATGCTCTGGCAACAACTCTGGTGGACATTACTGCAGTCAGCATGCCAATTGCATGCTCCCTCAAAACTTACGACATCTGTGGCATTGGGTTGTGTGACAAAACTGCACATTTTAAGAGTGGCCTTTTATTGTCCCCTGCACAAGGTGCACCTGTCTAATGATCATGCTGTTTAATCAGCTTCTTGAAATGCCACACCTGTCAGGTGGATGGATTATCTTGGCAAAGGAGAAATGTGACTAACAGGGATGTAAACAAATTTGTGGACAACATTTGAGAGAAACACTTTTTTTGTGCATATAGAACATTCTGGGATCTTTTATTTCAGCTCATGACTCATGGGACCAACACTTTACATGTTGGATTTACATTTTTGTTCGGCATATCTGTCTGACTTCCAGACTGCAAAACATTTTAAAAATACAAAGTCACTGAATATCTCTGAATTTTTCTAATTTTGCTACACTACACTACACTACAGTATATACTGTACGTACTGTACTGTTTATGTTTTATATTTCCTTCAGGTGATATATAAATCCTAATTTCCTCCTATTCCAAACCAAGCACTAAGCCTCCTGTCTCTTCCACAGGATTGAATATCTATTTCAAAATATTTGTGGTTAGTCTTTCATGCTGGATCATATTCAGGATTATGGAGGAAATCAGATGGATAAATAACACCCAAACCCTCTTTTCTGTCAAAATGCATCAATCTGATATTGTGCACTATACTCCGGAGATCTTTAATTATGCATACTGCAAGAACTATCAATCTTATACAGTAAGGGCCGCCGGAATAATACATTGACCAAACCCAATGATAAATGGAAGACTTTACTCAATATTGTCAAATGTTAGGCTCAATGGCTTATACAGTCATCCGTCACCAGTCCAGCTCTACATGTAATTGGTCAAATCATGTGGTCTGTTAGTCTTGAATGATGGAGGGCGGGGAGAGGGGAAACTGTCGAGTTGTATAATCCCATTACAGCATAGCCTGTCCATGTCTGACAAGTGTTCACACTGCCCATATTAACCCCATAGAATGCTTCCTAACAAAAATGAACAGATCATGTTTCACTCACCAACACTAAAGACTAATGTTCTTAATGTAAGTATACAACAGACAATACTGTACCTATGCATATAACATACATTGCCTTCAGAAAGAATTCACAACCCTTGACTTATTCCACATTTTGTTGTGTTACAGCCTGGATTCAAAATGGATTAAATAAATAAAACATCTCACCCATCTACACACAATAACCAATACTGGAAATGAAATACCGAAATATCTAATTTACCTAAGTATTCACACCCCTAAGTCAATACTTTGCAGAAGCGCCTAAGAGCTTTGTACACTTGTATTGCACAATATTTGCCCATTATTCTTAAAAAAATGTTTCAAACTCTGTCAAGTTGATTGTTGATCACTGCTAGATAGTCATTTAGATAGATAGATAGATTTTCAAGCCAATTTAAGTCAAAACTGTAACTAGGTCACCTTGGTAAGCAACTCTAGTGTAGATTTGACCTTTTGTTTGAGATCATTTTCCTGTTGAAAGGTGAATTCATCTCCCAGTGTCTGTTGGACAGCAGACTAAACCAGGTTTTCCACTAAGATTTTGCCAGTTCTTATGGCTGTATTCAGTTATTTTTTATCCTAAAAAAACTCCCCAGTCCTTGCAGAAAACAAGCATACGCATAACATGATTCAGCCACCACCAGGCTTGAAAATATGATGAGTGGTTGGATTTGCCCTAACATAACACTTTGTATTCAGGACAAAACATGAATGTCTTTGCAAAACAAATTGAAGTATTACTTAAGTTTTCTCATATCACAACCATTAAACTCTAACTGGTGAAATCCCTGAGCAGTTTCCTTCCTCTCCAGCAACTGTATCTTTGTAGTGACTGGGTGATACACTATTGATACACCACCCAAAGCCTAATTATTAATGCTCAAAGGGATATTCAGCATCAAATGCCCTTCTTTGCAAACCTCCCTGGTCTTTGTGGTTGAATCTGTGCTTGAAATTCACTACTCAATTGAGGGACCTTACAGATAATTTAAATTGTGGGCTACAGAGGTGGGGTAGTAATAAAAAAAATTATGTTAACCACTATTATTGAACACGGGGTATATGCAACTTATTATGCGATTTGTTAAGCACATTTGTACTCCTGAACTTATTTAGGCTTGCCATAACTAAGGTGTTGATTACTTATTGACTAATGACAAAAGATATAAGTGCCTTTGAACGGGGTATGGTAGTAGGTGCTAGGCGCAACGGTTTGTGTCAAGAACTGCTACGCTGCTGGGTTTTTCATGCTCAAGTTTCCTGTGTGTATCAGGAATGGTCCACCACTCAAAGGACATCCAGCTAACTTGACACAAATGTGTGAAGCATTGGAGTCAACATGGGCCAGCATCCCTGTGGAACATTTTCAACACCTTGTAGAGACCATGCCCCGATGAATTGAGGCTGTTCGGAGGGCAAAAGGGGGCGTGGGAGGGGGTGGCAAATCAATATTAGTAAGGCTTTCTTTTGTACATAGGTATTTTAGGCTTACGGGGCAAAATACAGCTTGTTTCCTAAACTGAAATAACCCAACACCAACACACACACACATAAGTGATCCGTACACTTCATGCCTTTTAATGCTTTAATGTTTAAAAGCTTACGTTGGATTTTATGTTTCAATATCCTGCATACACAGCATGCTGTGTCTCTAACTCGCTTAGCTAATGGATGAATAGTCACTTTAGGCCCTGACAGATCTACTGCACCAGCAGGGAGTTGATTGATGTATGTCACTGATGTCTCCCGGACCATGAAGAGATTAAGTAAAAAGCATTGCTGAGATTATGTGCCATGCAAAAATTGATGTGGCTGATCGCAAATTGTGTTTACCCGGAGATTTATGGGATACTCCACGGACTATATTCATTGGCATGACCTCTGATCACCCTATTTGGTGAATGAGGGTCACGCCTTAATTCCCTCCAAAGTTCAGTGCAAGTGCAGTACTGTAAAACATTAGATTTAGCTAGGGTTTAGCTGGCTTTACTGATATACAGTAACTGTAACCACAGATAAAAAAGACACAATCTTTAGCCTCTGTGGACAATCAGACTTAATGGACTTTATGGGATAAATCCCTTGTGCAGATTTTGGAGTACGCCACTATATCATATGAGTCATGCTGGACATTGTGGCTCAACAAAGGCTTGGACATTGACTCTGCTCCTGGACATTACGTACAGTATTGACATTAATTACATATATGGGATGTCTAAGCCTGCCTTGATTACTTATCAGTTCCATATGCCTGTTTTTATCATGGGAACAACAGGCATCATTGGCTCATATACTGTAGCGTGCAGTACTATCATAGCTCACCCTACCTATCATTATTAGGGCTTTCGATGTATACATTCAGGTCCATAATTATTGGCACCCTTGATAAAGATGAGCAAAAAAGACTGTATGAAATAAAAGTAGAAATACTGAGCTATATTGAATGCTTACATTTTGGGGGAAATTATACTATTTTATACTGATACAATTCAGTGACATGCGGTGAGATGGGTGGCTGGATAAGCACGGGCTATTATCAACACCAGATTTACTCACAAATAAACCTTGATGAAGCACAAGTTCACCATACAACAGATACAGTAGCTCCCACAACCAGAGTGACATAGGCTATTAACCAAAATAGACAATTTTCACCAAATGTAAATACCAACACAAGCGATAGCCTCTGATGGCAGCATATTTCATATGATCCAACAAAATTACACACTGCTCAAATCAGGTCAGCCATAGACCGATGTAGCATCCACAGTTACAATTGATAGGTGGCACTAAAACCCAATATATAGACACATTTCATCTGAATAATTCGCAACGCAAACTCCATAGCCTTTCACAATGGATTTACAATTCTTCCAATGCACCATGTGTGGCGCTTGCAATCACCCCCCCCCCCCACACATAATAATATTATTATATGAAATATTATTACACACACATATAGAATAAATATGTTTCTAATGAAATGTACATAAACAATCGAAATGACTGAAAAATGCAGTTCAAAACGTCAAAAAAGTGTCTCATCAAAAAAAACGTTCTAGCTTGATAAATCAAATGCATTCAAATAGATGTTAACCAGCAAATTGAAAAGGAAAATGCATTTAGGCCTAACTTTACTTGCTATAAATTAAGTCAATGTATCCTTCAGGGTGAACAGAGAACATACACTGTAAAAGTCACAGAAGAACCCTGTGTCCATTATTTTAATCTGCATGCACACAGTCGTGTGGAAGATGTATCCCCAATACCTCCGTCGATCCCATTTTCACACTGACACACAAGGTCACACACACACACAGAAGGTCACACACACAC
Organism: Salvelinus alpinus; assembly: GCF_045679555.1. Taxonomy (NCBI): domain Eukaryota; kingdom Metazoa; phylum Chordata; class Actinopteri; order Salmoniformes; family Salmonidae; genus Salvelinus; species Salvelinus alpinus. Next base: position 4,073,836 of record NC_092123.1, read on the forward strand.
ACACACACACACACACACACACACACACACACACACACACACACACACACACACACACACACACACACACACACACACAAACACAAACAGTAGCTAGTGGCACAGTTCTACCATGCAGCACACCTGCAGCTCCATCCATTAGGGCAGCCAGCCAGTCGGAGAGCAGAATCCTCCCATACAAGTGCGCCGCCATGCAGTCACGCACGTAAAATGGTTTTACTGTATTTAGTCGCATCTGTCTTGTAGAAGCCAAGGCTCGGGCCCGTATTGAATGATGGAAAAAGCCCCATTCCCACTACGTCCACAAAGCAAAAGTAAATGTCCAAGATGCGTAAAAGTCAGGGTAAAAAGTATTCATTGGTAATGACGTTTCAGACAAGTGTTCAGTCCAGTACTCACTGTTTGCCTGTCCAACATTTAAGAGTCAGGGTGATGGCGGTTGCCTTGCCTGTCATGAATAAAGTCACATCTTGTATCAAATCAAATAGTTTTTGGCACATGCACCGAATACAACAGGTGTAGTACACTTTACAGTGAAATGCTTACTTACAAGCCCTTAACCTACAATGCAGTTTTAAGAAAAAAAGTGTTAAAGTATTTACTAAAATAACATGAAGTAAAAAAGAAAGAAAGAAAAAATATGAAAAAATAATCATTAAGGAGCAACAATAAAATGACAGTAGCGAGGCTATATACAGGGGGTTCCGGTATAGAGTCAATGAGCGGGGGCACTGGTTAGGGCACCGGTTAGTTGAAATAACTGAGGTAGTACATGTAGGTAGAGGTAAAGTGACTATGCATAAATAACAGAGAGTAAAAATGCGTAAAAATGGGGGGTTGGGTGGGGACAATGCAAATAGTCCGGGTAGCCATTTCATTAACTGTTCAGGAGTCTTATGGCTTGGGGGTAGAAGCTGTTAAGAAGCCTTTTGGACCTAGACTTGGCACTCCGGTACAGCTTGATGTGCGGTAGCAGAGTGAACCGTCTATGACTAGGGTGGCTGGAGTCCTTGGCAATTGTTTGTGCCTTCCTCTGACACCGCCTGGTATAGAGGTCCTGGATGGTGGAAGCTTGGCCCCAGTGATGTACTGGGCCGTACTCACTACCCTCTGTTGTGCCTTGCGGTCGGAGGCTGAGCAGTTGTTCCTGTATGCTGCCTCTGTCTGGTCTTAACTTTCATTATAGTTGACATTTCACTCTTTTCTGCATATGCATTTTTCTTGCAATGCAAAACCCACCACTTGTGTGTGTGGCAAACGAGCTCTATTTTCATGTCATCCAACAAATAGAAACGCCTGGAGTTGGCTAAACGGCATTGGCACTTGGATTGGAACCAATGCTGTTGTCATATGACATGAAAATAGAGCTCGTTGGCCACGCACACCAGTGGTGGGTTTTGCATTGCAAGAGAAATGCATATGCAGAAAAGAACCTCATACTGTAAAATATGTTGGTGGATCTTTGATGTTATGGGGCTACTTTGCTTCCGCTAGTCATGGGGCCCTTGTTAAGGTCAAATGCATTATGAACTTTACCTATTACCGGGACATTTTAGCCAAAAACCAGGAGCCTGAAACTTGGCCACAAGTGTATCCCTCCCAATGTATTCTCCAATCTCATAAAACATTTTATAAAAAGGCTCCGTGTCGTTATCTTTGCAAGGTGAGGTATCAAAATGTATTGAAAATAGGGACGCTAATCATTTTTACCCCTATGTTTTTAATATATTTTTCTTATTGCTCTCAGAGCAATTGAATTAGTATAAAATAATACTTTTATATTTTTGGGAAACATAAAATTTAGCTCAGTATTTGTATTTATTCTATACAGTCTTTTAAAATCATTTTTATCAATGGTACATGATTGAAATTCTGCCCATCCCTGGCATATCCCTTATTGGTCGGTATAGCCCGATTCTGTCAAGCAAAGTTGTTGCTTGTGTTCTGTGTTTTTTCCCCCAGCCCTTGTCTGTGGAGGACTCTAAAATAAGAAATCCCCCTTCTACAGATATAATTAATCACTATGGGAGTAGAAACCATGTAATTATTTAGGTTACCTCAGAATGCTTCGAAGCCCTTCACTTTACATCCTAGAGCACCATTTCACCAGCTACAGTACATAGCCACTTAAGCTATCAAGCATCAAATAATTTTCTCCCCCATCATTTTTTGCTGCTACATGAATAGTTGCATTCGGTGGAAGTTGCAATTTTTTGAAAAGGTTGCTGTATCACCTTGGGTTACTACACAGCTTACAGTAATGTGTTTTGATTTGAAGAGACCTAATTTGAAGGAAAGCACTTCATTGGTACAAGCAATGTAATGGAACCGAGTGATAGACCATTAACATACTCCCTGCTGCAAGCTAAACGTCAGTCATCTGTTTCAGTTCTGATGAAAGCCAATAGAAGTTCAAAGTGAAATAAGTTCAAGCACGCCTCTCTCTCCCTCTCTCTCTCTGCTGAGTAGTGAGGCCTGCAATGGGGAATATGACGGATTTGTCTGGCCTAGAATATGTTTAGACAATAATACATTCATCTTGAGACTTCTCTGCAGTACATTTCAGTGTAATTAATTGTTCATGCATCGTTTCACTGAGATCTGCACCAGAAGCATATCTCTTTGGTATGATACTCTGTACTATACATTGCAATGACTGCTCTAACGCGGAACCCAACCGGCTGCGCGCATGCGCCATCGTGCATACATTTATTTTGTCCCCCCAGACCAAACGCGATCACGACACGCAGGTTAAAATATCAAAACAAACTCTGAACCAATTACTTTAATTTGGGGACAGGTAGAAAAGCATTAAACATTTATGGCAATTTAGCTATCTAACTTGAACTTGCTAGCTAAATTGTCCTATTTAGATAGCTTGCTGTTGCTAGCTAATTTGTCCTGGGATATAACCATTGAGTTGTTATTTTACCTGAAATGCACAAGGTCCTCTACTCCGACAATTAATCCACACATAAAACGGTCAACCGAATCGTTTCTAGTCATCTCTCCTCCATCCAGGCTTTTTCTTCTCTGAACTTTATATTGTGATCGGCAACTTTCATAAATTAGGTGCATTACCGCCACCGACCTCGTTCGTCTTTCAGTCACCCAATGAGGAGATGGTAGAGGCAGAACTTGCAGCGCAATCTGCATCACAAATAGAACTGACTTCTATTTTAGCCCTTGGAAATGCAGACACTCGTTGGCACGCGCGAGCAGTGTGGGTGCAATTTTTGCAACGCGAGCGCACGCGACGCGAGTGGTGTAGTCAACCTGTGAGTATCCAGCAGGCATATTTCTTCCATACCATTTCACATTTGCTAGACTCTATGACTCTAATCACATTTTGAGGAATGGCTGAATGCTATATGTGTCACGTGTGCTCCCTCTCCGGCCTCTAGGTCACCAGGCTGCTCGTTATGGTGCACACCTGTCACCATCGTTACGCGCATCAGCACATTATGACACTCACCTGGACTCCATTACCTGCCCTTTATATGTCACTCCCTTTGGTTCCTTCCCCAGGTGTCATTGTTTCTGTGTCATGTCTGTGCGTTGTCCGTGTTTCTTATATTATTTTGTTAAATTTATTAAAACACTCACTCCCTGAACTTGCTTCCCGACTCTCAGCGCACATTGTTACAGAATGACGCTTCACCAAAGGGAAGCATCAGGGCGTGTTCTTTTTAGTTTTTTTGTTTGTTTTGGAGGTGATGTTGGGTCCGGGTGTTAGATCCGGAACTAACTGGGAGGCCTCAGCCGGTTTGTCGAATTCCCAGGCCTCGGCAGGTTCGACGGGTTCCCCTGCCTCAGCTGGCTCGACGGGTTTCGATACCTCAGCGGGATCGACAAGCTGCCATGCCTCAGCTGGCTCGACAGGCTGCCATGCCTCAGCTGGCTCGACAGCCTCCCATGCCTCAGCTGGCTCGACAGGCTCCCATGCCTCAGCGGGTTTGATAGGCTCCCTCAGATGGGTGAACAGTTTCCCGTGTCTCGACCAAGGTAACTGGTCCGTCAGCTGGTTCGTCAGGTGTCTGCGCCTCTGTGGAGGCGACCGGTCCGCTCCTGAACCCCGGGATCATCCCTGTGGTTGGTGTCCTGCGGCTGTAGCCGAACGCGCCGCAGAGAGGGTACTGTCACGTATGCTCTCTCTACGGCGCTCTAGGTTGCCATGCTGCCGCGCTTTAGCTGGATCGACAGGTTTCCGCGCCTTAGCAGAGGTGACCGGTCCGCTCCTGATCCCCGGGATCATCATCTTGGTCGGCATCCTGCGGCTGGAGCCGGGCGTCAGGGAGGGGGTACTGTCACGTGTGCTCCCTCTCCGGCCTCTAGGTCACCAGGCTGCTCATTATGGTGCATATCTGTCACCATTGTTACGCGCATCAGTGCATTATGACACTCACCTGGACTCCATCACCTCCTTGTGACTACCTGCCTTTTATATGTCACTCACTTTGGTTCTTTCCCCAGGCGTCATTGTTTCTGTTCCTGTGTCATGTCTGTGCGTTGTTCGTGTTTCTTATTTTGTATTGTGTTGTTGTCACGTTCTGACCATAGTTCTTGTGTGTTTTACTTGTTTTAGTGTTGGTCAGGACGTGAGCTAGGTGGGCATTCTATGCTGTGTGTCTAGTTTGTCCATTTCTATGTATGCCTGATATGGTTCTCAATCAGAGGCAGGTGTTTGTCATTGTCTCTGATTGGGAACCATATTTAGGTGGCTTGTTTTGTGTTGGGGTTTGTGGGTGGTTGTTTCCTGTCTTTGTGTTCTGCACCAGATAGGACTGTCTCGGTTTTCACGTTTGTTATTTTGTATTTTGTATAGTGTTCACGTTATCGTCTCTTTGTTATTAAACATGTTGAACACTAAGCGCGCTGCGTTTTGGTCCTCTCCTTCATCTCAGGAAGAAAACCGTTACAGTTGTGTTTATTTATTAAAACACTCACTCCCTGAACATGTTTCCCGAATCTCAGCGCACAGCGCTACAATATGCAATCGTCAACAAGAAAACATATTTCTAAGTAGGCTTTTTTTTTAGTAGGTGCTTGAAAAAGCAGTCAATAAACGAGACGTTTTTTGGAAATGTTGACGGTTATCCAGCTCAAAGGTCTCCATGACAACCTACATAAAGGCACTGAAGTTTAAGTTTACTGTTCCAACGTAGATTGGTGAATCACAAAGTACTGGATACAACACAAACCCTCTGAGAAATACATAATATTTGTTTAATTTAATGAGTATGACCGGTATTCTACAAACGGGCTCAAAACAGAAGGGCATAGCCTCGTCTTCCCCAGGTACTCATAAGTTGAATTTACGAAAGGGTAGTAGAGGCGTTTTCACAGTTATTTTATTAACCACAGGCACAAATTGAGTTCCCTAAGTCCCAGTGCAATACAGTATATCTTAAATACAATGGGATGAATAAGGAGAGCACTGGCTCATTGGGATTTCTCATTATCATACTTGCATGGTGAATTGATTCAGTTTGAATAGATTGAAGTTAATTGCAAAGATTATACCTGCAATGGCTTTTGTATTGACTGGAATTTTGGTAACACTTTACAATTTACATAATGCTGATAAGTACAATGCCAATGCATTATGATGAAGTTATATTGCATCATGAGACTTGTCATGAGAATGTTTGTCTTGTCTTAATTATTATATATTTTTTTAATGATGTTGTATTACTGTCTTACAATTATCAATTATTATTTAACTTAAAGGGGCAAACTGGGATTCAAACCACAGTGTCACCTCACCACTTCTTTGGTCACCAGTTGAGGAATTGAGTAAGACAGTTGAACTAAGGTCAAGAGGCATTTATAAGTCATATACTTCAATAACCAATTGCTATATATCTATCATTCCTTTAAAAGTCCAAAAATGGATGTAACACTCCCAGATTGTCCCTTTCACTCTTAAGGTGCACCAGTTGTGACATACATTTAAGAAGTGATGTCAAACATCATGGGAAGTCACAGTCGGAAAGGTATTCTGAGGAGACAGTGAACACATGATGCTGTGAAGCAGCAAGCACAAAATCCTCAAACCTCTCTCCACCAATTATGATTCACCCCTTTTGCTGATAAAGGGTTCAACATCAGTTCAGCTAAAGATGAATACACCATAATGAACACATCCTTTGGAGTGTTCCAGACCGATTCAGAATTAGAGCGATTAGAGACCTCCGTTGAAATCCCAGACGAGTCAGGCAAAGTTGCTATTGTGCGGCGTCAGCTGTTCGCAACCAGTAATGTGATCCTTGCCAATTGGGATAGTGCTTGTGTCCAAATAAGAAGTGGCAGGTCTGTCATGATGGTGACAGACCCACAGCTTATTGTCTCCAGTCTAGTAAACACAGTGGTCAATTGGACATAGGATACAACAAAGTATTGGGCCGACACTTGAGTATCACATTTATTTAGACAGTTTCACTATAATTCACATTACTTTTCACAGCTCTGGGACTTATTTGTGACGAAGTGTTTCAGATCTAGGACTGAGGCATCTTGGGATTTTTTTATTTGACTGTACCACTTAGTGAATTAAGAGGAAGAGCAACAGTATGAGAACTAGGTAGTTCCTTCTTTAAAAAACAACAACATGCAAACATATTCCGTCTTCAATTATTTTTCTCATATCCCACAAAAGGATATGGTCGCAGGTGTCAAAATGTATTTACATTTATTTAAATGATTTCTTTTACCTTTAAATGTATTTTTGAATGTATTATTATCACTGATGCAGGAGATGCAAAACATTGTCCAGAAAGGTCCAGACATTTTTTTATTTTAAGGAAGAGGAGATGGTGAAGACCAATTGGAGCCAGGCACGTCCATTACATTGAAATGAAATGCAACCAGCACATGTGTGTTGGGGAGAGAAAAGTCAGTCTATCGTGGAGACATTCCATGGACTGGCTCACTGAATCAATCTGATCAGTGCATACGAACTAGTAGATACTGTAGGCATCCGTTTCACAGAGTTGCTGTGTAAACCAAGCAGGAAATGGCCAGGTCACGGTGCAGCGGAGTTAGCGAAGCCAGAAACCAATAGAGAGATGTTCAAGGACAGTGAGATGATAGAGCAACACAGGAGAAAAGGAGTGTCATCTTACTGAGGGCAAAGAAAATAAAATAATTAAAGGTTGTGGGTGGGTTGGGGAGGGGGAGTGAGGGACATTGATTTGAAGGCAGGGGTAATCCAAACCAAATATGTTGTTTTTCGGGAAAGGTACGATCATTCAATACCCACTGCTGTTATTTTTAAAATCTCTGTTCGGTATTGGTAGATTATTTTACAGGTACTATGACCAGCTGATGTAATGATGAGCTGTGGTTCACGGTTAACAGAGGACATGCAGATTCGGGAAGACAGGGAGACAGAAATATTACCCTTCTCCTTCATCTTGTGACTGAAACCAAAATGTATTTCAGGAAATAACTTAATGGGCTGGAGACTAAATAAGTCACTGTGTACAGTTACAGAAACAGGTATCTATGACACGAGTGAACATCATTAATTCATTTGGGTTTTTAAGTATTCTGAAACTTACTGACATTCAAGTAACCACCATTTATGACCCCCTTGATTAATCAGGACAGTATGTTATAACCAAGCTTCCAGTATGCACCTGGCACATCCAGAGTTTTGGATAGAAATCCTGCTTAGGCTACAGTTTATGCCCACATCAAAGTGATGGCATGATTGAGACAGCATCAGCTTTGACATATTGAAGAAAATGGACATTGTCCCTTGTACGCTTCACTCCACCAATGTTGTGAAATGGCAGACAGATACTACACATTTGGTTGAAGTGGCTTTGTCAGTGACAGCCCACCAAATGCTCTTTGGCATGTCCACTCATCCGTTTATGGAAGAATATTCAGACAGTTGGAAAACTGGTGTAGGAGGACCGTTATCGCACTCAGAAAAATACCAAGTCAAATAGGATGACAAGCTGAAACTGCACGCTATTTTCTTAAATTTTCTCAAAAAACAAATCGAAATAACTTAAATTCTGTTATTTTTATCATTAGTTGTTGCCCTTGACACAGTCAAATAATGCTGCTATGTTTTCCTGGATCTTAGTTGACCTGCAATAGGCATACATGTCACGCTGGTATGAATGATTCGTGAGACAGGCGCAGGAATGGGTAATAGGGCTTTTTATTTCTTACCCAGAAGACCAAACAAACACGTATACAACACGCAGGGTTGAAACCCAAACAAAAGAGCGAAGAGTACCTTGAATAAATAACACTAGCTCACAATGATTAACACACGGGACGAGATTCGTAATCATCTGCGCAATCCACAATGGCACGAAAGCCAAAGCACACAGCACAGCTACTCACACACCAACGGACATGGTAACAATAATCGACAGGACACTGGTAAGCCAAGGTCACACTTATACAATTACTTATCACTGGGAATAGGGGTCAGGTGTGCATAATGAAAGTTCCGGAGGGATCTGTGACAATACAATTGATCTGCAAAAACTTCAGAGGTGCTACAGTGGTATTTCATTTTTGGGGGTATATTTTCTGATGTGATTTAGCATGGAAAAGGATCCCAATAATAAGATGTCAACTTGCAGCAAGGTGCACAGAAGTGTTAGGGAGGATGGAAATTGAATTATCTCAAATCTCTGTGGGATTTCATCAAATTGGTCTGTTAGAGAGAGAGAGAGAGAGAGAGAGAGAGAGAGAGACACGAAGAACAGAGAAAGCGAGAGTGGTAGAGAAAGAGAGACACGAAGAACAGAGAAAGCGAGAGTGGTAGAGAAAGAGAGAGGTAAAGAGAGAAAGCGAGAGTGGTAGAGAAAGAGAGAGGTAGAGAGAGAAAGAAAAAGAGAGAAAGCGAGAGTGGTAGAGAAAGAGAGAGGTAGAGAGAGAAAGAAAAAGAGAGAAAGCGAGAGTGGTAGAGAAAGAGAGAGGTAGAGAGAGAAAGAAAAAGAGAGAAAGCGAGAGTGGTAGAGAAAGAGAGAGGTAGAGAGAGACAGAAAAAGGGAGAAAGTGAGAATGGTAGAGAAAGAGAGCGGTAGAGGGAGACAGAAAAAGAGAGAAAGTGAGAATGGTAGAGAAAGAGAGCATGAAAGGGAGAGAGAATGGGAGAAAGAGAGAGAAGTCATTATGGCAGAATAAAAAGCAGAGTAGCTATTGGACAGGTTTACTTCTCCTTTTGATAGCACTCCCTCTGAGTTTTCCCAACACAGTGGGCCAGTTCGTTCAGCCAGCACACACATTATCCCAGGCACTCTCCGATCACCTTCACTTGGTTATCAATGCCTTCTATTCCAAATGGGAGCAGAAGTACAACAGAGCCACCCAAACATGTTAATGCCTCAAAAAAAGAGATTCAAGTTACATGCTAGCTTGGCAATGTTTCACATTTGTAAGCTAACACATTTAATTAATTTAGCCTAACAGCCAAGGGCAATATAAGTTAAAACACACTGATACTGAAACTCAACTCTTGTGGTAATCATACACTTGACGGCATCCATTTTCCCCATCTACCAATTGACGATATGTCCCACCAACAGTAACCTATGTGGTTCAACTGTCCAGGGAATAGTCAAATTGTTTTTGACATTACAATTGCAGGTCTCAAGCCACCCACCAGTTGGTCCCAGGACAGGTAATTTCCAATGACAGTGTGGTAGTTGGGGAATTGCCTGACATTTGGTTCCCATGCTCAATGCCTGTTGATGTTCACTATACTATGACATTTTCTGATTCAGAAATGGTTCCCCTCACCACAAATGACATATTCATCCTCAATATGAAAGTACTAGTGGGCACCGCTGTAGGTGGGCCTGGCGGGTATCTAAACGGCATTGACAGTTCTTCATATTCAGAGGACGTGGAGCTGAGCTGTTTAATTATAAATTGACCTAGGAAAATCCAACGTTTCAAATCTAATACGGTCTCGGGGATTAATGCTTGCCTAGAGCAATAACAGTAAGTATTAAGGCACTTTCCTGGGCCTACCATCGAGCTCGAGGCTACAGCCCTGAGCCAGCTGGCAATACATTGGACACACAAAGCTCTGAAGACTGAAGAGCTGGAAAGACAGTAGACCTACGTGATTTTGGAGCCGTACGATGCAGATTGCCAAATTATAAACAAGGTGAAGTTTTGATTGGTTTTCGACGTGTTGTTGTTTTAATCAATGTATACAATCATAAAATAAAAATGTTATGTTACATATGAACAATTTAACAGGTACTCATCTTGAAATATCTGACACTTGAAACACTTTTTAACTAAGTGCTGGCGAGCCTGCGATAATTTGCATGGTTGAAATGCCAGAGCACAGTTTCAAGTGCTCACAGGTGTGATCCCAGGCTCTCAGCTTCACTCGACAACTGAGACAAAGCAAGGGGTTCCTGGCATGGATTTCTGCCCAATCAAAGTGCTCTCTGGGGCTCCGTGTTTGGCACATTTGGGCCCACCGGCGCTCCCTCTAGTATTGTCCTCTCAGTGTGTAGGAACAATGGCGGCCTGTAAACAGGGTCCCCAGAGCCAACACAGGTCATACAGTAGGCCCTGGTTGCCACTGCTCTAGTGGCGATATGGCTGGTGCAACTAGTCCCTCACCAGTTGAGACAGCATGAATGTATCATGTGTGGGTGAGGACATCTCCATCCCCATAGATTTGAGTTGGTGTGACTGTATATCCATTGCTTTGTGACATGGATAAGGAGGTAGTGATTTTGGAACCTGGCAGTGCAGACCTTTGTCATGCCTCTACACATGATGGCTGTTTAGACTACAGGTGACATCCCAACATGTGACGTGAAGCTGTATCCATTTTTAACCACTGTATGCATATATTGATTCTTTCGTTTTTGTGCTCTTAGAAGCTCAATGCCCGAGTGTTTGAATTCCTGTTCTATTTTATCTGGGAAGGTATAAAGGAAACACTTGTATGATGAGGTCATATTACTTTCTTTTAATCTTATCTCAATCTTCTGAATCCTAGATTTTCTTTAAGGTAAGATGAGGCAATCTCTATGTTGATGGCCCAAGGCCCTCCTGTCTCACTGGCTGTATAGTTTCCACAGAGCTTTTTCATTGCATTATTGCTGCCTCTGGGTAAGCCCTGAGGAAAGTGGCCCCATTCAGTAAACATTAAAATGTTCTCTATCTGGATAGAAGCTTCTAAATGTATATCCTGTACTGAAATGAATTACAACGTAAAAAGCTGATGAAAATAAGTTTACCGGAGATGTAACCTTAATAGTAAAAACAAAGAAGCAATCCACAGAATTCAGATATCTACTACATTCAATTTAGCACATTTTTATGGGGCTATAAACGATAAGATGAATTAGTATAAATGTTAATCACACATTCTATTCATTAGTTATATCGAAATTGGCTCTCAGTCCTGATTGTTTTTCATAACAGAAACAGTAGCAACAAGAATACTATAAAAAATGCTATATTTATAAAGGGATAATGTATCAAACTAAAACATTCCATAATACATCATATTGAAATTAAATGGACCAAAAATGATATAGATGAATCAGATGCAGCCATTTTAGTTGGTTTTGGCCAACATGTCAGACGGTTCTCTGTGTTTTAATGTCACCTCTGTGACTCATGTGACTTTAATAGCAAATATCTCCTATGTAATTACTGCCACATCCAGTCAGACGCAGAAAAAAATGACTGTCATCATTATAATCACTCCAAACATACCCCGGACATCTGTGCCTAAGTGCCTCTCCCCCAATGTGTGTATGTAATAAGTCTATGTTCAGAGCAGTAAAAGATAGCACTACTGTACATGGTGGGCTATTCAATATGCAAGTGCTCTGTAACAATAAGAGCAAACATTGATGGAAATGCATGCTTTACACCCCTTTGCAGCAAACCACCAACCCACTGAGTGATTCAACACTGGCAATGTGGAATGCACATACTCACTAATGCTTGTATTATAGAAGGAAAATGTACTGAGTAAACTCATTGTGAATGTAGTCTTAGACGAACTGCAGGTGCTTTCAAAGCCTTTTAGCACGTCTCTGAAAACCTTTTCAAGTACGGCTCTCTTTGCCAAGGCACACTTTTTAAATGAGGACTTTTTTTCTAGGAGGGGAAGCGACTGTCACATTTCCAAAGGGCTGTATCTGGGCTGCCTGCTATGATGTCTGTTTCTTTCCACAATCAGCCTTTACATTCTAAAGAGGCGATGTAATGAGAAAAGTGCATAGGCCTCCTGTCTCCCGGGAGTGGGAATAAATACATTGAACACACTAAAACACACTAATTAGCTTTTCTCCTTCCTCCTCACTGAGGCTTCTAAAGAGAACAACTGATTAGTCTTTTTTTTTTTAAGTAAGTTCAAACTTGACACTATATACGTTAATGGACTCACATTTAGAGATTACACTTGTGTTTGGGTCTAATCAGGGTATTATTTTCACGATTTGAGATTCATGTTTTTTTTATAGACCTATTATTATTTGCCTTAATATTAAGATGACCTTGTTTTGTGATAAACTTAAACTAGATAGCACTGTCCAACAGATATCCATACAGACAGGTGGAAATAAGAGGCAAACCTGATCCACGATATGTCCAGATCCAATGGAGTTATGATGATGATACTGTGTATCCACTAACTAGTCAGTAGTTATAAAAGGGAAGGAAAGTGGCAAGGAAGTAAAGTGACACGATACAAGTAACTTCCAAAATAATGGAAACACTTCAGTAAATGGGGGAATACAAAGTATATTGAAACCAGGTGCTTCCACACAGGTGCAATTCCTGAGTTAATTAAACAATTCATATTCCATCATGCTTAGGTTCATGTATAAGAATGACTGGCAGGCAATTATTTTGGCAATTATTTTGCTTCCATGGTTAGGATGAAATTGCACCCATCCATGGGGCTCGAATGGTAACTGAATGGTTTGATGAACATGAAAACGATGTAATCCATACGCCATGGCCGTATCAGTCACCAGATCTCAACCCAATTGAAAACTTATGGGAGATTCTGAAGCGGCACATGAGACAGCGTTTTCCACCACCATCAAACCACAAATGATGGAATTTCTCATGGAAGAATGATATCGCATCCCTCCAATAGAGTTACAGACACATGTAGAATCTATGCCAAGGTGCATTGAAGATGTTCTGGCTCATGGTGGCCCAACACCCTATTAAAGACACTTTATTTTGGTGTTCCCTTTATTTTGGCAGTTACCTATATGTAGCTAAAGTGAAAGGGTAAAAACAATAACATAAAGTAAACTCATCCGTAGCTCCATTTTGGATTGCTTTATGTTTTTCTATTAAGCTGCACAGTCATTTATTGCCAGTGGATTTTATGTTACATTCCTATCTGGGAAAAGCTAGGAACAGCAATGGCAGGTCAAGCATAAGGTGCCCTTGCTAAGCAATATTCTAAAATTACAGTTCTTATACTGCCTCTGGCCCTCTGCCTGGACCAGGCTATTGTCCCTGCCATATAGCAGCAGTGACATTAAATAACAAGTAAATGAATTATTTTGCAGAGGAGCGAACCAGTAAAATTAATCTAAGGTGCCAGTCTGCTTTGTACCCATGCACTCCACTGATGACATTCTGCATTCTGAAAGGGTTCGAGAGAGGCCGGTTTCATTCTTACATCCTTGGAGTTTCTGGAACACAATGGCTTTTGGGCGATGCGTGTCGATAGATGAAATGAGAAGATGATAATTCCCGTTTCCATTTCTATATTAGAGGATCACATTCGGCATTCATCTTTGTTTACCAGAGACTGCCTCGGCCTCATGCATATTTAATGATGTGTCGGACTCAGAATCCTTTATTAGATAGATGGAGTTTTTATTCAATTCAAGACAGATATGAAAAAGTCAAATACCAAGATAGAAAACATTTTTTCCAGCCACAGAATCAATTCAATCACTTCAATTAACACAACCCGGCGCCATTTTGTGCCAACCCTATTTCCTTTTTTTAGGGCGGTTATGAACAATTGTCACATGCTTCCTAGGTTCTGGCCTTTCTAGGGAGTTTTTCCTAGCCACCGTGCTTCTACACCTGCATTGCTTGCTGTTTGGGGTTTTAGGCTGGGCTTCTGTACAGCACTTTGAGATATCAGCTGATGTAAGAAGGGCTTTATAAATATATTTGATTTGATGCTGATGATTTTCAAGCTGAAGGTTTTTTCCACTGATCACAATTTCATTGTATAAATACTTTTTGGTCTGTATTTTAGAATTGTCTCAGATTAAGAGTGCTGATTTAGGATCAGTTCGGCCTTTTATATCATAATGAATGAACGGTGGGACCTGATCCTAGATCAGCACTCCTGCTGAGACGCTTTATGAATATGGGCCCTGGTCTTAGAATATCAATATGATATTATCTTACTCCTTGAGAATAATCGGGCTAACATGGTTGCTCATACTAACTGTGGGTTAGCAAACTGAATAGTAAAATCCCTATCTATGGCATCTGACTGTTTGAATGAATGGACAACTCGCTAGTTATCCATTAAGGTTGATTAGTCGATTAGTACAGAGTGAACTCTCTCTTTAAAAGGTATTTTGCACATTTGCATTGACCCATTCCCCTTTGAACAGGCCCAGCGGGACGTCTGGAGAAAGCACAAATTAGCGAATAGGAGCAGTAATTTGAACATGTTTGTGCCTGCATGAAATGAGTCAGGTGTTTGCACTGCATGGGGTATGTCAATGTTTCTCTCTCGTTCTGTCTATTTTTCTCTCTCTACCTCCCTCCCATTATCTGTCTATCACTGTGTGTGTGCGTGTGTGTGTGTGTGTGTGTGTGTGTGTGTGTGTGTGTGTGTGTGTGTGTGTGTGTGATCGCTTGTGTGCGCGTGTATGGATGTGTGGTGAGTTCATGTCATACCATAGAGTGAACCCCAACAGCATCAATGCCTTGCAAACTCCTTCATACATCATTCCCAACACAATCGCCTTTCAGATGGAAAACTATGTCCAGTTATCTCATTGTTCCACCCGTTACACTGTAGAAAACATTCATGACATTGGAACATTGAAATCAATTCTAATCTACAGTATGTATCTACATAATGTAGAATCATCCATAAAAGTCCCTGCGACCATAGCGAAGATGATATGTTAGCTACCTCATTATTGCAGAAAGGAAGGAAAGGCAGAAGTAGGGCATTCCCGAAGACGTAGCTAGCATATGACTGGAGGACAGTCTGCAGAAAAGATGAAGCTTCTACTGAATGTCTTGATCATATCCCTCTGGGCGAGCAGGAAAACAGCCTTCGTTCCATGTATCTGCCATCAAAGACCCTGTTACGTACCACTGCTGCTTTTGCTATTACAAAACATGCAATGAGTTATGTTGTGCAAAAAAATATCCATTGCAACTATGGACAATGAAATGATGCATTTCATGTATATTTTATATGAAATGTGTACTAATCATTATGACGACAATCCAGCGGATAATTGCAGAATATTTTTATGATGCTTTGAGGACGTCTTGTTCTTATCTACTGAACTCAATGCTGCTTCTGACATTTGGGAACAACAAATCATTAGTACAGTAAGACAGAATCTCTCTCTCTCTCTCTCTCTCTCTCTCTCTCTCTCTCTCTCTCTCTCTCTCTCTCTCTCTCTCTCTCTCTCTCTCTCTCTCTCTCTCTCTCTCTCTCTCTCTCTCTCTCTCTCTCTCTCTCTCTCTCTCTCTCTCTCTCTCTCTCTCTCTCTCTCTCTCTCTCTCTCTCTCTCTCTCTCTCTCTCTCTCTCTCTCTCTCTCTCTCTCTCTCTCTCTCTCTCTCTCTCTCTCTCTCTCTCTCTCTCTCTCTCTCTCTCTCTCTCTCTCTCTCTCTCTCTCTCTCTCTCTCTCTCTCTCTCTCTGTGTGTGTTGTCAGCTCAGCATTGCTTATGTTTGTCCCTGTTCACTCCCTGTCCTTGTAATTACCTCTTCACTCTGATCCCTTAATGCTGGAGTGTGGGCCTCGCCTCCTCTGGGGCTCCATGTGCTAGATAAATAACTATGAGTTAGAAATTGATTAGCCACCAGTTAAATCCTGGGTATTAAACTTATTATGAGAGACCATGACCAGAGCGGAGTGTACGGAATATGGCTTTAGCTCATCATAGATTGACAGCATGTTACTAAGCCATGTTGATTCTCTGTATGGAAGGAGGAGGATATGCAGTGTAGCATAGTATGGAGTAATGTTTGTGCCAACTCGGGTCTTTGTCATTATCCGGGTAGTATTGCATTCGGGAGCAAAAGCAATCATTTTAGCTGTTTTAATTTTTTCTTCTCTAAATCACGGTTGAATGACTTGTGGCATTACAAGGGGTAGCCAAGGCAATGTTCGCCTTCTCCTTTAAGACTCATGAGCCACTAGAGCTGTAGCTAGGAAAATTACAGCTAAATACGGTAAAACCAGAGCCAAAGAGCTTTCCAGAAATTGCTCTAACGACAAGTCCAGGGTCAGGGCCCAGTTGCATAAAACATCTTAAGTGTTTCCCTTAAGGGTTTACCTAGATAAGAGCATACTTAAGGGGTTTTATGTTAGTTTGAAGCAAGGTACGGCAGAAAGAGTATCTGGTTACCACGTCTCATCAAAGAGATCACATTTGTTTGCTGACAAAGGCCGATACGTAAAGCTTATTAAAGAGCAGTGGCCGATACAAAGGCCGATACGTAAAGCTTATTAAAGAGCAGTGATTCTATCGAGAGCAGTGCGCGGGTTTCTTCTTTTTTCAAATGTTATTCAACTGTTACCACGCACCTGCAAAAATGATAGCTCAGATGTGCGAGTGCCTTTTGAATTTAGTGAGTCCGCCAGATCAGAGGCAGTAGGGATGACCAGGGATGTTCTCTTGATAAGTGCATGAATTGGACCATTTTCCTGTGAAAATGTAAAGAGTACTTTTGGGTGTCAGGGAAAATGTATGGAGTAAAAAGTACATTATTTTCTTTAGGAACGTAGTGAAGTGAAAATATAGATAGCAAAGTAAAGTACAGATACCCCATAAAAACGACTTAAGTAGTACTTTAAAGTATTAAGTACTTTACACTTTACAGTCTCAATCCAAGATGGCGTAGCAGTCAGACGTCTTTGTCTTTGTCCTGTCGTGTCCCTTGTATAAATCTTTTTCTTTGCATATCTTTAAAAAATATTTTCCTAAACCTCAACTTCTAAATACTCTCCTGCAACCCGCCTCACCCAATGTGGCGTGGATCTGCTTTTTTCTAAGGTATTTCTATTTACTTCGGATCTGGAATCCCTCAACTGAAGCTAGCCAGCTAACTACCTACCAGCTATCAGTTAGCAAACCATTGCTAGCGGTCATCAGCTAACCTTTAGCTCGGAAAGCTCTCGCCAGTTCGAACAACGTGACTCAAACCAGAGCATAACGGACCTATTTCTCTCCATATCCCCGGATTCCTACCGCAAATTCTGAAAATTTTCATCTGGATCTTCTAACCGCAATCCCGGGTGACCACTCCTGGCTAGCGTTTCTATCCCGGAGCAAGCACCAATTAGCCTGAAGCTAGCCCGGCCAGGGCTCCTGTGCTACCACCGAAGCCCACTCCTGGGCTACAATATTAGGACCCCTTCTACTGCCGGTACGGGGCACGGAACCCCGCCGATCCTCTACGACTGGAATACCGACATAATCTGTCCGAGGACTTCAACAGGCCCCTCAGGCGCGACGTCTGCTGAAGGCCCATTCTGCTAACCTGCTAGGCCTGCTAGCTACCTAGAGCTACCTGGAACCCTACTAATTCCACGACTGGTCTATCGCCGTCACCACACGAAGAGGAAAAAACAGACTTACCCCCATCGCGATGTCCGCCAAAGGCTAACTTACTAGCCCCGGTCTGCTAACTACTAGCTTGCCTGCCCCGGTCTGCTAACTGCTAGCTTGCCTGCCCCGGTTTGCTAACTGCTAGCTTGCCTGCCCCGGTCTGCTAACTGCTAGCCCCTGCTAACTGCTTACTTGCTAACCCGGTCTGCTAACTGCTAGCTTGCCAGCCCCGGTCTGCTAACTGCTAGCTTGTTTAGCCCCAGCCTACTAACTGTTAGCTTGTTAGGATCGGCCTGCTAACTGTCTGAATCGCCGTGTTCCCAGTCAGCCCAATCACTCACTGGACCCATATGTTCACTTGGCTACGCATGCCTCTCTCTAATATCAATATGCCTCGTCCATTACTGTCCTGGTTAGTGATTACTGTCTTATTTCACTGTAGAGCCTCTAGCCCTGCTCAATATGCCTTAACCAACCATGTTGTTCCACCTCCCACATATGCGATGACATCACTTGGTTTAAATGTCTCTAGAGACTATATCTCTCTCATCATTACTCAATGCCTAGGTTTACCTCCAATGTACTCACATCCTACCTTACCTTTGTATGTACACTACGCCTTGAATCTATGCTATCAAGCCCAGAAACCTGTTCCTTTTACTCTCTGTTCCGAACATGCTAGACGGCCAGTTCATATTGCATTTAGCCGTACCCTTATCCTACTTCTCCTCTGTTCCTCTGGTGATGTAGAGGTTAATCCAGGTCCTGCAGTGCCTAGCCCCACTCCCACTCCCCAGGTGCTCTCATTTGTTGACTTCTGTAACCGTAAAAGCCTTGGTTTCATGCATGTTAACATTAGAAGCCTACTCCCTAAGTTTGTTTTACTCACTGCTTTAGCACACTCAGCCAACCCGGATGTCTTAGCCGTGTCTGAATCCGGGCTTAGGAAAACCACCAAAAACCCTGAAATCTCCATCGCTAACTATAACATTTTCCGCCAAGATAGAACTGCCAAAGGGGGCGGTGTTGCAATCTACAGCAAAGATAGCCTGCAGAGTTCTGTATTACTATCCAAGTCTGTACCCAAACAATTAGAGCTTCTACTTCTAAAAATGCACTTTTCCAGAAACAAGTCTCTCACTGTTGCCGCTTGCTATAGACCTCCCTCTGCCCCCAGCTGTGCCCTCGATACCATATGTGAATTGATTTCCCCCCATCTATCTTCCGAGCTCGTGCTACTAGGTGACCTAAACTGGGACATGCTTAACACCCCGGCCATCCTACAATCTAAGCTTGATGCCCTCAATCTCACACAAATTATCAATGAACCTACCAGGTACACTCCAAATCCGTAAACACGGGCACCCTCATAGATGTCATCCTAACTAACTTGCCCTCCAAATACACCTCTGCTGTTTTCAATCAAGTTCTCAGCAATCACTGCCTCATTGCCAGCATCCGTAATGGGTCTGTGACCAAACGACCACCCCTCATCACTGTCAAATGCTCCCTAAAACACTTCTGCGAGCAGGCCTTTCTAATTGACCTGGCCGGGGTATCCTGGAATGACATTGACCTCATCCCGTCAGTAGATGATGCCTGGCTATTCTGTAAAAGTGCCTTAAATAAGCATGCAAATAAGCACCATTCAAAAAAAATTGAACTAGGAATAGATCTAGTCCTTGGTTCACTCCAGACCTGTCGGCCCTTGACCAGCACAAAAACATTCTGTGGCGTTCTGCATTAGCATCGAATAGCCCCTGTGATATGCAACTTTTCAGGGAAGATAGGAACAAATATACACAGGCAGTTAGGAAAGCTAAGGCTAGCTTTTTCAAACAGAAATTTGCATCCTGTAGTACTAACTCAAAAAAGTTCTGGGACACTGTAAAGTCCATGGAGAATAAGAGCACCTCCTCCCAGCTGCCCACTGCTCTGAAGCTAGGAAACACTGTCACCACCGATAAATCCACTATAATTGAGAATTTCAATAAGCATTTCTCTACGACTGGCCATGTTTTCCACCTGGCTACCCCTACCCCGGTCAACTGCCCGGCACCCTCCACAGCAACCCGCCAAAGCCCCCACCATTTCTCCTTCACCCAAATCCAGATAGCTGATGTTCTGAAAGAGCTGCAAAATCTGAACCCCTACAAATCAGCCGGGCTAGACAATCTGGACCCTCTCTTTCTAAAATTATCTGCAGAAATTGTTGCAACCCCTATTACTAGCCTGTTCAACCTCTCTTTCTTATCGTCTGAGATTCCCAAAGATTGGAAAGCTGCCGCGGTCATCCCCCTCTTCAAAGGGGGTGACACTCTAGACCCAAACTGCTACAGACCTATATCTATCCTACCCTGTCTTTCTAAAGTCTTCGAAATCCAAGTTAACAAACAGATTACCGACCATTTCGAATCCCACCGTACCTTCTCCGCTATGCAATCTGGTTTCAGAGCTGGTCATGGGTGCACCTCAGCCACGCTCAAGGTCCTAAACAACATCATAACCGCCATCGATAAGAGACATTACTGCGCAGCCGTATTCATCGACCTGGCCAAGGCTTTCGACTCTGTCAATCACCACATTCTTATTGGCAGACTCGACAGCCTTGGTTTCTCAAATGATTTCCTCGCCTGGTTTATCAACTAATTCTCTGATAGAGTTCAGTGTGTCAAATCGGAGGGCCTGTTGTCCGGACCTCTGGCAGTCTGTATGGGGGTGCCACAGGGTTCAATCCTCGGGCCGACTCTCTTCTCTGTATCCATCAATGATGTTGCTCTTGCTGCTGGTGATTCTCTGATACTCCTCTATGCAGACGACACCATTCTGTATACTTCTGGCCCCTCTTTGGACACTGTGTTAACCAACCTCCAGACAAGCTTCAATGCCATACAACTCTCCTTCCGTGGTCTCCAACTGCTCTTAAACGCAAATGCATGCTATTCAACCGATCACTGCCCGCACCTAATCGCCCGTCCAGCATCACTTCTCTGGACGGCTCTGACTTAGAATTTGTGGACAACTACAAATACCTAGGTGTCTGGTTAGACTGAAACTCTCCTTCCAGACTCACATTAAGCATCTTCAATACAAAATTAAATCTAGAATCGGCTACCTATATTGCAACAAAGCATCCTTCACTCATGCTGCCAAACATACCCTCGTAAAACTGACCATCCTACCGATCATCGACTTCGGTGATGTCATCTATAAAATAGCCTCCAACACTCTACTCAACAAACTGGATGCAGTCTATCACAGTGCCATCCGTTTTGTCACCAAAGCCCCATACACTACCCACCATTGCGACCTGTACGCTCTCGTTGGTTGGCCCTCGCTTCATACTCGTCGCAAAACCCACTGACTACAGGTTATCTACAAGTCTCTGCTAGGTAAAGCCCCGCCTTATCTCAGCTCGCTGGTCACCATAGCAGCACCCACTCGTAGCACGCACTCCAGCAGGTATATCTCACTGGTCACCCCCAAAGCCAATTCCTCCTTTGGTCGTCTTTCCTTCCAGTTCTCTGCTGCCAATGACTGGAATGAACTGCAAAAATCTCTGAAGCTGGACACACTTATCTCCCTCACTAGCTTTAAGCACCAGCTGTCAGAGCAGCTCACAGATTACTGCACCTGTACATAGCCCATCT
Source organism: Salvelinus alpinus (assembly GCF_045679555.1). Classification (NCBI taxonomy): domain Eukaryota; kingdom Metazoa; phylum Chordata; class Actinopteri; order Salmoniformes; family Salmonidae; genus Salvelinus; species Salvelinus alpinus. The sequence goes on from NC_092123.1 coordinate 4,095,296, forward strand.
ATAATTTAGCCCAAACAACTACCCCTTCCCCGACTGTATTTATTTATTTATTTTGCTCCTTTGCACCCCATTATTTCTATTTCTACTTTGCACATTCTTCCACTGCAAATCTACCATTCCAGTGTTTTACTTGCTATATTCTATTTACCTCGCCACCATGGCCTTTTTTTGCCTTTACCTCCCTTATCTCACCTCATTTGCTCACATTGTATATAGACTTATTTTTCTACTGTATTATTGACTGTATGTTTTGTTTATTCCATGTGTAACTCTGGGTTGTTGTAGGTGTCGAATTGCTATTGCTATGCTATCTTGGCCAGGTCGCAGTTGCAAATGAGAACTTGTTCTCAACTAGCCTACCTGGTTAAATAAAGGTGAAATAAAAATAAATATAAACACCACTGGCTGTGTGTAATGGTTATTATATGGTTTGGCTTGGAAAGGATTTTTCACCTGGTCACATACAACTGATGTGTTGTTCATTGAAGTCACAAATTAAGGGAAAAGGTGAGAGGGAATACAACTGTCACGCCTGCTCCCGCTCTTCCCACCTGGCACTCGAGGGCGCCAGGCTGCCCTGCATTACGCACACCTGCCTTCCCTTGTCACGCGCTTCAGCGATATTTCACTCACCTGGACTCACTCAATCACCTGTTTATTACCTCCCCTATATTTGTGAGTTCCCCAGCTCTGTTCCCCGCTGCTGCATTGTTTGTCATATGTTCGTGTTACCCGTGTGCTGACGCTGTTCCTGTCTTGTTCTATGTCTGTTCCCGAATAAATATCTGACTCCCCGTACCTGCTTCTCCTATCAGGCGTTAGCTCTTACAACAACGTGACTGCTATGAAAGTGAACTGTGTTTATGCCTGATCAGGCATGATTTTGTTGAAAAAGAATTCTTAAACAGAAGCCAACGAAACGGGGATAAAAACTGAATTTGTCCAATAGAAACTCTTGTTTGCAACTGTTGGATTAATGATTACACACTAGATGCAGGCAAGAGTGTGCAAGGTGGTATTGAATGTGTCTTTCACTGTCAAATTTTTCTCTTGACCTGTGTGCACCTACGTTGTAAACTATAATTCATAAGCTAGGTTGTAGCAACCTCATGATAGGTACTGGGAAAATTTGAGTATCATGTAGTAAACTACATTTATCGATGTTACATTGAGCTGGGTGAATGGAATATAAATGACAGTCCAACATGCTGTAATAGAAATAAGGCAATGTTCATGGAAGAAAAAAACGTCCTCCCTCGTCATAAACGGCACTGACCGCCACTGTTGCACACAGAGAGAGTCCATGCAACTTATTATGTGACTTGTTAAGCACATTTTTACTCTTTAACTTATTTACGCTTGCCAAAACAAAGGGGTTGAATACATTTAAGCTTTTTATTTTTAGTACATTTGTACAAATTTCAAAAACATAATTCCACTTTGACATTATAGGGTGTTGTGTGTAGGCCAGCGACAAACAAATCTCAATTTAATCCATGTTAAATTCTGGCAGTAATACACCATTTGGAAAAAATGTATTCACTTTTAAAACTGCAAAACTATATACCCCACCCCATGGCAAAATGTGTATAATTGCAGGAAATTAGCTGTAAAACTGCAATAAAAAAGTATTTGTTTACTTTTAGTTAATAAAAAAAAAGATTGCTAACTGTCTGTCCATATGAAATTATAGTTTTTAATCCCGGAGCTGAGTTAATGTGTAGAGGCTAATTCCCCCACCCAGGCAGTGGCAGTGCTGGCAACACTAGCTGCAGTAACCCATGGGGAGGGGGTCACACTCGAACATTCAGAGAGGGGGTATATTATTGTGACCCTGGTGGCACAAAATCAAAGTCTGATTACATGGAGATGCTTGGGAATATGGTCAATACAGGTGACCGTATTGTGGGTGTTTCAGGGAAAAGGTGTACATTTGACCTCCATCATCTAGGATGTGACAATGATTAATAAAATCTCTCAATTTCTGCCCATTTTTTGCGCGGTCTTGCAGGCCTACTCATGCAGCTGCAACTAAGTCCATTTGTAAATCAAGACCTATCTTGAGTTGGGCTCTGGGATGGTGCAATTGTTGAGAATGTGAGCTTATGGTTGTGTGGGGGGTAAGGGTTGAGTGTGTGGGTGTATGTGTGTATCCCACAACTGTTGCGAAGGAGTGAAAGATGTTAGGGACAATAGAGAATGATCCACTGCTATATATAATACAAATCGAGGTGAGGGCGATGGAAATGCATTTGGCAGTTGATCTACTTCAATTCGGTAAATGGCACTGTGTGCTCTTTTCAAAGGATGGATCCCAGTCGGTTCAGGGCTATGGCATACAGGGGGTCGAGGGTGGTCTGCCGGGCATTGGGATGACAACCCAACTCAGGATGAGGAGGGCTTTTAGCGGGTGGAATAGTAGGGACCAATTGGAGGTTTACTTAGTAGCAATGCAAATATCATGGTACAGCTATATAGACACTCAATCATCATGTTACTTTTTAATGGTACGTTCACAAACATATATTTTGATAAAAAGAATTGAGAGTTGTGTCTCATTATTGTAAGTGGTGAAATAAGTATAGCCAGTTACAAGTGTAATGGCCTAGCAGATAATAAGAAAAGATGATCATTATTTACCTGGCTAAAAGAGAACAAATATAATATCTATTGTTTACAGGAAACCCATTCAACAGTTTTAGATGAAGTTTTGTGGAAAAAGAACTGGAGGGGCGAAATATATTTCTCCCATGGGCAAAGAAATTCAAAAGGGGTGATGGTTTAACTTAACAATAATTTTTATCCAAATGTGCAAATTGTCCAAACAGATCCTCAAGGTAGATGGATTATTTTAAATATGTTATTGGACAATAAACAGATATGGCTTATTAACCTATACGGTCCGAATAATGACGATCCAAGCTTCTTTGAAAATATATATAAGAATTTATCAACTCTACAAGCAACACTAGACTCTATTATTATGGTGGGAGATTTTAATACGGTCTTAAATGCCTCTATGGACTTGAAAGGAAATCACACTACAAACTATCACCCTCAGGCACTTAAGGAAATCATAAATGTCATGGATATATTGGAATTAGTGCATATATGGAGACTTAAATACCCTGACCTAGTGAGATATACATGGCGGAGGCTTAATCAAGCTAGTCGTCTTGACTACTTTCTTATGCCATTCTCTCTGGCATCAAAAGTTTAAATAGGGGAAGTGTTGATAGGGGACAGAATGCGGTCGGATCATCACATAATTGGCATATATATTACTCTTACAGAATTTCCACATGGGCGAGGATATTGGAAATTTAATCAAAGCGTACTAGATGATAAACTGTTTAGAACTAGGACAGACATAACATAGGTACAGCAGATCCCCGAATTGTATGGGACACTTTTAAGTGTGCCTTTAGAGGCCATGCAATTCAGTACTCATCTATAAAACAAAAGCAATTTAGATTAGAAGAGTCCATATTAACAAAGGAAATTGAAGGACTAACAGTACAGTTAGATAGCAATAAAAACGGTACCATAGAGGCACAGAATAAGTTAGAGGAAAAACAAAAAGAAATGGAGGAACTTATTCAAGAAAGATCCAGTGTAATATATTACAAAATTAAAGCTAACTGGATGGAATATGGGGAAAAATGCACCAAATTCTTTTTCAATCTTCAATATAGAAATGCTACCAAAAAAAATGTAATAAAACTTACAAATGTTGGAGTCACGCATGATTCACCAAATGATATTTTGAAAAGAGGAAGTAAAGTACTTTAAGAATATGTTTTTGTTTCCGTCTCCTCCATCTCCACTAACTGAAACTAATTGTATGGATTTTTTCCCTAATAATAATGTAAAATTAACATCTGTACAGAAAGACTCATGTGAAGGCCAAATTACAGAGGTGGAACTTCTTGATGCAATTGGGGCCTTTAAGGATGGGAAAACTCCAGGGCTGGATGGCATACCAGTGGAAGTATACAAAAGTTTTTTTATATACTCAAAGGACCATTATTAGCATGTTTTAACCACATAAATGGTAGATTATCAGACACGCAACAAGAAGGTCTGATATCATTATTACTGAAACAGGACCCAAGTGGTATATACAAAGATCCAGTCCATTTAGACAATTGGAGGCCTCTTACACTTTAGTGTTGTGATGCAAAAATCCTAGCAAAATGCTTGGCGCATAGAATTAAAAAAGTATTGTCAGATATTATTCATCCTAATCAGACAGGTTTTTTACATGGACGATACATTGGAGATAATATAAGACAAGTACCGGAAACAATAGAATACTATGAAATATCGGGGACACCAGGCCTGGTTTTCATAGCTGATTTTGAAAAGGCTTTTGATAAAGTACGACTGGAAATTATATATAAATGCCTAGAGTATTTCAATTTGGGGGAATCTCTTATAAAATGGGTTAAAGGTATGTATAGTAACACTAGGTGTAAAATAGTAAATAATGGCTACATTTCAGAATATTAAAAACTATCTAGAGGAGTAAAACAAGGTTGTCCACTATCGGCATATCTATTTATTATTGCCATCGAAATGTTAGCTGTTAAGATGAGATCAAACAATAATATTAAGGGATTAGAAATCTGCGGCTTAAAAACAAAGGTGTCATTGTACGCGGATGATTCATGTTTTCTTTTAAAACCACAATTAGAGTCTCTCCACGGCCTCATAGAGGATCTAGATACTTTTGCTATCCTCTCTGGATTAAAACCAAAATTATGATATTACGTATTGGATCACAAAAAAAAGCTAATTTAACATTACCATGTAGTTTACCAATTAAATGGTCTGACGGAGATGTGGACATACTCGGTATACAAATCCCAAAAGAAAGAAATGATCTCACTCCAATACATTTTTATAGAAAGTTAGCAAAAATAGATAAGATCTTGCTACCATGGAAAGGAAAATACCTGTCTATTTGTGGAAAAATCACCCTGATTAACTCTTTAGTCATATCACAGTTTGCCTTTTTGCTTATGGTTTTGCCTACACCTAGTGACCTGCTTTTTAAATTATTTAAAAATATTTAAAAATATTCAATTTTATTTGGAATGAAAAGCCAGATAAAATTAAAAGGGCCTATTTATATAACGAATATGAATTTGGAGGGCAGAAATGATTAAATATTAAAGCATTAGACCTCTCACTAAAGTCATACAAAAGTTATACTTAAATCCAAACTGGTTCTCTAGTAAATTGGTACGAATGTCTCATCCTATGTTCAAGAAGGGCCTTTTTCCCTTTATTCAGATTACACCTGCTCACTTTCGGTTGTTTGAAAAGGAAATAATCTCCAAAATATCTTTATTTTTTTAAACAAGCCTTAGAAAGTTGCTTGCAATTTCAGTTTAATCCACCTGAAAAGACAGCACAAATAATACAACAAATATTGTGGTTAAACTCAAATATACTAATTGAAAAAACAAACTTAATTTTCGATACATTTTTTTTTTTTTAAGTATAATTTTTGTAAATGATATCATAAATAGGACTGGTGGAGTTATGTCACACATGCAGCTAACACAGACATGTGGAAATGTCTGCTCTACCCAAATAACAACCTAATTAATTGCAGCATTACCAGAAAAACGGAAGAGGCAAGTAGAAGGGGAAAAAAGTAAGGAACTTGTATGTCGGCCCTGTATTAAAGAACATAAATGGTTAAAGAAAAGTGTGATAAATAAAAACATATACCAATTTCATTTAAGGACCAAAAAACTGACAGCTGTGCCATATAAATTGCAAAATAGTTCGGAAGAGATGTACCCATTCCATGGCACATGGTTAATGAATTGATACGCAAACAACGCCGGATTGAAAACTTCGAATATTTCAATTTAAATTACTATACAAAATTCATGCAACTAATAGAATGTTATATACAGTGGGGAGAACAAGTATTTGATACACTGCCGATTTTGCAGGTTTTCCTACTTACAAAGCATGTAGAGGTCTGTAATTTTTATCATAGGTACACTTCAACTATGAGAGACGGAATCTAAAACAAAAATCCAGAAAATCACATTGTATGATTTTTAAGTAATTAATTTGCATTTTATTGCATGACATAAGTATTTGATACATCAGAAAAGCAGAACTTAATATTTGGTACAGAAACCTTTGTTTGCAATTACAGAGATCATACGTTTCCTGTAGTTCTTGACTAGGTTTGCACACACTGCAGCAGGGATTTTGGCCCACTCCTCCTTACAGATCTTCTCCAGATCCTTCAGGTTTCGGGGCTGTCGCTGGGCAATACGGACTTTCAGCTCCCTCCAAAGATTTTCTATTGGGTTCAGGTCTGGAGACTGGCTAGGCCACTCCAGGACCTTGAGATGCTTCTTACGGAGCCACTCCTTAGTTGCCATGGCTGTGTGCTTCGTGTCGTTGTCATGCTGGAAGACCCAGCCACGACCCATCTTCAATGCTCTTACTGAGGGAAGGAGGTTGTTGGCCAAGATCTCGCGATACATGGCCCCATCCATCCTCCCCTCAATACGGTGCAGTCGTCCTGTCCCCTTTGCAGAAAAGCATCCCCAAAGAATGATGTTTCCACCTCCATGCTTCACGGTTGGGATGGTGTTCTTGGGGTTGTACTCATACTTCTTCTTCCTCCAAACACGGCGAGTGGAGTTAGACCAAAAAGCTCTATTTTTGTCTCATCAGACCACATGACCTTCTCCCATTCCTCCTCTGGATCATCCAGATGGTCATTGGCAAACTTCAGACAGGCCTGGACATGCACTGGCTTAAGCAGGGGGACCTTGCGTGCGCTGCAGGATTTTAATCCATGACGGCGTAGTGTGTTACTAATGGTTTTCTTTGAGACTGTGGTCCCAGCTCTCTTCAGGTCATTGACCAGGTCCTGCCGTGTAGTTCTGGGCTGATCCCTCTTCTTCCTCATGATCATTGATGCCCCACGAGGTGAAATCTTGCATGGAGCCCCAGACTGAGGGTGATTGACCGTCATCTTGAACTTCTTCCATTTTCTAATAATTGCGCCAACAGTTGTTTCCTTCTCACCAAGCTGCTTGCCTATTGTCCTGTAGCCCATCCCAGCCTTGTGCAGGTCTACAATTTTATCCCTGATGTCCTTACACAGCTCTCTGGTCTTGGCCATTGTGGAGGTTGGAATCTGTTTGATTGAGTGTGTGGACAGGTGTCTTTTATACAGGTAACGAGTTCAAACAGGTGCAGTTAATACAGGTAATGAGTGGAGAACAGGAGGGCTTCTTAAAGAAAAACTAACAGGTCTGTGAGAGCCGGAATTCTTACTGGTTGGTAGGTGATCAAATACTTATGTCATGCAATAAAATGCAAATTAATTATTTAAAAATCATACAATGTGATTTTCTGGATTTTTGTTTTAGATTCCGTCTCTCACAGTTGAAGTGTACCTATGATAAAAATTACAGACCTCTACATGCTTTGTAAGTAGGAAAACCTGCAAAATCGGCAGTGTATCAAATACTTGTTCTCCCCACTGTATATGGGGGATACAATCTTCCCAGCTCTGCAGATTCAGCTGTGAGGAGGCAGAGTCATTAGATCATTTATTTTGGTATTGTCCATATGTAGCTCGTTTTTGGTCACAGGTCCAGGAATGGCTGAAGAATTGCAACATTTGCCTAGAACTAACGCTACAGATAGCAATACTGGGTGATTTGAAAAGCCATAGTCAATCAATCAATAATATTATTATTATTTTAGCAAAAAATTTTGTTTTTAATTTACAATCTGTAGAAGCTATGAGAATAGAAAGGTTCAATTCTTTTGTGAAGCATCACAGCACAGTTGAAAAATGTATGGCAAATATAAATCCGAAATGGATAATGTTGAGAGATAGATGGGAGGGGTTGAATGGAGCTGAAGGCTGGGACTAATAACAAGATAAACAATGTAAAACATACGGGATCTGTAAAATGTATATAAGTTCAGAACTTTTGTGAAATAGCACAGTTACAAATAGAAATCAAACTGGATGGACATCAGAAATAGAGGAAGGACTAAGAACAAACAAGAGAGAACTATTGTAAAGTAGACTGTGTCTGTAAAATGTGTATAAGATGTATAAATTGAAGGTAAAAGCCGAAGTGTTAATTAGTTTACTCCAATTGGGGGATCGGTCGCAGGGTTTGCGGGGAATAATAATAAAGGTATATTCTTTAGAAAAGTATGTATGTCTATATACAGTGGGGAGAACAAGTATTTGATACACTGCCGATTTTGCAGGTTTTCCTACTTACAAAGCATGTAGAGGTCTGTAATTTTTATCATAGGTACACTTCAACTGTGAGAGACGGAATCTAAAACAAAAATCCAGAAAATCACATTGTATGATTTTTAAGTAATTCATTAGCATTTTATTGCATGACATAAGTATTTGATACATCAGAAAAGCAGAACTTAATATTTAGTACAGAAACTTTTGTTTGCAATTACAGAGATCATACATTTCCTGTAGTTCTTGACCAGGTTTGCACGCACTGCAGCAGGGATTTTGGCCCACTCCTCCATACAGACCTTCTCCAGATCCTTCACGTTTCGGGGCTGTCGCTGGGCAATACGGACTTTCAGCTCCCTTCAAAAATGTTCTATTGGGTTCAGGTCTGGAGACTGGCTAGGCCACTCCAGGACCTTGAGATGCTTCTTACGGAGCATCTTCTTACGGAGCAGCTTCTTACGGAGTTTTCTTACGAAAACATTCTTATTTGCAATGACTTCTACAATGACTTTACAACATCTTCTAATACCTCTTAAAGGGAAAGTAATCTAAAAGTGACTGAAAGTAATCAGATTACGTTACTGAGTTTGAGTATTCCAAAAGTTACATTACTGATTACAATTTTAGACAGGTATTTAGTAACTGCAACGGATTACATTATTAAGAAAGTGACCTACCCAACCCTGCCAATTGATAACCAACATGGTTGTTAACAATTAAATAAAATCAATCACGTAATCTGTCAATGCTGCCCTAAAGCTGTATCGTGATTTAAATTAATGATTATTGATGACAGACAGTGAAGAGGGTAGATTCTAGAATCTCAATAAAAAGTGTATGACTATACCCCTTTGAAGACGGGATCAAGTCCATATCTTGTCTCCATTCAGCACTATGAACGGCTCTTGGTCCAGCCACAAAAGAACAGAGCAATGAGGGGCCAGTGGACCTGGTAAGAACAAACCAAAAATGAGTTTATCTGATTCAATAAAAGAAACCCATTGTATTCCACAACATTTCTGGTAGTTACTCATCCCAACGCTAGGTGTCACATTTTCATGGATTTCAATGGGCTGCTTTAGCATTAGTTAGCCTAGCATGAGGACGAAAAAGGCAGTTTAATAAAAAACTTGCAGTATTTTAATGTTCTTGATTGATCAATTTGGGTAATGGGATAATTAGGTTGTACAGCAACATCTTCCATTCCTGGATTGAGGTATGTTATTCGAGCCAAATCCTGCGCCGTCTCCGTGGTGCCCGCATATGGCAGCTGTGCCTACCGACCTGGAAGGTTCAGATTGTCTTTATTATTTGCTGCAGAATCTCAGGTCGGAACAGTTCAGGCTGTAAACAAGCCATGAGATGCAAAAGAAAGATGTGACTTTTTTTTGTATCTATGACATTCACAGGCTGAGCAAATTTTGACAGTACACTATATACACTGAGTATACCGAACATTAGGAAAACCTTACAAATATTGAGTCAGAACAGCCTCAATTCGTCAGGGCATGACCTCTACAAGGTGTTGAAAGAGTTCTACATGGATGCTGGTCCATGTTGACTCCAATGCTTTCCACAGCTGTGTCAAGTTGTCTGGATGTCCTTTCGGTGGTGGACCATTCTTGAGCCACATGGGAAACTGTTGCAAATGAAAAACCCAGTTGCATCGCAGTTCTTGACACAAACCGATTCACATGACATCTACTACCATACCATGTTCAAAGGAACTTAAATATTTTCTCTTGCCATTCACCATCTGAATGGCACACATACACAATCCATGTCTCAATTGTCTCAAGTCTTAAAAATCATTCTTTAACCTATCTCTTCACCTTCATCTACAGTGATTTAAGTGAATTTAACAAGTGAAATCAATAAGGGATCATAGCTTTCACTTGGATTCACCTGGTCAGTCTGCGTCATGGAAAGAGACGGTGTTTTAATCAAATCAAATGTTATTAGTCACATGCGCTGAATACAACAGATGTAGACCTCACAGTGAAATTCTTACTTACGAGCCCCTAACCGACAGTGCAGTTTCAAAAAATACGGATAAGAATAAGATATAAAAGTAACAAGTAATTAAAGTAAAAAATAACAAAATATACAGGGTGGTGCCGGTACAGAGTCAGTTGAGGTAGTATGTACATGTATAGGTGAAGTGGGAAGTTTACATACACTTATGTTAGATTCAATAAAACTCGTTGTTCAACCGCTCCACCAATGTCTTGTTAACAAACTATAGTTTTGGCAAGTCGGTTAGGACAACTACTTTGTGCATGACACAAGTCATTCTTCCAACAATTGTTTACAGACAGATTATTTCAATGTATCACAATTCTAGTGTGTCAGAAGTTTACATACACTAAGTTGACTGTGCCTTTAAACAGCTTGGAAAATTCCAGAAAATTATGTGATGGCTTTAGAAGCTTCTGATAGGCTAATTGATATAATTTGAGTCAATTGGAGGTGTACCTGTGGATGTATTTCAAGGCCTACTTTCAAACTCAGTGCTTCTTTGCAAAAGGAATAAGCAAAGACCTCAGAAAAAAATTGTAGGCCTCCACAAGTCTGGTTCATCCTTGGGAGAAATTTCCAAATGCCTGAAGGTACCACATTCATCTGTACAAACAATAGTATGCAAGTATAAACACCATGGGACCTTGCAGCCGTCATACCGCTCAGGAAGGAGAAGCATTCTGTCTCCTAGAGATGAACGTACTTTGGTGTGAAAAGTGCAAATCAATCCCAGAACAACAGCAAAGGACCTTGTAAAGATGCTGGAGGAAACAGGTACAAAAGTATCTATATCCACAGTAAAACAAGTCCTATATCTTCATAACCTGGAAAGCCACTCAGCAAGGAATAAGCCACTGCTCCAAAACCGCCATAAAAAAGCCAGACTACAGTTTGCAAATGCACATGGGGACAAATATAGTACTTTTTGGAGAAATGTCCTCTGATCTGATGAAACAAAAATAGAACTGTTTGGCCATAATGAAAATAATTATGTTAATAGGAAAAAGGGGGATGCTTGCATGCCGAAGAACACCATTCCAACCGTGAAGCACGGGGGTGGCAGCATCATGTTATGGGGGTGCTTTACTGGCGGAGGGACTGGTGCACTTCACAAAAAATAGATAGCTTCATGAGGGGAAATGATGTGGATATATTGAAGCAACATCTCAAGACATCAGTCAGGAAGTTAAAGCTTGGTCGCAAATGAGTCTTCCAAATGGACAATGACCCCAAGCATACTTCCAAAGTTGTGGCAAAATGGCTTAAGGACAACAAAGTCAAGGTATTGGAGTGGCCATCACAAAGCCCTGATCTCAATCCTATAGAACATTTGTGGGCAGTACTGAAAAAGCATGTGCGAGCAAAGAGGCCTACAAACCTGACCCAGTTACACCAGCGCTGTCAGGAGGAATGGGCCAAAATTCACCCAACTTATTGTGGGAAGCTTGTGGACGGCTCCCGAAACATTTGACCCAAGTTAAACAATTTAAAGGCAATGCTACCAAATAGTAATTGAGTGTATGTAAACTTCTGACCCACTGGGAATATGATGAAATAAATAAAAGCTGAAATAAATCATTCTCTCTACAATTATTCTCACATTTCACATTCTTAAAATAAAGTCATGATTCTGACTGACCTAAAACATGGAATTTTACTAGGATTAAATGTCAGGAATTGTGAAAACTGAGTTTAAATGTATTTGGCTAAGGTGTATGTAAACTTCTGACTTCAACTGTAGGTAGAGTTAAAGTGACTACGCATAGATGACAAAAGAGAGTGGCAGTGGTGTGTGTGTGGGGGGGGGGGGGGGGGGCAAATGCGAATTGTCTTTGTAGCCATCTGACTAGATGTTCAGGAGTCTTATAGCTTGGGGGTAGAAGCTGTTTGGGAGCCTCTTGGACCTAGACTTGGCGCTCCGCTACCGCTTTCCGTGTGGTAGCAGGGAGAACAGTATGACTAGGGTGGCTGGAGTCTTTGACAATTCTTCGGGTCTTCCTCTGACACCGCCTGGTATAGAGGTCCTGGATGGCAGGAAGCTTGGCCCCAGTGATGTACTGGGCCGATCACACTACCATCTGTACTGCCTTTAGGTCGGAGGCCGAGCAGTTGCCATACCAGGCAGTGATGCAACCTGTCAGGATACTCTCGATGGTGCAGCTGTAGAACCTTTTGAGGATATGATGCCAAATCTTTTCAGTCTCCTGAGGGGGAATACGTTTTGTCATGCCCACTTCACGACTGTCATGGTGAGCTTAGACCATGTTAGATGTGGACACCAAGGAACTTGAAGCTCTCAACCTGCACCACTGCAGCCCCGTTGATGAGAATGGGGGCGTGCTTGGTCAGATTTTTCCTGTAGTCCACAATAATCTCCTTTGTCTTGATCACGTTGAGGGAGAGGTTGTTGTCCTGGCACCACATGGCCAGGTCTCTGACATCTCTATAGACTGTCTCATTGTTGTCGGTGATCAAGCCTACCACTGTTGTGTCATCGCTAAAGAGGCCCCTGTGTTGAGGATCAGCGTGGCGGATGTGTTGTTACCTACCCTTACCACCTGGGTGCAGCCCGTCAGGAAGTCCAGTATCCAGTTGCAGAGGGAGGTGTTTAGTCCCAGGGTCCTTAGCTTATTGATGAGCTTAGAGGGCACTATGGTGTTGAATGCTGAGCTGTAGTCAATGAATAGCATTCTCACATAGGTGTTTCTTTTGTCCAGGTGGGAAAGGGCAGTGTTGAGTGAAATAGAGACTGCATCATCTGTGGATCTGTTGTGGCGGTATGCAAATTGGAGTGGGTCTCAGGTTTCTGGGATGATGGTGTTGATGTGAGCCATGACCAGCCTTTCAAAGCACTTAATGGCTACAGACGTGAGTGCTATGGGTCGGTAGTCATTTAGGCAGGTTACCTTAGTGCTCTTGGGCACAAGCACTACTGTGGTCTGCTTAAAACATTTTGGTATTACAGACGCGGACAGGGAGAGGTTGAAAATGTCAGTGAAGACACTTGCCAGTTGGTCAGCGTATGCTCGCAGTACACGTCCTGGTAATCTGTCTGGCCCTGCGGCCTTGTGAATGTTTACCTGTCTAAAGGTCTTACTCACATCGGCTGCGGAGAGCGTGATCACACAGTCTTCCGGTACAGGTGGTGCTCTTATGCCTGTTTCAGTGTTATTTGCCTCGAAGCGAGCATAGAAGTAGTTTAGCTCGTCCGGTAGGCTCGTGTCACTCGGCAGCTCTTGGCTGTGCTTCCCTTAGTAGTCTGTAACGGTTGCAGGCCCTGCCACATCTGATGAGAGTCAGAGCCGGTGTAGTACGACTCGATCTTAGTCCTGTATTGACACTTTGCCTGTTTGTATACTCAGTGTAAAGTAATGTACCACATACTGCACAGTAGCTGTGTGGATTTAGAATAAAGTGAGTATGTTCTCAGAGCTGTTTTGTGCTCGTCAGCAGGAATGCAGTAAATGCGCAGACATCTGTAGTAACAAGCTGTCCTAGAACAGACAGACATGGCTGTCACGTGGCTCCAGCCCTGGGTGGAGTCATCTGCCACCGCCTCCTAAATCTGCAGCACCACCAGTTGGAAGGTATGGTTCCCATTTCCCTGCCTCCCTGAGCTGTTCCACAAGCTCTGTGACAGAAACAATGCAATTACCTGTTCCCTGTAAATGTCTGATGTGTTACAGAATCTGCTAATAATGAATTATGGAGGTCAACCACCATGCAATAATTTAGAATCATGAAGATTTGATAAAGCATTTACATTATATACTGAACAAAAATATGAACGAAACATGCAACAATTTAAACAATTTTACTGAGTTACAGTTCATATAAGGAAATCAGTCAACTGAAATAAATTCATTAGGCCCAAATCTATCGATTACACATAACTGGGCAGTGGTGCAGCCATGGGTGGGTCTGAGAGGGCATAGGCCCACCCACTTGGGAGCCAGCCCACCCACTGGGGAGCCAGGGCCAACCAATTAGAATGAGTTTTTCCCCACAAAAGGGCTTTATTACAGACAGAAATAGTCCTCAGTTTCATCAGCTGTCCGGATATCTGGTCTCAGACGATCCCGCTGGTGAAGATGACGGATGTGGAGGTCCTGGGCTGGCGTAGTTACACGTGGTCTGCGGTTGTGATGCCGGTAGGACATATTACCAAATTCTCTAAAATTACGTTGGAGGCGGCTTATGGTAGAGAAATAAACATAAAATTCTCTGACAACAGCTCTGGTGAACATTCCTGCAGTCAGCATGTCAATTGCATGCTCCCTCAAAACTTGACATCTGTGGCATTGTGTTGTGCAACAAAATACATTTTAGAGTGGCCTTTCACTGTCCCCCGCACAAGGTGCACCAGTGTAATGATCATGCTGTTTAATCAGCTTCTTGATATGCCACACCTGTCAGGTGGATGGATTATCTTGGCAAAGGATAAATGCTCACTAACAGGGATGTAAAAAGAAAAAAGCCCAACATTTGAGAGACATAAGCTTTTTGTGCATATAGAACATTTCTGGGATATTTTATTTCAGCCCATGAAACATGGGACCAACACTTTACATGTTGCATTTCTTTTTTTGTTCAGTATATACAGTTCCAGTCACAAGTTTGGACACACCTACTCATTCAAGGGTTTTTCTTTACTTTCACTATTTTCTACATTGTAGAATAATGGTGAAGACATGAAAACTGTGAAATAACACATTAGGAATCATGTAGTAACTAAAAGAGTGTTAAACAAATCAAAATATATTTTAGATTTTAGATTATTCAAAGTATACACCCTTTACCTTGATGACAGCTTTGCACACTCTTCTCTCAACCAGCTTCATGAGGAATGCTTTTCCAACAGTCTTGACGGAGTTCCCACATATGCTGAGCACTTGTTAGATGCTTTTCCTTTACTCTGCGGTCTAACTCATCCCAAACCATCTCATTTGGTTTGAGATCAGGTGATTGTGGAGGCCAGGTCATCTGATGCAGCACTCCATCACTCTCCTTGGTCAAATAGCTCTTACACAGCCTGGAGGTGTGTTTTAGGTCATTTTCCTGTTGAAAAACAAATGATAGTCCCACTAAACCAGATGGGATGGCGTATCGCTGCAGAATGCTGTGGTGGCCATGCTGGTTGTGTGCCTTGAATTCTAAATAAATCACTGAGTGTCACCAGTAAAGAACCATCACACCTTCTCCTCCATGCTTCACGGTGTGAACCACACATGCGGAGATCATCAGTTCACCTACCCTGCGTCTCACAAAGACACGGCAGTTGGAACCAAAAATCTCAAATTTGAACTCATCAGACTAAAGGACAGATTTTCACCGGTCTAATGTCCATTGCTCATGTTTCTTGGCCCAAGCAAGTCTCTTATTCTTATTGGTGTCCTTTAGTAGTGGTTTCTTTGCAGCAATTTGATCATGAAGGCCTGATTCTCTGAACAGTTGATAGTGAGATGTGTCTGTTACTTGAACCGTGAAGCATTTAGTTGGGCTGCAATGTGAGATGCAGTTAACTCTAATGAACTTGTCCTCTGCAGCAGAGGTAACTCTGGGTCCTCCATCCCTGTGGCGGTCCTCATGAGAGCCAGTTTCATCATAGCGCTTGATTGTTTTTGCGACTGCACTTGAAGAAACTTTCAAAGTTCTTTAAATGTTCTGATTGACTGACCTTCATGTCTTAAAGTAATGATGGACTGTTATTTCTCTTTGCTTATTTGAGCTGTTACTACATGATTCCATACATTTTATGTCATAGTTGTGATGTCTTCACTATTATTCCACAATGTAGAAAATAGCAAAAATAAAGTAAAACCCTTGAATGAGTAGGTGTGTCCAAACTTTTAACTGGTGCTGTCTATATTTTTGTAAATAACTGTCATCAGGCATTTTGACAGCATCCCAGAGATCAGATCAGAACTAGGATATGTCCTTTTACAAGGAGAAGCAACTCATCGGACTAAGCAGCCAGAGCTTGTTCCAGAGCAGAAGAGGCCCCGGCTGCCTCCCAGATTGAGGGGATAATTCTATATTTGATCTGACAGCTGAAGGCAACTAAAAAAACTGTCACTGGTTATTTTTGCCATCCCTTCTAGGAGGTCTATTGTGGAGTAGTTAGGATGTGATGTATGCAGTGTTGATTTGTAACTGGACTTGGAAATACAGCCATGAGTAATATTTCTTATGACAAGTACGTAAATATCATAATATGATTCATTTTGGGTCTGTGTGTGTGTGTGTGTGTACTGTACATGCGCGTGTGTGTGTGTGCATGTTTGCATGCATGTGTGTGCATGTGTCCATACTCAAGTGTCTGTCTGTGATTATAGGGTAAGATTAGACACAATACAACTAGCATTGCTGCCAGTGAAAACGTGTGGTTTATCTGCAGCAATCTAAATGCAAATTGAGTAACCAAAAACATATACAGTTTAAGTTGAGACATCTCAAGATTTTCCCATTAAACACCAATGACAAGCCTTTTAGGTCATCCTTGAGTGATACAGTACATGTGTTAATATTATCCCTAAGATTATCCCTATTCCTACATATTTACACTCCCATCATGCTTTTGTTATATATACTCTCTAAATAGAGCACAGAGAACGCCATTTCTTCAACAGCAATACTATGGTTTACATAGGCAGTAGAGACATTGACGGGGTTGCCGGGAGTAACGGCAAAAACAAGAGTTGCCGGTACATGGCCAGGCAGAACCAGTGGCCGCTATGCTTTGGCAGACAAAGTTGAACGCCTGTCTCTTCCAGTGTGTTCCCCCTTACCAAGACTGATGCAGTCGCTGATTGTCTGGTAACTTCCTCTGTCATCGTTAGGTGAGGAAGGAGGCACTTGTCAGAGGCTGCATTAAGAGTTTCTTATGAGCTCAGACGCTTCGGCAGTCACAGATAAATACAGAGTGGCCACTAGTGAAGTCCTCTTATCCAGGGAGAGAGGACGGCAGACAGCTAGAGGATGCCAAAATAGAGGGAATGAGAGATTAGTCTTTAGGGGAGAAAAGCTGCATTGTAGTGGTTGAGTGGCACCATGACTCAGGCATTGTATTGCAGCTGGGTTTAGGAGTAGTGCTCAAGCATGAGTCATAATTTCAAGCTGTTATAATAACCTTAGCCTCCAGGTATGATGCTTGTTTTTAGTGGACACAGTGGTAGCTCTTGTAAGCCTATAGATAGACATTTTATAAAACCAACAAATCTGAAGCAACGGCAGAGGAATGATGTGCCATCGATATTGCATTGGCTATTACATTTCTAGTAGAAACAACCTTAATACCAATTGGACATGGATTTCAGGGAATAGCGTTCGACTGCTTTTGTGCTCGCATTGTGTAGGGCTAAGTACAGTGTATTCCCCCAAAAATACAGTCACTTACACTCATTATCATACTATATGATTCTTACATGTACTGTATACCCATATGTACTGTATACCCATATCATTTTGATGTTCAAAGTATAACAACTTCACATTTACAGTACTGTAATCTAAAGCAGTAGAGCCACCCCGGAAATAACTCATTTTGAACAAAACAGAATTGTCTTTAAACCTCACCATCTGTCTTCCAACTGTGATCGTCTTGACATATGTGGGGGGCATTGCTGCTTCTAATAGAATGTCTGTTCCCAGATATCTGCTCTTCGTGACAAACAGGAAACGGGGATCAATTCCACTGATAAAAAGTCTGGTTGAATAAATCAGGTATAATGCAGGCCTGGGACTAGCTCTGGAAAAAGGCTTCAGCGTAGAGAACAGTATGTTAAGCTTCACCTACTTGTCAGTAAGATGAATGTGGCGCTATTGTCTCCGGCTCTCATCAGAACACTTTTATCTTCAGAAATGACAAAGCTTGCACTTTTCATTATGTATGTTTGTAGCGAGCTACATTCTCCTAAGCAGCCCCTGCTTACTTCAATGAGGTCGTTTTGGTGGTGTGTGTGTGTGTGCGTGTGTGTGTGTGTGTGTGTGTGTGTGTGTGTGTGTGTGTGTGTGTTGTGTGTTTATGTGCAAACTTGTGCGTGCTATACTGTATGTGTTCTCTAACAATTTGGACAAATGATAACAGAGTAATTTCATGTTTAGTCCGACAACACGGTTGTGTGGAGTGTTGATTACTTTCAAGGCAACATTGATTGGAGAAAACGTGTTGGAACATTTTTAAGACAATACTATTTGTGATAGCAGAGATGAAAGAAACATGAAATACAAGCGGTATAAAGCATAATATGATAGTGATGTGCAAAATGAGATGCCAATTCAATCCCTTTCTACCAACGGCAGTGATACATGCCAGTGAGAAAAACATGGCCTTGGGCTGCAGCACCTTAAAGTACTAGAACATCAGAGAGATGAAGGTCTATAAGCATTGCTTTAATAGAAATGAATAGAGGTCAATACAGTTCCAAGATGGCATCATCTCTCAAAGCACACCATGAGTAAGAACAATGTGATGTAAAAATGTCAATAATATTCATGTGTCAAATTCAATCTATGAATAAAAGATGGGAGATGGGAGCAACATGTCCCATATTTCTGCCATGGGCTTGGAACAAAGCCATAAACAAAGTGATAACAGAAACATTAACTCTGAGTGATTGCTGATTCTCACCAGATGCACAAAAAAACCTAGGGCAAAGAAATATACATATGCTACAAAAGTATGTGGACACCCCTTCAAATTAGTGGATTCGGCTATTTCAGCCACACCAGTTGCTGACAGGTGTATAAAATCGAGCACACAGCCATGCAATCTCCATGGACAAACATTGGCAGTAGAACAGACTTACTGAAGAGATCACTGACTTTAAACGTTGAACCATCATAGGATGCCACCTTCCCAACAAGTCAGTTCATCAAATTTCTGCCCTCCTAGAGATGCCCAGGTCAACTGTAAGTGCTGTTATTGTGAAGTGGAAACGTCTAGGACCAACAACGGCTCAGCCGCGAAGCGGTAGGCCACACAAGCTCACAGAACGGGACCACCGAGTGCTGAAGAACGCTGCACGTAAAAATCTTCTGTCCTCGGTTGCAACACTCACTACCGAGTTCCAAACTGCCTCTGGAAGCAACTTCAGCAACTTTTGTCGAGATCAGTGTGGAAGAACTTGACTGGCCTGCACAGAGCCCTGACCTCAACCCCATCAAAGACCTTTGGTATGAATTGGAACGCCGACTGCGAGCCAGGCGTAATCACCCAACATCAGTGGCCGACCTCACTAATGCTTTGTGGCTGAATGGAAGCAAGTACCCGCAGCAATGTTCCAACATCAGATGGAAAGCCTTCCCAGAAGAGTGGAGGCTGTTATAGCATTAAAGGGGAGACCAACTCCATATTAATGCCCATGATTTTGGAATGAGATATTCGACAAGCTTTTGGCCATGTAGTGTATCATATCTCCAATCCCATTGACTTTTCTCACCAGCCTCACAGGATGTGCATTGTTACTACAGTGACAGAAAAGCGTAATCCAAGCAATTGCAGTGATTTCAGCATTGCCATGATTTCCGACATTGCTAAAGTTAATCTAAGCACTGCGGTGATTTCAGCCGTTGCTTTAAAAATCATATTGCTGTCCTTGGTGTGACAACACCTGCAACAGCAGTATGCAGCACTTTCCCAGGACACTTGCCAACTCAGTTAATGTGTTTCTGTGCCAGAGCGCTTAATACATTAATTTAAGTAATTATTTGGAATGTAGAAGCTAAAATAGCTTAGGTTTCTTGGGGTGTAAATCTGTTGATAATTACATGTTAACTCCAAATCCTGTAGGACTGCAGCAATCCAGAACAGAGAACAAATGGTGCGGGGGCTGTGGTGCTGCACATCACACAGCTAAGAAGTCTCAAAAGAGAACCACAGTCACGCGGCCACCATCTTGAATACAAACAAGCACAGGAGGACTTGTCCAGGACGGCACTTGATTAGATTTGCTGTTGACAATGCATATGTCTTCTCCCCTGTCTGGAGGAACTCGTATAAGGCCATGGAAATTGAATCGGTTGAGAGTGTAGTTATTGACAAGGGCTCTGTGTGGCGATGAATGTAATAAGGTATTCCTCGAGAGGGTTAATATATGTGTGTGTTGTAAAAACACAGTGTGATGCCACAAGGACTGTATGTCAACACCCTGTTCTCCAAGAATCCATGAGGTATACTTAGACTATTCCGTTGACTCTTTCTCCTGATGTCTGAGTGTTATAGTGCCACATCTGCATAACCGGAGGCCCCTTGTAACCAACCACTACTCTGCGTTGTTGATGCATTCTTCCCTGCTATATGAACGTCATATGGCCTTGCAATTATATGTCAGCCCTTAGTTGTATTTTAAAAGCAGACATGGATTACTGTACATATCGTCCAGCCTTTAGGTTCCATATGGGAGCTAACTCTAATATGCAACTGCATCTTTGTGAATTCTTTTGTTTTTAGCTTTACATATAGCTCCTCAGAGGGCTTCTGTTCAAGGAGATGTCAGCGTATAGACTTCCGTACAGATATTGGATCTTAAATTCGACCACTGTTGTCGCAGCAGAATAATCTGCAGCAACCGGATTTGACCGTTCAGTCCATAATGTTGCTTGATCAGTGGTGAGGCTATTAGCTGGCCAAAATTAGGCTACATGAAATGCGCAATACCGTTAATATGACAATGTGTTTAGTGTAGGTTTCCAGGGAATTTATGTAAATCATTAAGCTCATCTGCATGTCCTGTGATGCAGGAAAATTCTCAGCAACAAAAGAGTGATCAAATTAAGATCCTACATCTGTAGACTCGGATGGATGTATTGATCAACACGTCATCAACAGGCCGACTTATCTCATAAAACAACAATACATTGCAGTAGCTTCATAGAAAGTATAGTGTGTATGTACGGCTGGGTGGAGGTCAGAGCCATTATCTTGAAATAAAACATATAGTTATCTTTTTATGAAACGCCATTTTACTCTATATACTGTAGACTTTGATCAGAGTGAAACTCCTAAATTCATCTATTCACACAGGCGAAACTAGACTGACACATACAGGCGCATTTCGTAATGGTGGTAATTGAAATGGGGAAATTGATTCGATAGACAAGTTTTACGAGGGCATACATTACAGCTGCCTGGATGAGTGGCTCCAGAAAGGCCAGTGAACCCTGAAATGGAATTTCTCCATCGAACATTTCAGATACTCGCTGAACAATGTTCTAATACATAAGTAACATCCATCGCTACATTAAAGATATTTTTAATCCTTTTGAAAAATTCCCTCAGTTAATCTGCATTTATATGCAGTGGCATTAATTATCTCCCTTCCAACACATGATTGTATGTTTCACTTTGACTGTTGGTTTACAGTATTCAGGGAACAGACCCCAAGAGATAAGCATTTTTAAATGAGGATGCATTTGAAGGGATTATGTCTGTCTACTCACTTTTACAGCAACATATGTCGTAGGACCTCTACTTGCATTCTATTTGTGTTTGAGCTGTACATGAGTGGGTGTGTGTTGTGGTGTCTGGCTCTGTTTGTGAATATGGCATTGGTAATCTGAGCAAGTAAGTAAAAAAAATATATAATTGTGTCTTGTCCTGCATGAAATATATTTGCATAAATACACAGCAATTTGATGATTTGAGTGCTATTGGAAATATCCTGATATTACAAAAATTATTTTAGCATTGAAACACTGGGAACTAAAAATGTGTTGGAGCAAAAATAACAAACCTCATTAATGAAAAAAAAAACTCTATGATGACATAATACTTATTTAGAGACGTGTGTCTTATCCCATGGACCTGGGTGCCACTGTGGATTGAATCGAGCCCCTCGAGAGTGCTATTGCTAACTGTATGACCGTGAAAATCAAACAATACCTATGTATTATTACCTTTGTGCGAACGAGGGCCACGGTTTCAGAGTGATCTCTCTTCTGCAGTGTGCCACTGACAACAGCAATCTCTTGGGACTTCAGAAATGGGTCAATGGGACTCTAAGGAAAATGATTAGAATAAATGTCTTCATTTCCATCTAAAAATGACATCCAAATGGATAATGTTAAGACTCCTTTGGGGTGAAAGATGGGATGTGAAGATACGTTTTTTTAGAAGCGATTAAGGGTCCCATTTTCGGTCAGTGAAAAAGCTCTCACAATTGACTGTTACCTGGGCAAAGCATGTTTGACCTGAGTACTCAATATCCAAAAAGACAGTAATGAAATCATCAACCTGCAAAGTTTTGGGAAGTGCGTCAAAGCTACAAACACAGGCAAGAAGAACATTTGGGTACTCAATGTTCATTTTCATAATGAATTCACCATACTCTGTCTCATCAAGCAGGCTTATTCTGTGGCCCGTGGCTGTGAGATCCATCTACATCAGTGGAATCTAGAATTAATCAGTCTACTGTAATTAGTAATTGTTCACACAGTCGGAGACGTACCACCCAAACTCCTACCTGGTCTCACACTGTGCGCTGAGAATTCCCATTACAAATTAGAGCCTAGCTCTCTGATATCTGCTGCATCTTATCACCGATTCACTGATTTTTCCATTGACTTTTAAGATGTTGCCGCAAAGCATTGACAAGGAACTCTCCTAAGCGGCACGATACACCCATGCACATGGAATACAATGTGATAGTTCATGAAATGGAATAAAATTGCCTCTCCAATATAGTCAATATGCAAAAATCACCACATTACTCATTTTCAATGTAATGCATACTGGACAAAAAGATTGACTCGGGGGTCCTACTCTTCCATATGCAAATGTCAAAGGTATGATTTTAGCATTTCATTTTCTGAAACGCTTTTACATTTTAGTAGACCCTCATCTCCAGAGAGACTTACAGTAGTGAGTGCATACATTTTCAAACTTCTTCGTACTGGTCCCCCGAAGGGAATCGAACCCACAACTCTGGCATTGCAAGCTCCATGCTCTACTAACTGAGCCACACGGGACATACTTATATTATTTGTTGTATTTATTTTCTCAGAACCTTTCCATGTGTCAATCTATCACCAAGTTGCAATTCGATGCTGACCTCTTCTCCGCACCACAGGGCCAAAACTTTACTCCTCTCATCCCAGCGTTATTACCAAGCTTTAAATAAATCCTAGTTTCTATGGCAACCCAAGTCAAGTTCCTATGTGAAGGGAGCTAATGGTTGAAACTTCAGCAGCGGCTAAGTGTTCCTACGGAGTGACACCAAGTCAGCCAGAGATCAATCACCCTGACCAATCATTCCAATAACCTGTCTCAGCGGTACTGGTCTCAGCGGTACCAGTGTTTTCTACCAGAGTATGAATTATTTCACCATACAGATAATTAAGTCGCAATACAACATATCCTCAACCAATCATTCGCATATCATTTGATGCCATTCACATGGTATCTACTGAATGGTTTCCTCAGACAAAATGTATACGCACGTATAGATATGCATGGGGTTACATGGTTATTTTGGTGAGCTCACGGGAAGACAAGAGAGGATAATAAAAGAGAGTATTTAGAATCTGCCTGAGGCTCTTCAGTATAGACAGTTATTGCTGATGCTGCTGACTACCAGTGCATTATCTACATCAATTATCTTACTTTCTGTCTTCTTCTATTGATCTAAAAAGTTGTACTACTCCGTCTGAACATGTAGTCAAGGTTACACATTCATTCATCTCTGGTGGAATCATTGATATACCTTGGCCTTTTGTGTAGTATTGAGAAAAGATGTACTGTAAGGATTTCTATTTTGGACTGTTTTAATCCTAAAAAGGCACATACTGCGCTCTCTTCATATATAATCCACTATTCACCCCGGGTTGCAAAATTATAACAATGGAACAGAGTTTTAACAAAACAGTATATTATCCCGAACATGATGGGACACGCCTTTAGCCTGGGGTGACACATCTATTAAATTGTAAATACATTTGACAGTCTAAGTCTGGTTCATTTGAAATAGATTATTTCAAACAAACACTAAATCCTGTGTGTGCTTAGCAATGAAAGTTGTGTAATACATTGCTACGTAAATATAGAGATGTCTTTTTGGGGTTCTAATCCTCTAGGTAAAGAATGTATCAAATGAAATCCGTGTCAGTAACATGCAGTAATGTTGATATCTGTCTAACAACCATAGATCGTAGCTAACAACTAAGGGATGCGCCTATACGAAATGGGTAGAAACGTCTAATCATGGACCATCGCATTAGGTTGCAGTGTCGTTATCATATTCATTTGCCCATCGATTCCTTATGAGCACAGGTGACATTTAGAAAAATTGCATTTGTATAGCTGAGATAATCTCTTCGTCACCACAGCAAGAACACCAGTTGGTCATATAAAGCTTAACAAGTACCCTTTGAATAGAAGAGAGGCCCAGGGTTTTGTGAAAACAGTTACACTCTTGTGGCAAAGAGGACAGACTGACATATCCCTTAATGGTGGACTTAATCAACATAGATGATGCATAAGAAAAGACTGTCCTTGTCCTGGGGATCCAAATGTGCCAGACAGCAAAGGATAGTCTGGGTAGATAAAGTGAAATAGAGTTACAATGGCTAGCTTCCTTTATTCACAGTTTGACTAAATTGAACAGTTTTAGAATTCCAGGTAGGTTACACTCTACTTAAAGGAGCGATCT
This sequence comes from Salvelinus alpinus, assembly GCF_045679555.1. Lineage (NCBI taxonomy): Eukaryota > Metazoa > Chordata > Actinopteri > Salmoniformes > Salmonidae > Salvelinus > Salvelinus alpinus. The sequence continues at coordinate 4,120,232 of NC_092123.1, forward strand.
GCAGTCCCAACAATAACACAGAGGCACCACGCCACTGATTTGGTAAACAGCTGAGGGATGGGGCTGGAAAAATATAACCACTCTCAAACTCATGGACAGAGCTATGGATACAAGGACTGACCATTCATTATATAACAATTCTAGTTTTAACCATGTTTTGAGGCTATACAGTGTTTGTTTACATATACAGCGTTTACAAACAAAGGCATAAAACAAGCTTATATTTTGGGTTCTGATGGGGTACGACAGTTGCACTACAAGCTTATGAGGCTTGTATAACTCTTGTAAGTTATAGAGTTCAAGAATCAATGGGTATATATCATTGATTTAAAAGTAAAAAATAGGTATGTAGCAACTGCACAATGCCCCTTTAAGGCCGACAGGTATTATATGGCCATAATGAAATGTGAGACACTGCATAAATTACAGCCGTTGCATTACAATTCCTCCTCAAAGAGCTGGAACTATTCATTGTTGTGTATTTCAGCCACGTTTTAAGGTCCTCTAAGCGGTTCCTATCTAGCTTCCTTATCTCTTTGTCGTGCATTTCCTTTTGAAATACTCAAATAATTTCCTCTTATCTCTCCCTTTCATAATAAATGGTCAAAGTAAGCATGTGCTCATCTGCTTTTTAACAATGTGGAGAGAATATTTAGATTGCAACTTAGGCATGCAATGTGGGTCACTTAGGTAGCAGAACAATGCCTCTAAATGTTAACAGAACACAACATCAGACAGCTTGAACAATTGAAATCACCACATGAAAAGAAAGCCCACAGTTATCACAAACTAGCTGCCAACAAACTGACTCAGCTCCAGCCACCTTAAAAATGGGAATTGATGGAAATTATGTAAAAATGTACCACCAGCCACTTTAAACAATGCCACCTAATATAATGTTTACATACCCTACATTACACATCTCTTATGTATATGTATATACTGTACTCTATATCATCTACTGCATCTTGCCATCTTATGTAATACATGGACCACTAGCCACTTTAAACTATGCCACTTTATATTTACATACCCTACAGTACTCATCTCATAGGTATATACCGTACTCTATACCATCTACTGCACCTTGCCTATGCCGTCTGTACCATCACTCATTCATATATCTTTATGTACATATTCTTTATCCCTTTACACTTGCGTGTATAAGGTAGTAGTTGCGGAATTGTTAGGTTAGATTACTTGTTGTTATTACTGCATTGTCGGAACTAGAAGCACAAGCATTTCGCTACACTCGCATTAACATCTGCTAACCATGTGTATGTGACTAATAAATTTGATTTTTGATTTGATTTGATTTGAACTACAAAGACCCCTATGGGGGAATTAATTCACTAGTTTAATTCTAGGACTGTTGATCCTAAACCTTTGCTGGGGGGTGGGGGGGGATTCTACTAAGCAAATAAATCTAATAAAATATTGAATTTGGCCTTCACTACTATAGCCCATAGAAACACATTGAATAACACATTCATAAATGGCAAAACAGACAGTCAAAAAAAATGATAAGAAAGCTCAGGATTCTTTTTTTTTTTTTTTTTTTTTTACACATATTTAACAATTTCTTTCATTGGCACAAATCTACCTCCATACTTCCATATTTTTTTTTAACCGGGTCACCTTCAGACGAGTCCCATGACACTTGTGACACATCGTGTTCGTGAGAAACTCATCTTTCCATAAAGTGATCATATTAGTTTGTAGACCAAACCGTTCGGGCGCTACAGATGTTTTCATGAGAAGACCGATTTTCGGGATGTCTCCTGGTCTGACAAACACAGCTGTAGCTTTTCCACTTTCCACGGCATATACAGAAGGCTGACATAGGCAGATGCGGTGGATTGAGATGCGGTCCATGCAAAAAATTATATCTCTTGCTTAAACTGACATATTTTGATGAGGACTATATTGCCACTCCTATTTGCCACATCTTCAATTTAATTTAGTTTCAGAATAGGCGGCAAGGAATAAGTTAGTCCTAAATATTTCAAAAACTAAAAGCATTGTATTTGTTACAAATCATTCACTAAACCCTAAACCTCAAATAAATCTTGTAATGAAAAATGTGAACATTTTGCAAGTTGAGGTGACTAAACTGCTTGAGGTACAACTAGATTGTAAACTGTCATGGTCAAAACATATTGATACAACAGTAGCTAAGAAGTCCGTCCATAATAAAGCGCTGCTCTGCCTTCTTAATAACACTATCAACAAGGCAGGTCCTACAGGCCCTAGTTTTGTCGCACCTGGACTACTGTTCAGTCGTGTGGTCAGATGCCACAAAGGACTTAGGAAAATTACAATTGGCTCAGAAAAGTGCAGCACGGCTGGCCCTTAAAAGTACACAGGGAGCTAACATTAATGATGTGCATGTCAATTTCTCATGGCTCAAAGTGGAAGAGATACTGACTTCATCACTTGTTTTTGTAAGAAGTGTTGACAAGTTGAGTGTACCAAGCTGTCTATTTAAAGCACACAGCTCCCATGCACACCCCACAAGACATGCCAACAGAGGTCTTTTTCACAGTCCCCAAGTCCAGAACAGACCATTGGAGGCGCACAGTACTACATAGAGCCATGACTACACGGAACTCTATTCCACATCAGGTAACTGATGCAAACAGTAGAATCAGATTAAAAAACATGTAAAAATACACCTTATGGAACAGTGGGGACTGTGAAGAGACACACACAAAGGTAAAAACGCAGGAAGCGGCGCAGGTCCTAATCCAGGCACTTGTCATCTCCCGTCTGGATTACTGCAACTCGCTGTTGGCTGGGCTCCCTGCCTGTGCCATTAAACCCCTACAACTCATCCAGAACGCCGCAGCCCGTCTGGTGTTCAACTTTCCCAAGTTCTCTCACGTCACCCCGCTCCTCCGCTCTCTCCACTGGCTTCCAGTTGAAGCTCGCATCCGCTACAAGACCATGGTGCTTGCCTACGGAGCTGTGAGGGGAACGGCACCTCCGTACCTTCAGGCTCTGATCAGGCCCTACACCCAAACAAGGGCACTGCGTTCATCCACCTCTGGCCTGCTCGCCTCCCTACCTCTGAGGAAGTACAGTTCCCGCTCAGCCCAGTCAAAACTGTTCGCTGCTCTGGCACCCCAATGGTGGAACAAACTCCCTCACGACGCCAGGTCAGCGGAGTCAATCACCACCTTCCGGAGACACCTGAAACCCCACCTCTTTAAGGAATACCTAGGATAGGATAAAGTAATCCTTCTAACCCCCCCCCCCCCTTAAAAGAGTTAGATGCACTATTGTAAAGTGGTTGTTCCACTGGATATCATAAGGTGAATGCACCAATTTGTAAGTCGCTCTGGATAAGAGCGTCTGCTAAATGACTTAAATGTAAAATGTAAAATGTAAAAACACACGCATACAAGTGCTAGCACACGCACTCTACACACACGTACATTGTAATATTTTTGTATGGTGGTATTATACATTTTGTATTGTAGATATGTAATGGTGTAATAATGTTATATGATGTACTGTTTTATCTTTGTTTTATATGCAATGTTAAGTGCCTTAATGTGTTTGGAACCCAGGAAGAATAGCTACTGCCTTGGCAACAGCTAATGTGGTTCCCTAATAAATACAAATACATACAAATACAAACACTCTTAAGGATTAATAAACAATTCTCACATCAACTTATTTGAAAATAATCCACAGTACATCTGACTTCCATCTCTGCCAGACGACAACTGACAATGTGAGTCAACCTCTGAGGAACTGCAGTGTTGAACTGGCATCCTGCCATATAATAACATAAAAAGGTCCTCTGAAAGATTAATGAAAACATTATGCAGACCAGAAAAATTGCTATTTCAATACTTCAGCTGCACACAGAACTGTACCCTCATTGCCAGTGTGTTAGATTATATGAATTAAGAGGATAATGACTTTTTACAGATGTGTTTTCGATAAAAGAGGTCACTCAAAATTATTGGACCATTTGAAATCTGGGTAACCCTGACTGGTAGATGTTGGGATCATCGTTATACCCAAAACACAGTATACTCAAGCTGTTGGACTCCCCAGGTATCTTGCAGGGACACGTTAAATTTGCATGAGGTGGCGATAGCTTTTGTTGTGGGGCTAACAGCACCAAGGGTTACTCAAGCTTTTAATCTTCACAGTAAATTCTAATCCGCTTTCCTGACAATTGTAACTGTTGCTAATACCCTAAGTAGTTTAAATATCTATTCACTGACCATGTCCAGTGATCCAGAGAGGGAAAGTGCTTAGTAATCATGAGAAGAGCTCTCCACATTTAAGCCATTGATCCATTAATCACTTTGCAACAATTGGAGGATAACTTTCCAAGCAGATGTACTATAAAGTTGGAGAATGGGGATTCAAGTCATTGTGAGAGAGAGAGATAGTTAGTTGAAGCATGGGCTATAGTGAATGTAATTTCCAAATAGATACATGATTTTACTATAATAAAAGTGACCTAAATTCCAGAATAAACTCAACGAAAACAAGACCATGACAAATTAAATCTAAGCTAGAAAAATAAACACCTTCAACTAATGTATACAACTTATGTATACTGTAAGGATCACCGGTGTGTATTACATGAAACGGGAATATCATCTGTTTGGTCGCTTGTTGTCACCGAAATAGTTCTCAGAATGTCACAGCTCGAATCTCCGCCATATTTCCCCAAACGGAACAACATCTTAGCGAGTGAGTTAGCACTCTTTCCCCAAACTCCAACATCAAGAAACGCTCCCTGTCCTACATAAAAACAAAGCGACATGAAACCAAATGCCTCTCGGGGGGGAAAACAACAACAAGGAAGCAACTAGTGAAGGCAGCTAGCCCCCTAAAGGAGTCCTCCTTATTCTTTTAGTCAAAGCCTTGGATCACATGAGTCACACTGTGTGTGGAAGGGCTGCCTCACGGGCCTTAGATGCACCAGCGCACACTCACCGCCTTGTCTCCTTCAGTCAGTCTCAATCTAATGGGAGGCCTGCTGATCTGGGGAGAAGCCCAGAAAAAAGCCACTATTGCACACATACCCCAAGAGATTCTGACACGGGTACTATGAGAGTACATTCCAAATCCGTGTGTGTGTGTGTGTGTGTGTGTGTGTGTGTGTGTGTGTGTGTGTGTGTGTGTGTGTGTGTGTGTGTGTGTGTGTGTGTGTGTGTGTGTGTGTGTGTGTGTGTGTGAATGTCTGTGAAAATATCAAACACTTGTGGATATGTTAGCAGCAGTGGAGGCTACTGAGGGGAGGACGACTCATAATAATGGCCGGAATGGAGACAATGGAATGGTATCAAGCACCTTTTTTGTTTTTGTTTTCATGTGTTTGATACCATTCCTTTCACTCCATTCCAGCCATAATACTCCATTCCAGCCATTATTATGAGCTGTCCTCCCCTCAGCAGCCTCCATCGGTTTGCAGACCGTATACCCACAGAAAAGGTGAATTATCCATCACTGTAGCCTAGAAATGCGTGTGTAGGTGGTTGAGAGGGGCTCACAAATTAAACTGACCTCACTGATCTCCATGGTGACAACCTTATCTTTTGTGCAGGGATCTAGACGTTGTGGCAACTTTGTGATTTGCCTTTCTCTGTCTGTATTTTGTCACGTGAGCCGACAGTCTGATAAATGCTTTGGTACCTGTCTTCAAGGTTGACTTTGCCTTGGGGTCTGTTCATCTGGCTGCCACATCAATTCCTGTTTGAGAGAGAAGATATTTTTGTGAAGCCATTCCAATAAAACATTTAGTTTCAAATAAATATCATAAAACATGTCAACAATCAATGTATAAAGATTACACGACTGCACGCCTTGCAATAGCAATTCATAGTCCATTATGTTAAAGTTCAAATTGAGACATCTAGACCAAACTTCATCTGCACCGCGTTAAGAATGACAGATCATCTGTCATAAAGTCTGGTGGCAGTTCAATCCAACCAGCACTAATACAGTATTTACTACTGTAAAGAGTGAGACGGTAAACATTTGAACGTTAGTTGAGCATGAAGGAGGAGGGAGTCTGAAACAGTGAGGGGAACGCCTGCATTCCTAAACAACTGCAGTGGTTCATATTGAATGCAGGGGCAAGGTGAAGAATCTGTTATTTAGTGTTTGGTACAACATAAATAGACCTTACAGCCATTTGAGCTAACCTCTGGTTGAACTAACATCCTACTGTTTGCTTTTTGGCTCATGTTTACTCTTTAGGTCACAGGAGTGAAAGAGGCTGATTGGCCCATATGGGAAAGTGGTTAGGAAATATAGGCCAATAGGTGAGAGGAGACATCTCTGAGACTGGGAGGAGTGGGAGGGTCAGTGCTTTGTGCCAGATCTTTCTACCTTACATTTTATTTGAAAGATCTCATTACAGTTCCTTCCTCCGCTTGGGTGACCGTTGGCATGGTTGACTGGATGTGTTTATCATGTGGGTATAGGTCAAAGCAATAATGCAGTTTAAACCCTATCTATTTCATGTCGTATGGATAGCAACAGCAGATACCGCTCTCTCTACTCTGAATCAATTTAGTCCTGGACATCCATCTTCCCCAATTCTTATAGAAAAATGCTAGCAAAGTTTGTCCACAAAAGTGAGTAAAGTTCATATCCACACCCATTCCATGACTTGACTTGTTCTTTAAAGGAAATAAAGATAAGCATAGAATGGACTGATAAGCCAGTGTCCAGTGTGTGATTGAAGACAGTGTACAAGCGAAAGTAAAGACTCACCGGCTCCATGGCAATCGGTCAACAACATAGCGCTTCCTTCAATATGAGACTGCCAAAAAGTTGTGGCCAGAGAGAAGTTATACATTTAGCAGTTGCAAGTGGGTTTTCAGAACAAGAGGAAAGTGAACGATTCAGAAGCAAGAGAAAATGCCTCTGTTAACTTTGATCTAGCTGTAACATTGAGCGTGAATGTGGTGAGCTTTAGATCAAGTGTGGAAAAGTGTCTCATCATTTTTTATCATTGTATTAATCCACTGGCATCTCAAAAGGTATAATACATTGGCTGACAATCTCAATGCATCCAACGTTTCGGAGAAACTAAATGAGATTACAAAATGACATAAGGATCAAATACAATAAAACATTACCCAGGTCAAAGGTCGTCCCATTTCTCAGAATACCTCAGACAAGTTGTACTTAATAGGCTAAATTTGATACTAACCAACCAAATACAACTACCTTTTTACAGATCCTAAGACAGGCTGACAAGGAATAGACAGGTTGGAACAAGATTACAAATCAATTATTTACTAGTCTACTCAGAATGTACAGACTTTTCAAGGAAAGACTTACAAGGCACAACTTTGTTCTCCAGACAGAACCTTTAGTGATGTTTAACACGGCGGCACACTACAGACAATGATTGATATTGCAGACACGGCAACACCTGTCTGACACGTAATGGCGTTTCAGTTGAATCCCTTTGTTGATGTCCAATAAATTCACCTGCAAGGCAAGCCTGTAAAAGTTTGTTGTTATCTATAACAAAGACCATCAAAGGGAACAGACCCACCATTTTTGTTCCTCTACCTTGTGCATTGGTTATTTAGAATGCTTGTTCTGCACCACATGTTGGCACATCTGTGAAAAGTACAGCACAGCTGCCATAGCATACTGGCGGGACCATTGATGTAGCTTGTTCCAGGGAAATAATGAGATGGATATGAGGACTGGTCCAGAAGGTGGTATTAGTGGGCTCCTCCATTACCAGGAAACCGGTGTCCTGAAGAACTG